>NW_006921884.1:3359516-3383433 GCF_000298275.1 Orycteropus afer afer | reverse complement strand
AAGGCACTTGACTGCTTAACAGAAGGCTGGCGGTTCAAACCCACCAGCCACTCCTCAGAAGGAAGATGGGGCAATCTACTTCTGTAGACATACTGCCTCAGGGAAATCCAAGGAGGGGTCGTTATGAGTCGGGTCCAACTCAACAGCACATAACAGCAACAGGAATGTTGAAGAGTTCCAGTTATTCTACATCCTTGTCAACATTTGGTTTTATCAGTCTATTAATGTTGTCAGTGTGAGCCATTGTAGTTGATGTGTTACATTTTCTTGTAACACAAAACAAGTACAGTATTACAAATAGACTTCTAGAAGCTAATGGCACCTGCAGTAATTTCTCTACCTCAACTTCATGAATGATCTTAACAAATGGAAGCTCATTGCCCTTCATAACTTTCACACTTACATTGCCTGTCATAGCATATCATGCAGCAGAGTTAAATTAGTGTGACTGGATATTTAATGTTATTTTACCAGTTGCTGTTGAGTCACTTCCCACTCATGGCTACCCTGTGTGTGTCAGGGTAGGGTTTTCAATGGCTAAATTTTGGAAGTGGATCGCTAGGTTTTTCTTTCATGTCTGTAGTGGACTCAAACCACCACCTTTCAGTTAGTAACCAAGCATGTAATCATTTGCACCACCCAGAGACTCCTTAATGACATTAAGGAATTATTGTTGAAATTTGGAGGTGTGTTAATAAGACTGTGGTTATGTTACTATATATTTTTCTCATTATGTTATTTTTGAAGGAATCATTTTATTTTTTTAATTTATTTTTTTATTTTTGCAGTGTTCCCTCCCCTCCCTTCTCACCCCTGGTAACCAACAAAGAAAGTTTCCTTCCATATATAAACCTTGAAGGAATCATTTTAGAGATACATGCTGAAATATTTACAATCGATATCTGAGATTTCCTTCAGAATAACTGGAGTAGAGAAAGTGTCAGGAACAGTGCAGGCTTTGAGATTTTACCCAGTTTCTAAACTAAAAGTTAGCCTACCACAATTTCAGGGATGCTGGTAGAAGACAAAGGACTCCTGGATCAGAAATAAGGGATTTTATTACTCACAGCAAAAGCAGTAGTATGTTTAAGATGATCAAAGAAAGAAAGAAAGTGTGAGCCAAGGATTTTATATCTAGCAAAAGTGAATTTCAGGTATAAAGGGCACTGCAGTCAGTATGTAAGAACTCAGAATATTTTTGCCCAAGATCTTCCATCGGGATCATCATTGCCTGGACCTGAACTGTCTTAGGCTGAGTTCTCTAGAAATGCAAAACTATTGAAGTTATAGAGAGAGAGAGAAAGAGAGATTTATTTTAAGGAAATGGCTCATGCAGTTGTAGAGGCCAGCAATTCCCAAATCCATGGGTCAGGCATCAAGCTGAAGGTTTCTTCTGACTTAGGTAGCTGCCGAAGCTGAGGAACCCAAGATTGGCAGGCAGTACAGCAGACTACTGGCTTTGGAGGCTGATGAATCGAAGATCGGCAGGTAGAAATGGCAGACAGTAGTCCCAACATCAGCAGGCAATATGGATGGCCAATGGTTCAAGTCCAGATGATGATGAGCCAGATGCAGGAGCTTAAGCAAAAAGCCAGAGAGCTTTGCCAGGATATCCATATATATTGGAAGCAGGCCACACCTCTGAGGAAACTCCGTTTCAACTGATTGGCTGCTCGTAGTAGATCTCATCATGAAGGTGATTGCATTAGATATCATCATGGGGGATGACTACATCATACACCACTGAGAATCATGGCCCACTCAAGTTGATACACAACCTTAATTATCAAAATAACTAGAGAACCACCAATATATAGACTGGTGATGGGTATTAAGCATACAGTTACTTGTAGCACTAAGACTAAATGAGGGCTAAGAGGGAAAGAATATAATAAGTAATGGCCATACATACTCAAGCAATGCAGATAGTACAACTATAAAAAGTTAGTTGGGGAAGATGAGGACAGCGTATGCTGTTCTCTGTCATTATACTGGTGGTAAAAATTGTAATCTTGAATTTGAATTGGAAATCTTAATGTGAACTCATGATGTATTTTAACTGAAGATTTATGTTTTTACCTTAACACAAACACGTACATATGTATATATGTATATAGCTCTGTCCTCTGAAGAAGCCTATAAATAAATCCAATTTAGTAGCAGAGAGCATCCTTAATCCCCAGATTGTGGTCTTGAAATGCCATTCCCCATAAAAGAAACTAGGGCTTCTTGATTCAAATCTGGGACAAAAAAATGTGCAGGATGAGCCTAGAACACTGTGTCACACCAGAAAGTAAAGAACTTATGAAAGATTAGTAGGGTTGTGTTAAAAAGATTTGGGAGCCAATCTGAAGAAGTTCCCACCAGTCAAAGATCAGACAATTTAAGAATCAGAAAAGGGAATAACTACAATGGAAGGAAGCCCATCAAATATGTTTAAATCTGTGAGTTCATGATATTAAAATAAAACTAGTTGGTCACCTTTGGAGGATACTAAGCAGCCAATTTGTTATGAATTGAATTATGTACCCAAAAATATGTCAACTTGGTTAGGCCATGATTCTCAGTATTACATGTAATTATCCTCCATTTTGTGATCTGATGTAATTATCCTATGTGTTGTGAGTCCTAACTTCTATGATGTTAATGAGGCAGGATTAGTGACAGTTATGTTAATGAGGCAGGATACAATTTAGGATTGTATTAATTAATACAGGATTATTTGTATTTTGAGTCAATCTCTTTTGAGATATAAAAGAGATTAAATAAGTGTGCAGAGAACAGAGGGACTTACTATCACCAAGAAAAGAACCAGGAGCAGAGTGCATCCTTTGGACCTAGGGTGCCTGTGCTAGGAACCCCCCTAGACCCAGAGGAAGACAGATGCCAAGACACAAGATCTCCAAGGAACACTGGATCCACAGATGTTGAAAGGAGATAAGGATGTTCCCCAAGAGCCGACCAAGATAAAGCCTTCCCCTAGAGCTGTCACCCTGGATTTGGACGTGTAGCCTCCTAAACAGTGAGAAAATAAATTTCTGTTTGTTAAAGCCACCCACTTGTGCTATTTCTGTTATAGCGACACTAGATACCTATGACACAACTGTTTATTTTGAAAATTGATAGAGACTCAAGTATTTATCCTGCTGTTCCTATTTGATCAATCCCATTGGGTAACCAAATAGCAGGTGGAACTTTTCTCTTTATAGAGTGCATTCAATCAAATAAATTTGGAATGAAGGAATTGGAACATCATCATTTTGTAGCCTATAATGAGTTAAAGATCTAAAAATTGAACTTTAGAATTGTGTTTGAGGGACTCCATTCAGCTTTCTGTACTGTGTACAAGCTGATGGTTTTCCTTTTATCCTGGATGATTGTCTTTGTTTTGTCTTTGTCCTGTCTAAAGCTTAATAGAAGTGTTTCTATTGGAGAAAAAAAAAGAATTGTGTTGGAGCTAAATTTCAAAATGATAACCATTTATTATATGCCCTGTATGAAGAACAAAATATCACCTCTAAAGATTTCTTCAAAAAACTACAGTTCAACTACCAAGTTACAGTAATAACAGAAGACAGAGAAAAAATGACTTACTACACAAGACAGAGGAATACTATCTGCAAAAGTTCAACCAGAGGAAACTCTATAAGACAAATATCCCAGTTCAAGAAAATGGGATGAAGGGAAAATTTGTGGATTGAAAGAAATGTAATATTAAAAGGATTATACACTATGACCAAATGGGATTTATTCCAGGTGTGCAAGGGTAGTTCAACATAAAAATCAGTCAGTGCAATACACCACACTAATTGAATGAAGGAAAAGAACATGATCATTTCAATTGATGCAGAAAAGGCATTTGACAAAATTCAACATATCTTCATGATTAAAAACACTCAGCAAACTAGAAATAGAAGGGAAATGTTTCAGTATGATAAAGGACATTATTAAAAATCACAGCTAACTCATGAAAGACATGGGGAAAAACAAAGTTTACCCCCTAAACTCAGGACAAAGGCAAGGATGCCTCCTTTCACAACTGCTATGCAACATTATACTCTGAGTCTAATCAAAGCCATTGTAATAGTTGGAGTTGTGTGTCAACTTGGCTGGACCACAATTCTGAGTGGTTTAAGCAGTTGTGATGTGGATTATTGCCATGATAAGATCGGATGTATATGTTTTGAGCAGCCAGTCAATTGAAAGGGAGTTTCCCTAGGGGTGTGGCCTGCTTCCAATATATTTATGGACATCCTGGGAAAAAGAGACATTCTTCTGTGGATCAAGATCCTGTTGTGCTGCCTACAACTGTCCGTGAACAAATCCACCATTCGGCCTGGAAATCTTGGATTCGTCATTTGTTGGAGTCAACAGCCAGTATGCTGCCTGCCAACCTGGAGCTTGTCAGCCCCTGCAGCTGCATGAGTCAAGAAAAGCCTCCAGCTTGATGTTTGATCCAAGAACTTGGGATTTGCCAGCTTCTTTAAGTGTGTGAGCCATTTTTCTAAGATAAATTTCTCTCTCTTTCTCTCTATATAAGCTTTACTGGTTTAGTTTCTCTAGAGAACCCAGCCTAATATAGCCATCAAGTCAATTAAAACACACAGCAACCCTGTATGACACAGTAGAACTGCCCCATAGGCTGAAATATTAACAGGAGCAGATCACCAGGTCTTTTCTTCCATGGAGCACTGGTGGGTTCAAACCACCAACCTTCCAGTTAGCAGTTAGGCACTTAACCATTGCCCCACTAGGGCTCCTTCCAAAGTAATTAGGCAAGAAAAATAATAAAATGCATCCAAATCAGAAAGAAAGAAGTGAAAGATATCTATTCATTGATGGCATGATCCCATATATAGGAAATCTAAAGAATTCACAGAAAGCTAATAGAGCTAATAAATTAATTCAGCAAAGTTGCAGGATACAAGGTCAACAACAAAAACAAAAAAAGTTGGGTTTCTATGTAGAAAACGTTGTATTGGCAAATGTTTTGTGTTTACACCATAATATGAAAAAAAAAGTTTTAAAAAAATCAGTTGGGTTTCTATATATAGCATTAAACAAGCTGAAAAGGAAATCAAGAAAATTCCATTTACAATAGCACTTAAAAAATAAAATAGGATGGTGAAAGACTTGTACCCTGAAAACTATTAAACTTTGCTGAAAGAACTTAAACAAGACCTAAATAAATGGAAAGCATCTCATATTCATGGATAAGAAGACTTAGTATTGTTAAGATGCTAATACTACCCAAAGTGATCTGCAGGTTCAACACAATCTCAATCAAAATTCTGACAATCTTTTTTGCAGAATAAAAAAACTTATCCTCAAATTCATAAGGACTTGCAAGGGACCCTGAATAGCTGAAGCAATCTTGAAAAAGAAATACAAAGTAAGAGGACTCACATTTGGTAATTTTAAAATGTACCGTAAAGTTATAATAATCAAAACAATGTGGTACCGGTAGGAGAATAGACATGTAAACCAATGGAATACAATTGAGAATCCAAATTTAAACCCATACATCTACAGCAAATTGATTTTCAACAATGGTGCCAATGGAGGAACAATGGTCTCTTCAACAAATGATGCTGGGACAACTAGATCTCTACATGCAAAAGAATGTGGCGGTCCAGTTACAAAAATTAACTCAAAATGGATCAGTGGCCTATATGTAAGAACTAAACCATAAACCTTCTTCTTGTTGTTATGTGCCGTCGAGTCGGCCCCGACTCATAGCGACCCCTCCTTGGGTTTCCGAGGCAGTATCACTACGGAAGTAGAATTGCCCAACCTTCCCTCCGAGGAGTGGCTGGTGGGTTTGAACCGCCAGCCTTCTGGTTAGCAGTCAAGTGAGCCACTATGCTACCAGAGCTCCTATAAACCTTCTAGGAGAAACATAAGGGAAAAGCTTCAAGACCTTGTTTTTAACAAGAAAAATAAATAAATTACACTTCATCAATATTTCAAAATTTTAGAAGTGAAGCAACAACCTACCAAATGAGAGAAATTATTTGGGAACCATATATCTGATAAAGTTTAATATTCAGAATATATAAAGAATTCAACAACAAAAAGACAACTCAATTTAAAAATGGGCAAAGGGTTGAATAGACATTTCTACAAAGAAGACTGGCTAATAAGTACATGAAAAGATGATCAACATGATTAGTCATCATTTGCATCAAATGCCAAACAAAACCACAATGAGATACCATTTCACATTCACTAGGATGGCCATTAGCAGAAAAATGGAAAATAATAAATGTTGGTGAGAATAAGTAGAAATAGGAACCCTTGTTCATTGGTGGTAGGCATGTAAAATGTACCACTTCTGTGGAAAAGAGTTTGGCAGTTCCTCAAAAAGTTTAATACCCAAAATTCCACTTCTAGGTATATACTTAAAAGCAGGAGCTAAAACATATTTGTACACCAGTGTTCAAAAAAAAACGAAAACCATCCATCGAGTTGATTCAGACTCATGGTGACCCTGTGTGTTACAAAACAGAAGGAGGGTTTTATTGGCTGTAATCTTTACATCGAGCAGATCTTCGGGACTTACTTCTGCAGCACCACTGGGTGGCTTCAAACTGCCAACCTTTAGGATGGTAGTTGAGCACAAACCACTTGCACCACCCAGGGGCCTCTACCAATGTCCATCGCAACATTATTCACAGTCACTAGAAAATGGAAATAATCTAAGTGTCCATCAACAGATGAATGGATAAACAAAACGTCACTCCACAGAAGGAAGACTGGACAATCTACTTCCATAAAGATTTACCACCTCGGAAACTCAAAGGGGGTCACTGTGAGTCAAATTCGACTCGATGGTAGTGAGTTTTGTTTTTTTTTTTTTTTTTGGTTTATATATACACACAATGGAATATTTTTCAACCATAAAGAAAAATAAAGTTCTAATACATGGTATCACATGCATGAACCTTGAAAACATGCTAAGTGAAATTAGGCACTCTCTTAGTACACTGGTTAAAGCATTTAGCTGCAAACCAAAAAAGTCTGCAAGTTTGAACCCATCAGCTATTTCACAGGAGAAAGATGAGGCAGTCTGCTTCCATAAAGATTTACAGCCTTGAAAACACTATGGAGCAGTTCTACTCTGTCCTATAGGATGGTTGTGAGTCGAAATTGACTCGATGGCAGTGGGTTTTAAGTGAAATAAGTCAGACAGTAAAGGACAAATATCATATGATCCCACTAATATGAAATATCTAGAATAGGCAAATGCATAGAGATTAAAGTTTCTTAGTAGTTGACAGGGGCTGTTGGGAAGGGAAGGGGTCTGGAAAGTTTCTTATATAACAGGGACTGAGTTTCTGTTTAAGATGATGGAAAACTTTTGGAAATAGATACTGGTGATGGTTGCACAACATGGTGAATGTAAATGTCTAACTTAAAAATGGTTGTAATGGTAAATTGTTATATATATTTTACACTAAAACTTTTTAAAAATGTTTAAGCCATAAAAGAAATTAATGGGTAAGACTAAGCAGTTATATCTAGAATTGTACATATGTGTGACAAAAACAAAAAAGTTTAAGGAAGGGATAGTTATTAAAAACAGAATATTAATTACTTTAGGGGAGAGGCAATGTGGTAAGCAGAATAATGGTCCCCAAGGATATCCACATCCTAATCTCTGGAATCTCTGAGTGTATTAACTTACATGCCAGAGAAGAATTAAGATTGGTAATCAGCTGACTTTAAAATAGATTAATGTGGATTATCTGATTGGGCCCAGTGTAATCAATTCTGATTCATAGTGACCTCGTTGGGTTTCCAATCTTTATGGAAGTAGATTGCCTCATCTTTCTCCTGTGGAGCAGCTGGTGGATTTGAGTCACCAACCTTCTGGTTAGCAGCCAAATGCCTTACCTACTATACCTCCAGAGCCCCTTAATGTAATCACAAGGTTTCTTAAATATGGCAGAGGGTAGTAGAAGAAGAGGTCATTTATATGATGTTATATGATGACTCTGTCTGACATTGCCACCTGTGAAGGTGGAGAAAGGGCCAAGGAAAGTGGGTGGCTTCTAAACCACACACACATACACCAAAAAAAAAAAAAAAATTACTGTTATAGAGTCAATTCTGATTCATGGCAAGCCCATGTGTTACAGAGTAGAGCTCCTCCATAGGGTTTTCTTGGCCGTAATCTTTACGAAAGCAGATTACTAGGCCTTTCTTCCAAGGTGCCACTGGGTGGGCTCGAACTGCTAACCTTTAAATTAGCAGTTGAGCACAAACTGCATGTGCCACCCAGATACCTAGCAACTGGAAAAGATGAGGAAATAGATTCTCCCCATGAGCGTCCACAAGGCAACACAGCCCTGCCAACACTTGGCTTTTAGCCCAGTGAATCCTGTGTCAGATAAATGTACTTTAAGCCACTAAATCTGTGGTAATTTGTTACAACAGTCATAGCAAACTGATACAGGAGGTTGAGGTTAGTTCAGTATATGGAAGAATTTCTGCATTCTATTTCCTGAGTAGGGTGGTGAGAAAAATAAGAATAAAACCAAAAACCAAACTCACTGCCATCGAGTCGCACCCTACTTATAGTGACCCCTCCTTTGGTTTCCAAGGCGATATCACTATGGAAGTAGATTCCTAATCTTCCTTCTGAGGAGTGGCTGGTGGGTTTGAACCACCAGCCTTCTGGTTAGCAGTCAAATGCCTTAGGCACTATGCCACGAGAGATCCTATATTCACCTTAAACCCCCAAGACTGTGGCCCTTCAGATCTGGAACTGAACCCAACCCCAGGTATCACCTTTCCACCAAACAACAGACAGGCCTATAAAGTGAACAATAACATACATGAGGAACAATAACGAATTCCTCAGAACAATCACCGTAGGAGACCAAAAGAGCAACATTTACCCAATAACAAAGCCCAAAAGACAGAAAGGGACGGAAAAGGACTAATGGAATTGGGGGAACCCAGGAAGGTAGTGGGAAGAGTGCTGTTACATTGAGGTGATTGCAACTAATGTCATGAAACTGTGTATGTAAATTGTTGAATGGAAAACTTGCTCTGTAAACTTTCACCCAAACCACAATGTTACAAAAAGAAAAGTTCACCTTACAATAGCCCATTAAGCTATGTTTTGTGTAGCCTTCTAGTTTTATTTTATGATAAAATGTGTTTTGTTTTGTTTTCAGGTAGTTCCTGACATGGAATTATCAAATACTTGTTTTCATTATTAGTGCCTTTTATTATCAGTATCTTTATAAATCCAGTCTTTGAACATCTTCTAGTGAACATCTGAGAATAACATTAGCGAATTATATGCTACAACACTGTATGTAGTATATATTACTATCAATAAGATGCAAAAAAGAAAATCAAACTGGCATTAAGTGCAGTTTTTCATAACTCAAATACATCATTAAATCGAGGACTACTTGTAGAGGAGAACTCATTATTTACAGTTGTATCAAGGATGGAGGATTGTAGACTACTACACACTGATAATAAAGAACAAACTACCATTACACACAGCATGGGTGAATCTCTCAGACATATGTTTGAAAGAAAAGTCAGACAACAAAAAGTGTATTTTGTATTCCATTTATATGAAGTTCAAAAACTAGTAAAACTAATCCATCCTGATAAGTCAGAGTAGTGGTTATCTTTGGGTGAGGGGTGATTATTAATAGGGTGGAGGGGCACAAGGGAGCCAGCTGTTGCAGGAAACATTCCTTATTTTTCATATGTGTGGTGGTTAGAAAGGTATGTAAAACTACAAAAATGTATTCAGTTGTATACTTAGGATTTGTGTACCTACTTCTTTGTAGGCAAATTATATCTCTATAATAAAAAAGATAAAAAGGCAAAGGAGTGGAACACTAATGTGAAGATGCAAACTGACACATCTTCCACCTTCTCATTAATTCCATTTCATGCCTATGATAGTTGTTACTGTCAATTCAAATTCATGGAAATTCCATGTGTACAAAGTAGAACTAACTGCTCCATAGGGTTTTCAAGCTGTGATCTTTTGGAAGCACACCACCAGGCCCATCTTCTGAGGCACCTTTGGGTGGATTTGAGCTGCCAACCCTTTGCTAGTAGTCAAGAGCTTTAACCATTTGTGCCACCCAGGGACTTCTATAATGATATATAAAACCAAACTTACTGCCAGTAAGTCCATTTTCCTCATAGCAATCCTTCCTTGGGTTTCCGAGGCAGTATCTCTACAGAAGTAGATTGCCCGATCTTCCTTCCAAGGAGTAGCTAGTGAGTTTGAACCACCAGCCTTCTAGTTAGCAGTCAAATGCCTTAGACATTATGCCACCAGAGCTCCCTTCTTTAATGATGTAAAGTTGTAAAGATATCTATAATGATATAGATATCTCTGTGTGTGTGTATATATATATGGTATGTTACTTTTCCTTTGGCTGTCATTTTCACTTCTGTGAAACTGGCATATTTTCCTGTTATTTCTTGTTCTTCCTATATAGTAACTCACTCTGTACCATGGAACTAACAGAATCAGCATCAAATCCTTGAGTCCAAAGCAGACATTCAGATTAAATGAGCAGCTAGCTGTTTTCCCCTTTTACACAGTATTATGCACTTTTATAATTAGTGGTTGTGGTTATGTTTGTGTGTCAACTTGGCTAGGCCTGATTGAGTAGCTGGGCAGCTGGATGTAGTATTCCCCATGATGAGACTGGTAATCAACTCTATGGTGGAATCTACTGTGAGCAGCTGAGTAGCTGCCTTTGGGTACGTGGTCTGCTTCCTGTATGTAAGGAGAAGCTTTGAGAATGGTCTCTAGCCTATGGCACACTTGGACCCTGCATGTAGCTGTGTCATTGCTCAGCCTGCTATGCTCTGCAGACCTTGGGACTTACAATGGACTTAATTAAGTTAATGGCCTGCCATGTGGTTTGGTAACATCGGGGCTGTGCCTTTTTGTCAACCTTGGGGCTTCTCAGTCTCAGCAGCCAGCAGCTGTCTGAGTGAAGAAAAGCCTCTAGCTCCAGTGGGCCAGGAGCAGGAGGCAGAGCTGGATCCCAAGGTTGAGGGGTTTTCACACAGCCCCGAGAGCTTGGCACTTTGAACTTGGACTTAAAGCCTCTAAATTGTAAGAATAAACTCCTGTTTGTTAAGGCCATCCCATTTGTGGTATATTCCTGTCAGAGTAGCACTAGGTAACCACAACAGTGGTGCTGTTTAATCATATGCACTAAGCAAAATCAGGTTTCAAGTCAAGTACTAGTTTTGCTACATTTCAGTTATGCTTTACCACAAATGCCTTCAGCAACCTGTTTTTGAAGATTCATGTATCCCTGATGTGGTAGTTAAGGTTATATATCACCTTGGCTGGGCTTGGTTTTGAGTGGCTGGGCAGCTGCTGGTAGTTATTCCCCATGGTGAGACTGGCAATGAACTCCACGGTGGAATCTGCCGCAAGCAGCCGAGCAGCTGCTTTAGGGATGTGGTCTGTTTCGAGTTTATAAGCAGCGGCTTTGAGGAAGGTCTCTAGCTTTTTGACACACTTGAACCCTGAATGTAGCCATGTCATTGTTCAACAGCCAGCCATGCCCTGCCATCTTGGGAATTTTAACCTTGAATTAATGGCCTGCTGTCAGTAATATCGGGACTGTGCCTTTTCACTTGTCAACCTGGGGTTTGTCAGCCTCAGCAGCCAGCAGCTACCTGAGTGATGAAGAGATGTCACTAGCTTCAGTGGGCCAGGAGCAAGAGGCAGAGCTGAAGCCCAAGGTTGAGGGGCTTTCACCCAGCCCTGAGGGCCTGGCACCTTTAACTCAAGATTTCTAACCTCCAAAATTGTAATAACTGCTGTTTGTTAATGCCATCCCATTTGTGGTATTTCTGTAAGAGTGGCACTAGGTAACCAAAACACGTGGTTATGGAAGTTTTTAAGCCTAAAGCAAAGATGTCATTTTGAGGGCGAAGGTCTGCCTGACCCATGCCATGGTATTTTCATTCACCTTGTAAACATTCAGTGGTTGGACAATGAATAAGGAAGACCAAAGAATTGATGCATTTGAATTAGGATGTTGGCAAAGAATATTAAATATACTGTAGACTGCCAGAACAAATAAATCTGTCTTGGAAGAAGTACAGGCATTGCTCAGAAGCAAAGATGGCAAGACGTCGACTCGTGTACTTTGGACACGTTATCAGGAGGGACCAGTCTCTGGAAAAGGACATCATGATTGGAAAAGTAGAGGGTCAGCAAAAAAGAAGACCCTCAATGAGATGGACTGACACAATGGCTCCAACAATAGGCTCAACATAGCAATGATTGTGAAGATGGTACAAGACCAGGCACTGTTTCGTTCTGTTGTATATAGGGTTGATGAGTCAGAATTGACTCCACCACACCTAACAAAACTGTAATTTAATTTGCTAAAACCATCCACTTGTGGTATTTGTTACAGTAGTACTAAGTAACTAAGACAGATGTTTGAAATGCCTGACACCCAAAAGTAGAGATATTAAGAAGGCAACTGGGTAGACCCTAAAGTGCAGAAAGTATAGGCCAGAAAAACAAATCAAAAACCTAAGTTATCCAGGAATAAAGATAACTCTTCAAGGACAAAGCTCTAGGACCCACCAACGCTGATTAAAGGCTTCCAATAAGGAAAAACCTACGAAGATGGTGGCAGTAAGAAATTAAAATGAAGGCTGCAAATGGACCACTGGATTTAGGAGCCACTTCACTGGAATGTTAAGAGTCTGCAGTGGATCAAGAAAATGAACCATTAGAATCATATGTAAGGTTAACTCCTTTAACTTTGCTGTGAGGGGGATGAATATGGTGGTAAGTGGAAGGGTTTGAGTAGATTCCATTTGGATGGAAGAAACCCACAGAACAAAATTTGATACACATGACAATTGCTAGTCATGGGCTTGATTAGGCAAGGGATGGGACCCAGAGTAATTAGCTTGTGTGTTAACTTGGCCAGGCCATGATTTTGAGTGGCTTGGCAGTTGTGATATAGTTACTCCCCTCGAGATTGGATGTGGTGTAATTACTTTCGTGGTAGAATCTGCTGTGAGCACCTAATTAGTTGAAGGGTAGTTGCCTTTGGGCTGTGGCCTGCTTCCAGTATGCATCGAACTTTGGGAAAGCTTTGCTCCTGCATTTGGCCTGTCACCTTTTCCCCAGTCTTGAACCAGTGGCCTCCTGTATTGCTTGCAGATCTTGGGATTGGTGCCTTCACAGCCTGTGAGCCAACAATCTATCTCACCTGCTGATGTTGGATTCAGCAGCCTCAGCAGCCTGCAGCCTGCTGTAAACCAAAATCACTGCCATCCGTTAGATTCCGACTCTTAGCAACCCCTTTTGGTTTCCAAGGAGGTAAATCATTACGAAGTAGATTGCCCAGTCTGCCTTCCGTGGAGTGTCTGATGGGTTTGAACCGCCAACCTTCTGGTCAGCAAATGCCTTAGGCATTATACCACCAGAGCTCCTTGCAGTCGGCTATACTGCCTGCAATCTTGAGTTCATTAGCCTGCACCTACGTGAATCAGGGGAACCCTCCAGCTTGACGTTTCAGCCACACTTGGGACTTCCCAGCCCCTACAACTGCCATCACCCATTTCATGGAGATAAATTTCTCTTCCTCTCTATATAAGCTTCACTGGTTTTCTCTCTAGAGAACCTAGCCTAAGACAGGACCTAATGCTCAAGTATAAAGCGTGTCTTCACAATTCATCCAGTGACAACAGGGAGACAGATACATACAAACATATGCATAGATGACTGGGAGTGGGAATTGGTGAGGTTTCCTTTGTCATCTATTTAAATTTTCTGATTACAGGAAGCAAGGCCATCAAGAATGGGATGCTGAAGGTTTAATGAGAAAAGAGGTACAAAAACAGTGGGTGAGTGGATAGAGCAAATACTGGTACCAGTAACCATTTTCCTTAGCCAAATCTAGGTTCAGTTTAGGTTAAGGAGCTCCAGTCGTACAGTGGTTAAAAAGATGGCTGCTAACCAACAGGTCATTGGTTCAAATCCATCAGCTGCTCTGCAAAAGAAAGATAAAAGCAGTCTGCTTCTATAAAGATTTAGAGACTTGGAAACCCAATGGGGGTCACCGAGTTGGAATCAACTCAATGGCAGTGAGTCTGCAGTTTTGGGTTTGAATTCACATGTATAGAATGTTTGATTTCCATTTTATCAGTTCACTTTACTGTAAAAAAAACTAGTTGCCTTCTAGTTGATTCCAAGTCATGGCAACCCACGTGTCCAAAAATTGTGCCCCATAGGGTTTTCAATGGCTCTTTGGAAGTAGACCACCAGGCCTTCTGAGATGGCTCTGGGTGGGCTCACCTTCTCGTTAGCAACCAAACAGATGTTGTCATCATCTCACTTTACTATAAACCCCTTGACACTGGGTTAATTCCAACTCAGGGACACTATAGGACAGGGTAGGACTGCTCCACAGGGTTTCCAAAGCTATAAATCTTTATGAAAGCAGACTGCCACATCCTTCTCTTATAGAACACCTGGCACATTTGTACCACTGACCTTCTGGTTAGCAGCAAGCCAAGCATTTAGCCACTGTGCCAGCAGGGTTCCTTCACCTGTTGTTGTTGTTACGTGCCGTCAAGTTAGACCCGACTCATAGCGACCCCTCTTTGGGTTTCCAAGGCAGTATCACTACGGAAGTAGATTGCCCCATCTTCCTTCCAAGTGGCTGGTGGGTTTGAACCGCCAGCCTTCTGGTCACCAGTCAAGTGCCTTAGGCACTATGCTACCAGAGCTCCTTCGCTTTACTATAGGTAGAGGTAAAAGACAGCATTTGGATAAAAGAAAACCAGAAGTCTGTCCTGCATAGTGGTTCTCTCAACAGCACCATCACCGAGAGGTTATAAAAAATGCAAATAACCAGAGGTGGGAGGGAAGGAAACTGCAAAAATAAAAATAAACTTCAAATAAATAAATGCAAATAAAGGCCAAATTTGGGGCCCTACCCTAAACCTACTGAATCAAAAATTCTGGAGGCAGGACCCAGCAATCTGTTAGCAAGCCTTCCAGATGATTCTGATGCATTTTCATGTTTGAAAACCACCTAAAAACATAAGCATTGTAAAGAGGGTTTCCTTTCATTAGACATCTACAGAATACTTCCAGATCACAACTTAAAATGGCAACTAGGACCCCTTTCGACTACTTACCTAAAAGCAATGGATAAACACTTAAGTTTCACTAAAAAAGTTTCAGAACATTTGGTCCACCAAACTGTCCTTTAAAAAGAATGTTCAGAAGCACAGCATCACAAATAAGATTTTTTATTTGTCACCAATAAGTCTGAATTTTACACAGATTCTTGAACTGGTGGTTCATAGCCATCAGCTCGTTCAACTTTAGCACCTGTCTCATCTCCTGTAGCTTTTCCAGAACTACTACCTTCACCATGAAGCTCCATGAGTTTTCCCACTAAAAAGAAGGAAAATATTTTGTTAGTTACAGCATATTATATTTTGTAATAAGTCTTCAACACAATGTAGGCATGACAGGGAAAAAATGGCCATTATCTGGCCTCCAAAAAAAACAAAAAACAAAAAAACACTATTTGTTTCCCAATTTTTCCTTTCAGGAATCCTGGGAATTTCACTTACATTCAAACTTGGGCTTCTTCAGCATTTTTACTTTTCTAACGAACACATCATGGAGAGGATAAATAGATTGGCAAGCCTTTTCTATGTCCTTCCCAATGCTGTCTGGAATCCTGCAAACCACCAAAGATAGTTTAAAAAAAAAAAAAGAAGTCCTGGTGCTCATACATAAAGCAGTAAGCTATCTCCTCCATAAAGAGAAGCTTTAGAATAAGCCTATACATACATACATTTAATAAAATGCTCCTCTAATGCAGTCTGTTATTACCCCTTTTCAGGAAATGGTTAAATGATCTGAATTATATTGCCAGTTAGTGGCAAAATAACATTTAAGCCTTCTTAGCCCGAGCCTAATGTCTTTACAATTATACCCTCCTAGCCAGCACACTACATGGGAATATCAGAAAAATACAAGTTATCACTGGACATCAGCTGGGACCGAAACAGTTTTTCATCACTTATTCCCATACATTACTGATTACGGAGGGTTTTTGTCTACACAGCGTATTTTCCAAGATAAAGCATTTCTTGTCTTTTGAGTCCTACTACTATGAGATACCTTCATCAAAGAAAGAGAAACAAAGAAACCATACCACATTTAGTGACCACTTAACACTCACTTTAAGAGAAACAGTACTGGAGGATTCAGACAGAATGTGAATTCAGACAGACTGTGATTCCACTTTGTGTCATGTGCTTTCCCCCACTGAGGGTAAGATTCAGTATTATGAATGTTGTGTAAAGGAAGAAAAACAGACAGACACTTACAATTTATTGACCACTTCTTTCAAGTCATTTGTTTGCACCTCTCGGGTCATTATTTCCATCATTTTCTTCCGGATTTGGCGGACCTGTTGGTGCTGAGCATAAGAGGTCTTCCGAATCTGATTGTTGCGTTTTTTAGTAAAACCAACGCAGAACAGACGAAGCAAATAACCATCTGTTGTCTTGACATCAACATGAGCTTCAATCATGGTCTGCCATTTTTTGACCATGGAGCACATTTTGTCACGGGTAAGATCCATGCCATGGAAGTTGGTGAGGCAGTTTTTGCCCTGAACATCCTCAGTAATTAGCTTGAATTTTCTAAATGCAACTTCATCGTTCTGCAGATCAGCAAGGCTTACTTCAAAGACACGACCCTTGAGGCCATCAGAAGCAATTTCTACAAAACAAAAATCAATAGCCTTATCAGTTAACAATGACATACAGGTCAACTGTACAAAAATAATTTTCATGCATAAAAATTGAAAAATTAAACAGTACATTATAAACGCCTTAATGCTGTTACCAAATCCATCTGAACACCAATGACTTATTGACAGTGCTCATCAGCAGCTCAGACCTATGCATATATTCTTGATAATTTTAAAAGCACCACAGGAGCCAAAGCTGCAATTAAGTGCTGACATTTCCCTACTGTCTCCCACCACAGGGTCAACAGACCAATAGGTGTGCTGCAATATCCATGTCCCAATTGAAGAAAAATACAAACCAAGGATAAGGTACTCACTGGTTCCTTGAGTCCTTGTGACTAGTGTTTTCCCAATATTTCTTATATTGAACATAGCTGGTGCTTTCACATCATACCAGTCTTTCTTAGAAAATGGATCAACCCTGTATTAAAAAAAAAAAAAAGCTTACATTTTACTGCAGATCATGTAATTCTTACAGTGAATTTCGTTTTACTTTTGTCACTCAAATATTGCATTATTTCCCCTTAATGTCTTAAAAGGCTAACTGGAATTTACATGCTGCAATAAACTATTTCCCCCACAGTGAGGTGAGGGACACACAAGGAAACCCCCCTTTGCACTACGTCTATTTCTCTGTGCAGATCACACGCTTTGTTATCTAACGAACAAGCATCCTATCGGTTCTACCACAAATGCACTGCCTCCAGGTAACCTGCACGTCTCGTAAACTTTAAGTGACCCTACAGAGGCTCACAGACGCCTAGTGGGATAGGAGCCGCAGGACCCCCTAGACTCCACTGAGCCCAAACTGAGGTGTGGTATGAGGTCATGGATTCCCTAATAGTAAACATCTGCGGACCTTAAACAATAAGGAATATGCCCGAGCCGAGTGGTTGTGGCAATCAGGTTCAAACAGGTCGCGCGCAAGGCCCAAGAGACTGAGTTAAAGCAACCGTCCCGCCTCCACACAGCACCCAGACCGGCCAGCCGGTAGAGAATCATCTGAGTACAGCCCGCGCAATCCGACCGGCATCTGTGCCATCCAGCCCACGCCGCGACCTAGAACCCGCCCGCCGATTCCAGCAGGACACAAAAAGTAGGGTCCACAACCGTCAGCACTTACACTTTCTTCTTGGCTCCTTTTTTGCCACCTTTTGTAAGGCGCTTATTCTTGCCAACCGCCATGGTGCTGCTCAGAGAGCCAAAAGGGCGGAAGTAAAACTCGCGCGAGAACTTAGGTGTCCAGGGGCGGGGCGCGACGTAAGCGTGACCTTCCGTCATGTACTATTACGGCCTCAAGAATATTGCGACAACAGCGAGACGCTCTCCTTTACTGAAGCTGCGACAGCGCCCTCGTGTGCGAGGAGGTCGCGCAGCAAGCCGCAAACGGCTCACTGAGAGGCTTCGCGCTGTAGGCCCAGGAGCTGAGCTGCCTGATGGTTGGTTGCCTTGTGGTCGTTGTGGCTCTGACAACCGGAAGTAAGTTTCCATGGAGGAGGCACCCACTCAGCATCTTTCAAAGCTGAGCTCACTGCCTAACCCTCCGAAGCTGTCTGTATCTTCTCGAGTGTATGGGTTTTAGAACCAGACAACAAATCCAGATTCAACCTATTTAGCCTTGAGATCTCTCTAGGCTTATTTCCTCATCTGTCGAACGGGGGATGGTAGTATTAACTAACTCATAAGATTGTTAGTAAGATTAAATAAGTTTAATTCCGGAGATACTGGTAATATTTGCTGTTGCAATGGATGCTGGTTAGTATAATATGTTCACTTTGTGAATATGCATAAGGCTGTACCCTTATTTGTGTGCTTTTTTATATGCATATTTAAAAAGTGAGGTGAATATTTCTGATTATTTCCCTGAAGAACCATGGATCCAATGTTCCTAGATAGTATTTTGAATTTTCAACAAAAGGTGGAAGACCTTTCTCTTTCCTTTTGTTTTTTCATGAAGTCTCCAAATTTTTCAATTTTTGCAACTAGTCAAAAAACTATTTTTTCTTGTATGGATTTAACAAAACATCTAGGCTAGATGTGGCCTACCAGCTCTAGTGTGCAGCCCATGGAAAGCTCTGGGCCCAAATGGGCATGATAGTCAGCCAGTGATATACAAATTCTCTTTCCAAACTTCCCCTCTGGCTACCCCAGTGTCCAAACAAGAAACCAACTCCCACTGCCATTGAGTCAATTCCAACTCATAGCAATGCCCACTGGGTTTCCAATGCAGTAAATCTTTATGGAAATAGATTGCCCCTTTTTCATTCCGTGGAGTGGCTGGTGGGTTTGAACCACCAACTCTGGTTAGCAGTCAGATGCCTTAGGCACTGTGCCACCAGAGCTCCTTCCCATTGCCCCCAGCAAGCATTTACATCTTACAATCCTTTATCCTTCTAGCCACCATCTTTAACCTCCTACTACCTCCACTGTCCAAGATACAATTTTACTAAATCTGTAATCCAAATCTGAAAGTTGTCAAAAATTCCATAAACCCCAGTTGCCTGTAGAATAAAGTCAAAGTTTTTAGCTGGGCCTACAAAACCTGTCTTATCTGGCCTACTCCTCCCTTTTCAGCCTCACCGTATCTTTGCCTTTACCATATCTGATATGGCTGGTAGCCCTGCCATGTAGAACTGTTTATAACTCCCTGGATTAAACAGAAGGGCCCATGTGGCACAGAGGTTAAAGCTCTTAGCCTGCTAACAAAACAGTCAGCAGTTCAAACCCACCATCTGCTCACAGGAGAAAGAAGGGCAGTTTGCTTCTGTAATGATTTATAACCTTTACAGTGACCCAGGGAAACATTTAGTCCAAAAGACTAATGGATCACACAAACCCCAGCCTCCAGGACCCTGAACCCAGAAGAACTGGGTGGTGCCCAGCTACCACTGGCTGATTTCTCTGAAAGGGATGACAGTGGTTGTTGTTGTTGTGTGCCGTGGAGTGGGCCCAACTCATAGCGACCCCTCCTTGGGTTTCCAAGGCGGTATCCCTACGGAAGTAGATCACCCAACCTTCCTTCCGAGAAGTGGCTGGTGGGTTTGAACTGCCAGCCTTCTGGTTAGCAGTTATGCGCTTTAGGTACTAGGAGCTCCTAAATAAGAATAGGAGAAAAATGTGGGAAAAAAACTCAAAATCATAACAAAGACCAAGTTTACTGGTCTGGTAGAGACTGATGGAAGCACTAAGACTATGGCCCTTAGTTACCCTTCAAACCTGCACCCAAACTCATCTCCGTGGATCGACTTTCAGTGAAACAATTATTATTGTTAGGTGCCATCCAGTCAGTTTTGACTCTTAGCAACCCTCTGTACAACAGAACAAAAAACTTCCTGGTCCAGTGCCATCCTCACAATTGTTGTAATGCTTAAACCCATTGACACAGCCATTGTGTCAATCCGTCTTGTTGGGGGTCTACCCATTTTTCACTGACCCTCCATTTTACCAAGCATGATATCCTTCTTCAGGGACTGGTCCCTTCTAGCAACATGGCTAAAGTATGAGAGACAAATTCTGGCCATTCTCACTTCTAAGGACAATTCTGACTGTACTTACTCCAAGACAGATTTGTTTGTTCTTCTAGCAATCTGGTACAGTCAATATTCTTTGCCAGCACCACATTTCAAATGGATCAATTCTTCTGCATCCTTTCGTATTCATTGTTCAGATCTCACATGCATAATTGACTATTGAAAATGCCATGGCTTGAGTAAGGCAAACCTTAGTCTTCAAAGTGACATCTTTGCTCTTTATCACTTTCAAGAATTCTTTTGTAGCAGATTTGTCCAATGCAGTACATCATTTGATTTCTTGCCTACTGCTTCCATAGGCATCAATTGTGGATCCAAGTAAAATGAAATCCTTGACAATATCAATAATTTCTCCATTTACATGATGTTGCTTATTGGTACACTTGTGAGGATTTTTGTTTTCTTTATATTGAGGTGTAATCCATACTGAAGGCTGTAGTCTGATATTCATCAGTAAATGCTTCAAGTCTTCTTCACTTTCAGCAAGCAAAGTTGTATGTCAAATCGTTAATTAGTCTTCCTCCAATCCTGATGACTACTAATAGAGTCCAGCTTCTCGGATTATTTGCTCAGCATACAGATTGAATAAGTATGTATAGTGAAAGGATACAACCAATGATACATACCATTCCTGATTTTAAACCATACAGTATTCCCTTCTTCTATTCAAATGAGTACCTCTTGGTCTATGTCCAGGTTCCTCATGACTACAATTACATGTTCTGGAATTCTCATTCTTCACAATGATATCCATAATTTGTTATGATCCACGCAGCTGAATACCTTTGCATAGTCAATAAAACAGGTAAATATCTTTCTAGTATTCTTTGCTTCCAGCCAATATCCATCTGACATCAGCAATGGTATCTCTCATTCCATGCTCTCTTCTGTATCCAGCATGAATTTCTGACAGTTCTCTGTTGATAGACTGCTGCAATGGTTTTTAAATTACCTTCAGCAAAATTTACTTGTGATTGATATTAATGATATGGTTTGATAATTTCCACATTCTGATGGATCACCTTTATTTGGAATGGGCACACATATGGATCTCTTCCAGTAAGTTGGCCAGGTAGCTGTCTTTCACATTTTTTGGCATAAATGAGTAAGTGCCTCCAGTGCTGCATTCATTTGATGAAACACTGCAATGGGTATTCCATCAATTACTACTGGAGCCTTGTTTTTCATCAGTTCCTTCAGTGCAGCTTGAATTTCCTTCAGTACCGTTGGTTCTCGATCATATGCTACCTCCTGAAATAGTTGAACATAGACCAATGATATTTTGGTACAGTGACTCTATGCATTCCTTCCATCTTTTTTTTGATGCTTCCTGCATCATTCAATATTTTGCCTATAGAATTATTCAGTATCACAACTTGAGGCTTCAACTTTTTTTTGCCAGTTCTTGCAGTTTGAGAAATGCCAAGCGTGTTCTTCCCCTTTGATTTTCAAACTCCAAGTCTTTGCACTTTGTAGTCTCAAGCTACCCTTTGAAAATCTTTTCTTCAGCTATTTTACTTCAGCATTTCTTCCATTTGCTTTAGCTATTCTCCTTTCAAGAGTAAGTTTCAGAGTTTCTTCTGACATCCATATTGGTCTTCTCTTCTTTTTCTGTCTTTTTAATGACATTTTGCTTTCTTCATGTATGATGTCCTTGAGGTCATCCCACAACTTGTCTGTTCTTTAACCACTGGTGTTTGGTGCATCAAATCTGTTCTTCACATGGTCTTTAAACTAGGTGAAATATACTCAAGGTCATATTTTGGCTCACATGGACTTGTAATTTTCTTCAGCTTCAACGTAAACTAGCATATGAGCAATTGATGATCTGTTCCACAGTCAGCCCCTGACATTGTTCTGATTGATGATAGTGAGCTTCTTGTCCATTGTCTCTTTCCACAGATATAGTCAATTTGATTCCTGTATATTCCGTCTGGTGAGGTCCCCATGTATAGTAACCATTTAGGTTGTTGAAGAAAAGTATTTTTCAATGAATAAGTCATTGGTCATGCAAAATTCTATCATGTAATATCCACTGTCAGTTCTATCATGAAAGTGATATTTTCCAATGACCAATGTATCTTCTTTGTTTCCAGCTTTCACATTCCAAAAAAACCAAACTCACTGCCACTGAGTCGATTCAACTCATAGCACCCCCTCCTTGGGCTTCCAAGGCAGTATCTCTACGGAAGTAGATTTCCCAATCTTCCATCAGAGGAGAGGCTGCTGGGTTTGAGCTGCCAGCCTTTTGGTTAGCAGTCAAATGCCTTAGGCACTACATGCATTTCAATCACCAGTAATTGTCAATACATCTTGATTGCATATTTAGTCAATTTCAGACCGCAGAAGTTGGTAAAAAGCTTCAATTTCTTCCTCTTTGGCTTTAGTGGTTGGTGTATAAACTTCAGTAGTAGTCATATTAATTAGTCTTCCTTGTTGTTGTTGTGTTTGCCATTGAGTCAGATCTGACTTATAGCGACTCATCCTTGGGTTTCTGAGGCGGTATCGCTACGGAAGTAGATTGCCCAACCTTCCTTCTGAGGAGTGGCTGGTGGGTTTGAACTGCTGGCCTCTGGTTAGCAGCCAAATGCTTTAGGAACTACGCCACCAGAGCTCCCAAGTCTTCCTTGTAGGCGTATAGATATTACCCTATCATTGACGATACTGTACTTCAGGATAGCTCTTTAAATGTTCTTTTGGAGGATGAATGCAACACCATTCCACTATAGTTTGTCATTCCTGGCACAGTAAACAACATTATTGGCTAATTCAAAATGGCCAATACCAGTCCATAAATAACTGTTCATAATGGCCATAAGCAGATTTCTGGAAGTAGCCCAATGACCCCAGCATAAGTCCAAATGACTATAAGAGTAGCCATGATCTGTCCATTAGGGGATAAAGTCTTGGGAAGAAAGGATCTTGCTTCTGGAGGGAATGCAGTTTTGAACTAAGGTGGAAATCTTTTTGACTAGTGTGGTACTTAAGGTTGTGTGTCAACTTGGCTGGGCTATGGTTTTGAGTTGCTAGGTGTTCTGGTTAGCTAGTGCCGCTCTGACACAAATATACCACAGATGTGATGGCTTGAACAAACAGGATTTTATTCTCTTATAGCTCAGGAGGCTAGAAGTCCAAGTTCAAAGTACCAGGCTCTAGGGGCTGGGTAAAAGCCCCTCAACCTTGGGGTCCAGCTCTGTCTCCTGCTCCTAGCCCACTAGAGCTAGAGGCATTTCTACATTCAGACAGCTGCTGGCTGCTGAGGCTGACAAACCCAAGGTTGACAAATAAAAAGGCACAATCCCGATGTTACCAAACCACATGGCAGGCCATTAATTCAAGTTCATTGTAAGTCCCAAGGTTGGCCAAGCATAACAGGCTGCTGAACAACAACACGGCTACATGCAGGGTCCAAGCGTGCCATATGCTAAAGACCATTCCCAGGGCTTCTCCTTATATACAAGAAGCAGACCATATGCCAAAGTCAGCTACTCAGCTGCTTGTGGTAGATCCCACCATGGAGTTGATTGCCAGTCTCATCATGGGGAATAACTACCACCAGCT
>NW_006921884.1:3354206-3358946 GCF_000298275.1 Orycteropus afer afer | reverse complement strand
CTGTCCTTGGGTTTCTGAGGCAGTATCACTACAGAAGTAGATTGCCCAATCTTCCTTCTGAGGAGTGGCTGGGAAATTTGAACCGCCAGCTTTAGCAGTCAAATGCCTTAGGCACTAAGCCACCAGAGCTCCCTTTTTTTTAGTATAGAAGCACTGGAGAACCGATAAACTAGCATGATAGATAGCAACCTCAAGAGTCAGAAATAAAGAACAGTGCTTTTAACAAGATGGAGAGTTAATGAAGGATGACTTTAAAGATGATGTATCCATTCTCTCATTCATTTATGTATTCTCATTCAATAGTGTTAGGTATTGTGAAAGCAGGAGGGAAAAACAGGCCCTGCCTACAGGGATCTTATGTCCTACTATGCTAAGGACATTGAGAGATGTGGGTCTGTATATTTACATCTTACCTAAGCTATCTATGGATTGACGCCTTTAAAGTGTACACAAAAAGCAGTGTTTGTACTACCATGAAGTCCAAGCATGGATATGTCAAATTTACAAAATCTTCCAAAACATTGTGTATGCTATTTAAACTTTTGGTCCCTACATGAGTATTGCCCCCTGGAGTAGTGCAACATGGCAGCCTTGAACTGAATTTATATCCTAACTAATGTAGTAAGGAGGAAACAAGTTCAGAAAGATTAACAATTTTTCTGAAGTCAAACCATTATGTGATGAGGTGGGATTGAATCTAGATCTGTTCTTGCTGTTGTGTGCTGTCTAGTCAATTCTGAGTCATGGCGACCCTACAGGACAGAGTAAAACTGCCCCATTGGGTTTCCTAGCTTGTAAATGTTTATGGGAGCAGATCTCCAGGTCTTTTCTCCCCCAGAACCACTGGTGGGTTTGAACCATCAACCTTTAGATTAGCTGCCAAGTACTTAACCACTGTAGCACCAGGGAGCCTAAACCTTGATCTGTCAGATATCAAATAGCGACAGTACTAGATTCTAATCCTAGATTTTAATTTTGTGGAACATTGCTGACCAGAAGGAAAGTTCGATATTTATTCTTAGAGTGTAAGGGAAGTGGTTTCAATTTCCACTTCAAAAAAGCAAAACAATGGTTGTGTGAGTAGTGAAGATAAGTGGTTGTATCTCTCTTGGTCTTGATGATGACAGTGGCAATAAGGAACTGAGTTTGATTTACCACTGCACTTGTGAAATGGCATTAACATTGTCATCTACAGATTTAATCTCAGTCTTGTTTCTCAACTATTTTACTTTGCTTTCTGTTATGATTTCAAGATCCTACTTCATATCTGCCAATCACAACAAACCACACAGGCTGAGGTAGGAAGGGGCAATGACTCCAATAAGAGAAATAACTAAAATTTCACAAGGTTAAGGATAGAAAGGTGTTAGACCTGAGTGTAAATGGACAACTAAGAGATAACTAGGTAATAAGTTTGATATTTATTTTGGAGAGAGTTAATAATTACCTAGCGGCTCTGGTGGCATAGTGCCTAAGGCATTTGACTGCTAACCAGAAGGCTGGCGGTTCAAACCCACCAGCTACTCCTTAGAAGGAAGATTGGGCAATCTACTTACGTAGATATATGACCTCGAAAACCCAAGGAGGGGTTACTATGAGTCAGAAATGACTCGACAGCAGTGAGTTTGTTTTTTTGTTTTTTTTAGTATTTACAATATACCAAGCAGAAGGAAGGTTGGGCAATCTACTTCGGTAGTGATACTGCCTCGGAAACCCAAGGAGGGGTCGCTATGAGTCAGGTCCGACTCGACGGCACATAACAACAACAACAACAACAACAAGCCCTGTGCTAGGCTTCTTACATATTACCTCATTTAATCCATACAATAATGATAGGAGGTAAGTATCATCCTATTTACTAGTGAGAAAATAAAGACAACATAAAGATTAACTAATTACCAGTCACGTCGTTAGAATCAAGGTCTGGTTTCAAAACCTTTGCTCTTTCCAGTGTATCTTGCTACCTTTAAATGTTTTAAAAATCTTCACAGAGTTTATTTCTCATTTTCAAATAAATCACCTACCCTAAAGTTGTAAAGGTGGTGGAACTCTCAAAATTTTTTAAATCTGAAGATTATCTTGGCACTTTAAGAAATATTCTAGCCTTTTAATGTGTTTGGCAAGTCCAATAAGATATTCTGCACCACCAGGGAAGCCAGCTGATCCTTTGGACTGAATGCAGCAAACAGTGTCAGTCAACAAGATAAGGAGGCTGAGCCAGAATGTAAATCAACATAAAAACCAAAAACCAAATCCATTGCCATCAAGGTGATTCTGACTTGTGACTCTACTTCCTTTAACAGAGAAAGTATTGCTATGAAAAAATGCCAGTCTTGTGAAAAACCGTATGTTTAGTGACATAGTTGGCTTCATTCTGGTAAAAGCTTCTGATCTCATTGCTAACGGATAACAAAACTGCTTGCTGCCTGTTCTGGTTACCTAGTGCTGCTCTGACAAGAATGTACCACAAACGGGATGGCTTATACAAATAGGGGTTTCTTCTTACAACTTGGAGGCTTTAAGTCCAAGTTCAAAGTGCCACGCTCTAGGGGCTGGGTGAAAGCCCCTCAACCTTGGAGTCCAGCTCTGCCTCCTGCTTCCGGCCCACTGGAGCCAGAGGCATTCTTCACTTAGACAGCTGCTGGCTGCTGAGGCTGAGAAGCACCAAGGTTGACAAGTAAAAAAGCACAGTCCTGATGTTACCAAACCACATGGCAGTCCATTAACTTAAGTCCATTGTAAGTCCCAAGGTCGGCAGAGCATAGCAGGCTGCTGAGCAAACAACACAACTACATGCAGGATCTAAGCGTGCCATAGGCTAGAGACCATTCCCAAAGGCTTCTCCTTATATACAGAAAGCAGAGCGCATTCCAAAGGCAGCTACTCAGCTGCTTGTGGTAGATCCCACCATGGAGTTGATTACCAGTCTCATCATGGGGAATAACTACCACTAGCTGCCGAGCCACTCAACCAGGCCCAGCCAAGTTGACACACAAACATAACCACCACACTGCCCCATAAGTGTTCTGGGGACTGTGCTTTGGGAAACTCTGGCATAGAGTACCTTTTTTAAATCCCATCTAGAACACATCTTCGGAAGGAAGGTTGGGCAATCCTACTTCCGTAGTGATACTGCCTCGGAAACCCAAGGAGGGGTCACTATGAGTCGGGGACGACTTGACGGCACATAACAACAACAACAACAAGAACACATCTACAATGAGAAATCACACTACTATATGCTATTTTCACTTTATAAATAGAAAAATAATGAGAAAAGCTAAGTTCTCAAATAAAATGGGTAATTTGCTGTAAAATAAAAGTATTAATCATCATCACTCATCTGTTGATTCATTGAGTCTTCATTCATTCATTCAAGTCTAAGCTACAAAAAATCTTTATAACAAGGTACTTCCAGTAATATGGAGGAACAGGCAGACAAGCAACATAGACCCTCTTCAACCAAGAAAAGAAAAAACAATTGACAGAGGTACAGAAGATAACACTGGAGCTTTGAAAGGAACAATACAGAAGTGGATTAGTAATTAATTAGTGGAAAAATCTGAACGAAACAGTGACTACAGAGATGGTTGGAGCTGCGGACTGTCAGCTACTCTGACGGGCCCAACAGTTTGAATATTTCCAAGTGGTGTTGGGACCTAATAGTTGACCCAGGGCTGCAGGGACGACCGTGCTGGTGGCCTATGACTAGGAAGGGAAACAGCAAGGAGGGAGACAACTGAGCTGTTGACTTTCCCCTGTCTGGAGGGAGCAGCCAATTTGATTATTTACACATGGCAGCCATTTTGGATATTTAACGTGATTGAGGGTGCAACCATTTTGAATGTTTAAAAGCGGCAGCCATTTTGTATATTTAAAGTGACTGAGGGCGCAGCCATTTTGAATCTTTACAAGTGGCAAGCATTTTGGATTTTAAAGTGATAGCATTCTCATTCAGATTCCAGGGACCTAAGAATAGGATCTGTTTGCCAAGGTCAGCAGGGACATACAATAGGCTGACAACAGGAAAGAAGACAGGTGGGGAGTGTATAAGTGCAATCAACTAGTGAACAGAAAAGCACAGTACCCTGCTTACATAGATAGATAACATACAAACAAAACAAAGAAAATGAAAATCATGGGCAAGTCACTCCAACATACAATCACCAATTACATATAAACACAAAAATGTCACAATGCCTCGGAAACAATAGAGCATCACAGTCCACACAAAGAAGCAGGAGAAAGCAGAAGAAACAAGGGACTAGGATACAGACCCAAAACACATCCCTGAGGAAGACACAGCATTGGAACTCCCTGATAAGGTATTCAAAAGAATTATATTTAGGTATCTTCAACGAATTGAGAGGCAGATCAAGGAAAACACAGACAAAACTCTAGAACATTTTCTTTTTTTTTTTTTTTTAATTGTGATTTGGTTGAAGATTTACAAAGCAAATTCACTTTCCATACAGCAACTCACATATACTCATGTCATTGACCACAGTTTACCACAATGCAACAGCTCCCCTCCCACTTCCTCCCCATAGTTACCTCTTCCCAGTGTCCATCTCTTCATATACTCCTGCCCCCTGAGCTGTCTCCCTGTGCATAAGTAGCCCATCTTTCTCCTATGATTGTTATCTCCAAGGAGTGTATCTACTTGAGGTAAACGTTCAACTCATATGCCTGTATTTTGTTTGGCTGGAAACCACAGGTGTGGGTTCAATTCCAGACCTG
>NW_006921884.1:3317678-3345544 GCF_000298275.1 Orycteropus afer afer | reverse complement strand
TAAGGGAATTTGTTAAAACCAGACCAACCTTACAAGAGATGCTAAAGAGAGCCCTTTGGACAGAGAAGTAACAACAGCCAACAACAACTGACCATTATCACACATGATCATATAACCCAAAAACCAACCCAAGTATGAAAGTATCCAAAGTAAGTAAGCCTACAAGATTGTAAGCAGGGAACCAGAGACATCAATTGACAAATGAGGAGAACTACAAACCAAAAAGAGGGAAAAAGCTGTTATTACAGAACTTCTAGATGGTAGGGAAGTCAAGACAACTACAAGACAGAACAGACTGTTCTAAACTTGGGAAGAAAATTATAAATCACAGGGTAACCTCAAAGAAAAATGATAAAGCTTCACATAAAAAAAGAGGACCCGCACAAATATTTAGCAAATACTAAAAGTATAGCAATGAAGAAAGTGATAACACAATTCATAAACAAAACGAGCTCAACATAGAAAAGTATACGGAACAAAGAAATCTATACCATGAAAAAGCACATAACAAAAATGTCAGCAACAAATTTATATTTGCCAATAATTACATATCTGTCAAGGGACTTATCTCTAAGATTTATAGCGTAAGAGTGGATGACCAAACTATGGTATATACACATAATGGAATGCTGTGCAGTACTAAAGAGTCATGTAGAGTCTGCAAAACACTGCATAATATGGATGATCTTGGAGGACATTACGCTGAGTGATGTAATTCACTCACAGAAGGACAAATATAATATTAGTTCCTTGTTGTGGAGGGTCAAGGAAAGGTTTATATATGTGGAGGGAAACTTCCTTTGTTGGTTGCCAGGGGTGGGAGGGGAGAAGAGGGAACACTGAAAAAAAAAAAAAAAAAAGCATTAACCTATGTCACTTTAGTTTTGTGTATTTCACTGTACATAAATTATATTTCAATAAAATGCATTACAATTAAAAAAAATCTTTGTAACATAGTGTCTTAGTTAACTAGTGCTGCTATAACAAGAATACCGCAAGTGGGTGGCTTTAAGAAACAAAAAGTTATTCTCTCATAGTTTAGGAGGCTAGAAATCCTAATTCAGGGTATGGCTCTAGGGGAAGACTTTCTGTCTCTGTGTCTCCTAGTTCTAGGAGGTGTCCAGTACAGAGATCCTGGGTCCAAAAGACAAGCTCTGCTCTCAGCTCTTCTTTCTTGGTAGTAATAGGTCCCTTTCTCTCTGCTCCCTTCTCTCTCCTTTTTTCTCTTGTAAAATAAAAGGTATTGCAGGGCACACCCCAGGGAAGCTCCCCTTATATTGACTGGATCAGGGCTGTGACAAGATTAAGGTTGTTGCATCCCATGCTAATCCTTTTACAGCTGATTGGCTTATCACATCAGATCATGCCATGGGAGATCGTTACATAACTGCCAAACCATTGAGAATCATGTCCCAGTCAAGTTGAGACATATTTTGGGGGGACACAATTCAATCCATGACAGAGTCTCTGCTTTTGGCTTAAAAGGGGATGTGGTGAGTAAGCACCATTAAAAAAAAAAATCATTATACTACAATGTGATTATATGATTATCCTTGACTCCCTTTTTCTCTCTGAAACTAAACTGTAAGTAAATTCTGTGGTCCCTATCTTCAGTGTATAACCAAAATATTCATTGCCTCTCTCCACCCAAGCAACTGTGTTATTCAACTCTAGAGAATGCCTTTTGCTCTTAAATACTTTAAAGAGTTCTTTTGAAGTAGATTTGTCCAAAGCAATATGTCATCTGATTTCTTGACTGCTGCTTCCACGGGTGTTGGATGTGGATCCAAGTAAAATGAAATCCTTGACAGCTTTAATCTTTTTTTCATTTATCATGATATTGCTTATTGGTCCAGTTGTTAAGGATTTTTGTTTTCTTTATGTTGAGGTGCAATCCATACTGCAGATTGTAGTCCTTAATCTTCATCAGTAAGTGCTTAGAGTCATCTTCACTTTCAGCAAGTAATGTTGTGTCAGCTGCATATCGCAGGTTGTTAATGAGTCTTCTTCCAATCTTGATGCCACAATCTTCTCTATATACTCCAGGTTCTTAGATTATTTGCTTGGCATACAGGTTGAATAAATTTGGTGAAAGGATACAACTCTGATATATGCAGTTCCTGATTTTAAACCATGCAGTAGCCCCTTGCTCTGTTTGAATAACTCCCTCTTGGTCTATGCACAGGTTCCTCATGGACACAATTAAGTTTTCTGGAATTCCCATTCTGCACAATGTTATGCATAATATGTTATGATATACATGGTCAGAAGTCTTTGCATAGTCAGTGAAACAGGTGAACATCTTCTTGTTAGTCTTTGCATTCAGCCAAGGTCCATCTGACGTCAGCAAATGATATCCCTGGTTCCAGGAACTCCTCTGAATCTGGCTTGAATATCTGGCAGTTCCTTAGCGATGTAGTGCTGCAACTGTTTTGGAATTATCTTCAGCAAAATTTTACTTGCGTGTGATATTAATGATATGGCTCAATAATTTCCACATTCTGTTGGATCAACTTTCTTTGGATGGGCACAAGGATCTCTTCCAGTCGGTTGGTCAGGTAGCTGTCTTCCAAATTTTCAGCATAAATGAGTGACCGCCTCCAGTGCTGAATCTGTTTGTAGAATCATCTCAGTGGTTATTCTGTCAATTCCTGGAGCCTTGTTTGTTGCTTATGCCTCCAGTGCAGCTTGGACTTCTTTCAATACCATTGGTTCTAGATCATATGCTACCTCCTGAAATGATTGAATGTCGACCAATTCTTTTTTGGTACAGTGGCTCTGTATATTTCTTCCATCTTCTTTTGATGCTACCTGCATCAAAATATTGTTCAATATTTTGCACATAGAATCCTTTAATATTGCAACTTGGGGCTTAAACTTTTTCTTCATTTCTTTCAGTGTAAGAAATGTTGAACATGTTCTTCTCCTTTGATTTTCCAACTCCAGATCTTTGCACATTTTGTTATAATACTTTATCCTCTCCAGCCGCCTTTGAAATCTTCTGTTCAGTTCTTTACTCAGCATATATATATATATATATATATATATATATATATATATATATATATATATAGTGATTTGGGTGAAAATTTACAGAGCAAATTAACTTTCCATATAGCAGTTCACATGCACTTTGTCTCATGACATTGACTACAATTTACCACAATGCAACAGCTTCCCTCCCACTTCCTCCCCGATAGTTACCTCTTCCCTGTGTCCATCCCTCCCTGTTACTCAGCATTTCTTCCATTTGCTTTAGGTCTTCTCTGCTCAAGGGCAAGGTTCAGAGTCTCTTCTGACATCCATTTTGGGCTTCTCTTCCTTTTCTGTCTTTTTAATGACCTTTTGCTTTCTTCATATATGAAGTCCTTGATGTCATTCCACAACTGGTCTGTTCTTTGGTCACCGGTGTTCAGTGCATCAAATCTGTTCTTCAGATACCCTTTAAATCAGGTGGAATATACTCAAGGTCATTTTGGCTTTCATGGAGTGGTTGTAATTTTCTTCAGCTTCAACTTAAACTTGCATATGAGCGATTCCACAGTCAGCCCTTGGCCTTATAATGACTCATGATATTGAGATTCCCCATTTTCTTTTTCCACAGATGTAGTCATTTCATTCCTGTGTATCCCATCTGTTAGGTCCACATGTATAATGACTGTTTATGTTGTTGAAAAAAGGTATTTGCAATGAGTAAGTCATTGGTCATGCAGATTTCTATCATGTGATCTCCAGAGTCATTTCTATCACTAAGGCCATTATTTTCCAAGTACCAATACTTCTTCTTTGTTTCTAATTTTCATGTTCCATTCACTAGTAATTGTCATTACATCTTGATTGCATGTTTGGTGAATTTCAGATTACAGAAGTTGGTAAAAGTCTTCAATTTCTTCATCTTTGGCTTTAGTGGTTGGTGCATAAATGTGAATAATAGTCATCATATTGACTAGTCTTCCTTGTATGTATATGAATATTATCCTATCACTGATGGCATTGTACATCAGGATAGATCTTGAAATGTTCTTTTTGAAGATGAATGCAACACCATTCCTCTTTAATTTGTTATTCTCAGCATAATAGACCATATGATTCAAAATGGCAAATACCAGTCCAATTGAGTTCATTAATGCCTAGGATATTGATCTTTATGCATTCCATTTCATTTTTTACAACTTCTGGGTTTCCTAGATTCATACTCCATACATTCCATGTTCTGTTTATTAATAGATATTTGCAGTTGTTTCTTCTCATTTTGAGTTGTACTGTATCAGTAAATAAGGACGCCTGGTAATGTAGTGCCTAAGGCATTTGACTGCTAATCAGAAGGTTGGCAGTTCAAACCCACCAGCCACTCCACGGAAGGAAGACTGGCCAATCCACTTCCATAAAGACACACCACATAGGAAACCCCAAAGGAGGTTACTATGAGTCGTAATTGACTCAATGGCAGTGAGTTTGGTTTTTTTGCTTTTGGTTTATCAGCAATCAAGGTCCCAAAAGCTTTACTCTATCCATTTCATTAACATTGACTACTTTGAGGAGGCAGCTCTTCTCCAGTCATATTTTGAGTGCTTTCCATCCTGAGGAGCTCATCTTCTTACACTATATCAGACAGTGTTTCCCTGATATTCATAAGGTTTTCAGTAGCCAATCACCACTACTCATCTGTCAGTTTGTTGTATTGTGGTGGCTTCTGTGTTACCGTGATGTTGGAAACTATCTTACCACTTTTTCAAATATTAGCAAAGACATCTATGGTGGATAGGTTTCAGCAGACCTTCTTAACTAGGAAGAAGGATGTGGCCAGGTCCATTTCTTGGGGGGTGGGGGGGAAACCTCAAATAGTTGGGTTTAAACCATCTGGGCTGTCCAGGTAACTTAAGCCATAGGCTTGGTTTAAAGTAGTCTTGAAACGATAATGCCTGCTAGAACCTGGCAGAAGAATATGCACATCTCTTCTGGAGGAAGGAACTTTTGTCCCAGGCTTCAAACTATTCCCAAAAATAACATTTCAAATGCAGTGACCAGTACACAAAAATAACCAGGAACACAAGGAAACTCAAATCCATAAGAGAGAACCAACACACTTACACACAAAAAAAAGAGAAATAGAAACAGACTAGCAGAGACTTCAGATACTGTAACTATTAGACAGTGACAGTGAAACAAATATACTTACTGGTTTAAATCTATAAATGATAAAAGAAAAGCTTGAAGATGCCTGCAGAGAATAAGAAACTTTTTAAAAAGGGATATAACAACTTTGAAAAGAACCAAATGGAACTTTGAGAAATAAAAAACACAGTATTCAAAGTTTAATATTTGGTAGATGTTACAGGTAAAGAGAAAAGTAATGAAATAATATTGATACTTTACTACTTTTGATGCATTCTGGTATTTTTCTGTTCTGTATCTGTATCTATCAAGGATTTGCCAGGTGGCACTCAGCTACTAACCAAAGGTTAGTAGTTCAACCCCACCCAGAGGTACCTCAGAAGAAAGGCCTGGTGATCTGCTTCTGAAAGGTCCAGCTTGAAACCCTGTGGAGTGTAGTTCTATTCTGCACAGGTAGAGTTGCCATGAGGCAGTATTGACTGTATGGCAATTGTTTTGGTTTTTTAAATTCAATCTGAATTTTTTAAATGATGGTTGGGACCCAATAAACTGATTTCACAATCCTTCCCTGTACTGTCTTTCAGTCAATATAATTAAATTAAAGCTGATGATTGTACCATTTAATAAAATAGTGTCAGGGAAATAGAATTTTTAAACAAGGTTTTACTACAAAACAAAGTTGAGAATTGAAACACATACCTCCGATAAATCCCTTAGGTGCTGTTGTCACTGGACTATACTAGATACAGCTGACTTCATTAATGTCTCTCCTGTGGCTCTTTCACTCTTGGGCAGAAAAGGAATCAGCCTAGGAAGATAAGTTGTTTTCATTCTGGAGTAGGTGGCCTGGAGGGTATATAGCATTTTCTGGTGGGAAAGTTTTAAACTGGTGAACTGCCATCTATGAAATAAACTCAGTCAAGGTTACTATAGTTACAGAATTACAGAGAGTTTATTAGACTCAATATGCTACTTGGAAAAACTTACTGATTTCTGTGGGTCACTAGTTTCCACCAGTCTGCAATGAGGTGAAAAGATAAGGTCTATATAACTCACTGCCATTGAGTTGATTCTGATTCTGATTCATAGCAACACCCATTGGGTTTCCAAAGCTATAAATCTTTACAGAAGCAGACTGCCTCATCTTTCTTTCATGGAGCGGCTGATAGGTTTGAACCACCAACCTTTTGGTTAGTAGTCAAATGCCTTAACAACTATACCACCAGAACTCCTTAAGGTCCATGTAGTTTTTCATAAAACTAATTTATTCATTTAAAAGGACTGAGTTTTTAAGAGGATATGTTCTTTACTTTTATTTTTAGTTTTGGGTATCAAAATATAATTTTAAAATAGATGATGCTGATAGTAAATATTAGTTGTTTTTTTAATTATAATTTTATAGCTTGACAAAATTTTAAAATTGCAGTAGTGTTAGTTCCAGAAATTGTTTTACAAATCTGGACTGATCTCCAAGATCCAAAAGACTGGAAACCAATATTGATGTCATATAACTTTTTGTTCATCCATTCAACACATGTTTTGAGGACTTACTATGTGCTAAGTTGTTGTTGTTGTTGTTATGTGCCGTCGAGTCGGCCCCAACTCATAGCGACCCCTCCTTGGGTTTCCGAGGCAGTATCGCTACGGAAGTAGGATTGCCCAACCTTCGAGAAGGGGTATAAACAATGAAAATACTGCTTGCAGTGAAAGAAAGACATGATGAATCAATAGTTACTAACCAGTTAAGTAGTGCTAAGTCTTCTGGGAGTAGACCTGAGAGAAAGCACATTTAGCTGGGGAATCACCCTACTGAAAGAAGAAATGAAATTGAACTGTCTTGAAAATGCACAAGTATTTCCCTGCTGGTTAGGAAAAGGAAGGATGACATTTAAATTCTTTACTTAGTCCAAGGAAGATTGGGCAATCTACTTCTGTAGTGACACTGCTTCAGAAACCCAAGGAGGGGTTGCTATGAGTCAGATCCGACTCTACGGCAGTGAGTTTGTTTTGGTACTTAGTCCAAATCAAAGACCCATTGCCATGGAGTCAATTCCGACTTATAGTGGGGCTATATGACAAGGTAGAACTAACTGATAATGTTTCCAAGACTGTAAATCCTTCTCTTCTTTTTAATGGTATAAAACCAAAACCAAATTCACTGCCATCGAGTCAAATCTGACTCATAGCAACCCCTCCTTGGGTTTCCGAGGTGGTATCACTACAAAAGTAGATTGCCCAACCTTCCTTCCAAGGAATGGCTGGTAGGTTTGAACCGCCAGCCTCCTGGTTAGCAGTTAAATGCCTTAGGTACTACACCACCAGAGGTCCCTAATAGCATAATGTCAAATTTTATTATTTGACTACTTATTTATCAAGTCAATTATTCTTTGGTAAGTTATTTTTTCTAGAAATCAATTTTATCTATGTTCTCAAATACATTCTTTCTTTTAAGCTTTTTATTGTGATCTGGGTAAAAGTTTACAGAGCGAATTGATTTTCCATTTTGATTTGTGACACTGACTACAAAGCCCACAATGTAATAGCACTTTTCCCACTTCCTCCCTGTGTTGCCATTTCCATTTGTCCTTCTTGCCTATCCCTTCCTGCCTTCTGAGCTTTATCCCTGGACAAATGCTGCCCATGTGATCCTATTCTAGGGAGTATGTACATTGTTCACCTTATAGGCCTGTCTGTTGTTCGGCTCTACTACTTATCTGTCAGTTTGTCTTACTGTAGTGACTTGCATGTTGCTGTGAGGCTGGAGGCTATGCCACTGATCTTTCAAATACCAGCAGGGTCACTTGTGTGAACAGGATTCCGTGGAGTGTCCAGACTAAGACAAACTAGGAAGGACATGGCCAGGTCCACTTCTGAAACTGGCCACTGAAAACTATATGAATAGGAGTGGAACATTGTCTGATATAGTGCTGGAAGGTGAACTCCTCAGGTGAAAGGCACTCAAAATATGATTGGTGAAAAGTTGCCTCCTCAAGTTAGAGTCGACCTCAATGATGTGAGACCTTCATTTGCTGATGTGGCACGACTCAAAATGAGAAGAAACAGCTGCAAGTATTCATTAATAATCAGAACGTGGAATGTACAGAAGTTGTAAAAAGTTAAATGTAATGCATAAAGAGGGGAAATATGTCCATAATTCATAATGAATATGCACACAGATGCATGCCACCCTTTACTCCTAAAATCTATATTGCAAATAGCATGGTCTTCTTTTAAATAGCATGCAGTATCCTCTTAAATAGCATGGAGACCTTCTTAAATAGAATCTATGCAATAGTATTCATTGTAAAAAATTTTTACTTATAAATTAGATGTGTATTCTTTCAATAATATTAACTAGATACACAGAGACTTTTCTCCTTTCAGTAGGTTTTTCACTCTAAGATTTTCTCAAAATCTGTGATACCATGTAATGTGGTAGAAAAGAAACTGGATTTAGAATTAATTGACATGGCTTCAATCCTAGCTTTCTCAGCCACTAATTTTGCAACTACGAACAAGTCACTTAATCTTTGATTAAGCTTTAGTTCCTCTGAGCTTTAAGTCCCTGTAAAATGGAAATAGTAATGCCTCCCTGCCTACTGCACACATTATTGGTGTGCTATCAGTAGAACTAAAATAAATATACAGAACAGTGATTTTTTTTAATTATTATCATTTCAGGCCTTGAACATACTCCAGCATTCAAGGTGGTATTTCTGATTACCTTGAAATCAGAGCTCAAACTGAATTTCTCTTTTTATCTGCTAAAATACCATAAAACCTTATGTTTTCTATTTGTATTCATGTTTCTGCATTTTTTCTTCCCAATAATTGTAAAATGAGAAGGGGTTTAAGTAATTTAAGTCCCTGGTAGTCACACTGAAAAAACTCTACAGATGGTAGAAGTTTATGTTACATTGTAGAAATGGAGGAGAAAATTAAGTAGTAGAATTGTTTACATTATCTCACTTAATCCTCCTAGTCCTCATTGAAACCCTGCATGGCTGGGTTACTAAATGAAGAAACAGATTCAATAATTTATGACTTCCCTTGAATCACACAGCTATAAGTGATGGAGCAGGAGTCAAACCCAACTCTGATCACAAAGAAAAGAATTGTTTCTTTAATAGATTCCTAGGTGGTGGTGATGGTCTGGTCTAGGCCCATGTTTTGAGAACGGGACAAGACTCTACCGTGTTTAACGCCCAGTATCTATAATATTTTGTTCAATGTTGAAAACCCAGGATATACTGGCTAGGGTACAGCCCATATTACATCCGCCCCCCCCTCCCTTTTTTTTTTATTGTGATTTGTGTGGAAGTTTATGGAGCAAATTCATTTTCCCTACAGCAGTTAATATACATTTTGTCTCATGACACTGACTGCAGTTCTCCACAATGTAAAAGCTCTCTTCCCACTTCCTCACCATAGTTACCTCTTCCCTGTGTCCTTCCCTCCCATGTACTCCTGCCCCCAAGTTGTCTCCTTGTGCAAACACTGCCCTCCTGTTCTCCCGTGATTGATCCCTCCAAGGAGTGTATCTACCTGATGTAAATGCTTACCCCATATGCCTATCTATTGTTTGGCTGGAAGTCACAGGAATGAGTTCAATTTCAGACCTGAAGGGTCTGGCTAGGGGCCATAGTCTCAAGGATCTCACCAGGATCTATTATACCAGCAAACCTGGTCTTTTTTTTTTTTTTTATGATTTTGAATTTTGTTTCACATTGTTCTCCCACTCTGTCCAGGATCTCCTGCACCAATCCCCCTCTGAGTGTTTGACAGTGGTAGCTGGGCACTATCTAGTTCTGGTCTCATGGTCACATGGGCTGAGGATTGCATGGTCTACTAGTCCCTTGGACTAATTGTTTCCATGCATCTTTGGTTTTCTTCATACTTCTTTGTTCTGGACAAGAAGAGACCCATCATTGCATCTACATGGCTGTTTACAAGGTTTCAAGACCCCAGTTGCTACTCACCAAAGTAGGCTGTAGAACAATATTTTTGTATAGTATGTTATGCCAATTGAGTTTGATGTCCCCTGCAACCATGGTCCCAAGCCCTCAAGTCCAATTACTTACTCCGTCGAGGTAGCCGGCTGTGGCCAAGAACCCACCACAACCTTGTCCCTTGTCAGCTCTATTATACACCTGGACATTCTTACAACACATATAAATACATATGTAGAAACATTGTCTGCTAACCCTATGCATGGTCATGGACACGCTACCCTCTGCCTAGACATACCTGACTGTTCAACCTGTCCACCCAATTATCCATCCATAGATCAATGCTTGCCATCACTGACAATTGAGTACTGTATATGCAGAAGGGCTCATCTTTGTTGTCTATACCTCCCATGTACCTTTCTGTGTCTTCCTCTTCCTCAGTACCCTGTGTTGATCACTCACATTTGGTACATTGCCCTTCCCTTCAGTCAAATCAGTACTTGTCTCTACCTATCTAGCAGTGTTCCCTCCCCTCCCCTTCTACCCCTGGTAATGAACAGAGAAAGTTTCCTTCCGTATATAATCTTTCCTTGACTTTTTACAAATACTGTTTTTTCTAATACAGTATTTGTCCTTCTGTGATTGACTTATTTCACTCAGCATAATGTCCTCCAAGTTCATCCACATTATGTGGTGTTTTGCAGATTCTACGTTGTTCTTTAGTGTTGCATAGTATTCCACTGTGTGTATATACCATAGTTTGGTTGTCCATTCTTCTGTTGTTGGGCACCTAGGTTGTTTCCATCTTTTTGCTATTGTGAATAGTGCTGTGCTGAACATGGATGTCCATATACCTGTTCTTGTCCTGGCTCTCACTTCTTTAGGATATATACCTAGTAATGGGATTGCTGGATCAATATATTAGAAATGGTATTTCTAATTCCTACTTTTTAAGGAATTACCACACTACTTTCCACAGTGGTTGTATCATTTTACAGTCCCACCAGCAACGTATGAGAGCCCCAATCTCTCCACATGCTCGCTAGCATTTGTTATTTTCTGTCTTGTTGAACTTTGCTCTTAGTGCTGGGGCGAGATGGTATCTTCTTGTTTTGATTTGCATCTCTCTAATGACTAATGATCATGAACATTTCTTCATGTATTTGTTGGCCACCTGGATATCCTCTTTGGTGAAGTGTCTATTCATGTCTTCTACCCTTTTTTTAATTGTATTGTTTGTCTTTTTGTTGTTAAGGTGTTAGAGTTTTCTATAAATTTTGGAGATAAATCTCTTGTCAGATATCTCATTGCTGAATTTTTTTCCCAATCTGTAGGTTCTCTTTTGACTCTTTTGGAAAAGTCTCTTGAAGCACACAAAAATTTCATTTTTAGAAAGTCTCATTCATCTAATTTAGCTGCTACTGTTTGTGCATTTTGGGTTGTGCTTAACAGTGTATTTATGCCATAAATTATTACCCCTAAATTTGCCCCTGTTTTTTCCTTGAGGAACTTTATAGTTTGAGGTTTCACATTTAAGTCTTTGATCCATCTGGAGTTAGTTTTTGTGTATGATGTGAGGTACGGATCTTGTTTCATTTTTCTGCAAGTGGATATCCAGTTTTGCCAGCACCGTTTGTTAAAGAGACAAATCTCTTCCCCATTTAATGGATTTCAGCCCTTCGTCAACCATATTACCCTGCTTGAAACACACAGTGTCCCCTTTTTGTGTGTGTACTAAAAAATAAGTTAGAGGAACAATAAAGGTGTGACACACTGAAAACAAAAAGTAAAATGACAAAACATAAGTCCAGCTATTATATCAATAATAACATTAAATGTGAATGGATTAAGCAATCAAATTAAAAAAAAAAAAAAAAACAGATTGTCACTAGATAAAAAGCAATATTCAACTATATGCTATCTACAGGAGACATGCTTTAGAGGCAAAGATACAAATAGATTGAAAGTAAGTGTGGAAAAAGATATTTTGCGCCCCCTCCTTGCCCCTTTAGCAGGCCCTAATTCAATGTTCGGATCTAGAATTGAACTCACTCCTGTGGCTTAACTCTCAGCCAAATAATAGTCAGGCATACGAACTGAACACCTATACCAGGGAGAGGCAATCCTTGTAACAGTCAACCATGAGAGATCAGAAGAGTGGCACTTGCACATGGAGAAAGGCAGGGAGACAGGAATACATAGGCAAGAAGGACACAGGGAAAGGATAACCACAGGGAAGAAGTAGAAGAGCTGTTACACTGTGGAGAATGTAACTAGTGTCACACAACAAATTATATATGAACTGTTGAATGTAAAATTAATCTGCTTTAGAAAAAAAAAATAAATAAAATTAATCTGCTTTGTAAAATTTCACCCAAATCAAATAAAAAAAAATAAATTTTTTTTTTTTAAATAAAGGCATTCCATCAGGGAGATAAAACAAATTACAGTGAAAATTGTGAAAGCCAGGACTCAATAGGTTGCCTTGTTTTTCCAGGTCTCTCAAGTTGTCTGCCTCTGACCAAGTGTAGTCTTACCACTTTTCTATTGCTTGATTTAGTGGGAAATATTTGAGTTTTCCTTCTCTGATGTGTTTCCACCTTTCACACCTTCTGGCTTTTGCAGATTTTACTGTATGAACATATATACAGGTAACAACAGAACACCAAGATACATGAAGCAAAAACTGACAGATATGAAGGGAGAAATAGACAATTCGAAAATAATAGTTGGAGACTTAAATAGCTCACTTTCAATAATAGAAGAACTAGGCAGAATATCAACAAGGAAATGGAAACTTTGAACAACACTGAAAACCAACTAGACCTAACAGATAGGTACAGAGTACTCCGCCCAACAACAACAAATACATATATTCTTCTAAAGAGAACATGGGACATTCTCAGAATACACCATATGCTAGGCCCTAAAACAAACCTCTATAAATTTAAAAGGACAGAAATGACATAATAGATGTTCTCAGACAATAATGGAATGAAATTAGAAATCAATAACTGAAAGCAATTTGAGATGCTCACAATAATGTGGAAATTAAACAACACACTTCTAAATAACTAATGGATCAAAGAAGAAACCAAAAAGGAAATTAGAAAATGCTCTGTAATGAAAAAAATGAAGACACAACCCTGACATACTAAAACTTTTATGGCATGCAGCTAAAGCAGTGCTCAGAGAGAAATGTATAATTGTAAAGATGTATGTTATGAAAGATATAAGTTCTCAAACCAAGAATCAAACCTTCCACCTGAAGACACTTAAAAAAAGAAAAGCAAACTAAACCTGAAGTTAAGTACAGATAATCCCTTGTGTACAATGATGTTCTGTTCCTATGATTCTACCATAAGTTGGTCCTGATGTCAATTGAATACCTCTTTATTTTTTAGTTTTTATTATGAGCTCTGGTAGCATAGTGCCTAAGGCATTTGACTGCTAACCAGAGGCTGGCAGTTCAAACCCACCAGCCACTCCATGGAAGAAGCAATCTACTTCTGTAGTGATATCAGCTCAGAAACTCAAGGAGGGGTCTCTATGGGTTGGATCCAACTCAACAGCAATGAGTTTTTATTATTATTGCTTTTTTTTTTTTCTATCAGTATCTTTATAAATCTGATCTTTGTCTTTTATTATTTATTGAACATCTTCAAGTGAACATCTGAGAATAACATCAGTATATTACATGTGACAACATTGCAAGTAGTACATACATTACTAATAATAAGATGTTGCAGCAACAACAACAACAAAAAAACAGAACCATAAGTGCAGTTCATTATAACTTGAATACAACGTAAATTGGAGACTACCTATAAGGAAGGAAAAAATATAGATAGAGATGAAAATTATGAATTAAAGAATAGAAAAATAATAAATAAAACGACCCCAAAACTGGTTCATTAAAAAGACCAACAAAATTGGCAAACCTTTAGCTAGAATGACCAAGAAAAAAGGAGAGAAAACTCAAATTACTACAATCAGAAATGAAAAGGGGACATTATCACCAACATTATTGGGGGGGGGGGGATTACAAAGGAATATTATGGACAATTGTATGACATTAAATTAGACAGCTTAATGAAATAAACAAATCACTAAAAAGACCCAACCCAACCTACTGCTGTTGAGTCAATTCCAACTCACAGTGACCCTAGAGGACAGAGTAGAACTGCCTCATAGGTTCTCCAAGGCTTCCTTATGGAAGCAGGCTGCTATATCTTTCTTCTGCAGAGTGGCTGGTAGATTCAAACCACCAACTTTTCAATTAGCAGCCAAGCATTTAACCATTGTACCACCAGAGCTCCTTACTAAAAATATACAAACTACAAAAACACAAGCTACCAAGAAGAAATAGAAAATCTGAATATAACTAGAACAAGTAAAGAGATCAAATTAGTAATCAAAAGAAAAACACTCACAAAGAAAAACCCAGACTCAGATGGTCTCACCACTGAATTTTATCATATTTCTAAAGAAGAATTAATATGAATTATTCACAAATTCTTCCAAAAACTTAAAGATAAAGGAACACTTCTCAACTCACTTGGAGGCCAATATTACCCTAACACCAAAATGAGACAAAGACATCACAAGAAAAGAAGGTATAGACCAATATCTTTTAGGAATATGGGCACAAAAATCCTCAAAAAATATTAGCAAACCAAATTCAGGAACCTACTAAGAGAATTATACACTCTGACCAAGTAGGGTTTATCCAGGAATGGACAATTGGTTTAACATTTGAAAATCATTAAATAAAATATCAATATCAAATGTAATATCAATAGATTTTTTTTTTTAAATCACATGATCATGTCAATAGATGCAGAAAAAAATATTTGACAAAATCCAGCACTCTTTCATAATAAAAACACTCAGCAAACTAGGAATAGAAAAGAACTGTTTTAACCTGATTAAAAAAAAAAAAAGTCTGTGAAAAACTCACAGCTTACATTATAGTTAATGGTGAAAGACTGTTCGTCCCCTAAGATCAGGAATAAGACAAAGACTTCTACTTTCGCCACTTGTATTCAGCATTATAATGGAGGTTCTAGCCAGAGCAATTAGGGAAGAAAAAGAAATAGAACACATCCAGATTGGAAAAAAATAAATAGAACTATCTTTATTCACAGATGACATGATCTTGCATATGGAAAATTCTAAGAAATCTGCTAAAACTATTAGAACTAATAAACAGGTTCAGAAAAGTTGCAAGATACTAGATCAATACACAAAAATTAATTGTATTTCCATACATTTGCAGAAAACAACCTGAAAATTAAATTAAGAAAACAATTCCATTTACAATGACATCAAAATAATTAAATATTTAGGGATAAGTTTAAAAGAAATGCAAAACTTATACTCTGAAAATTACAAAATATTATTGGAAGAAATTAAACAAGATCCAGATAAATGGGAAAAATGTCTCATCTCATGGATCAGAAGACTTAATATTTTAAGATGGCAATACTCTGATCTACCAGTTCAATGCAGTCCCTGCCAGAATCCCAGCTAGTTTCTTTGTAGAAGCTAACAAGTTGATTCTAAAATCCATATGGAATGGTAAGGGACCTTGAATAGGCAAAACAATCTTGAAAAAGAGGAAAAAGTTGGACTCACATGTCCCCATTTCAAAACTTATTATAAAGTAACAGTAATCAAGATAGTGTAGTACTGGCGTAAAGATAGATATATAGATCAATGAAATAGAATTCAAAGTTCAAAAATAACCTATGTGTTTATGGTCAACTGATTTCAACAAGTGCAGTTAAAACATTCAAGGGGGAAAAGATTAGTGTTTTAAACAAATGGTGGTGCAACAGTTGGAACATGCAGAACATGCAGAAGAATGAAGTTAGATCCTTACCTCATGTCATATGTAAAATTTACCTCAATATAAATCAAAGACCTAAATAAATATAAGAGCTGGAAGTTATAAAACTCTTAGAGGAAAGCATAGGGATAAATGTTCATGATCTTGGATTTGACAATCCATCCTTAGATATGACACCAAAGCACAAGCAAAAGGAAAAAAAAAAAAAAGATAAATTGGACCTCATCAAAATTAGAAACTATTATGCTTCAAAGGACACCATCAAGAAAGTGAAAAAATAACCCACAGAATGGGAAAAAGTATTTGCAAATCACATATCTGGTAAGGGATTTGTATCAAAAAAATATAAAAGACTCTTTCAACTCAGGAATAAAAGCCAGGTAACCAATTTAAAAATGAACAAGGTTCAGTATATTCAGTATAATTACTTCTCCAAAGAAGATATAAAAGAAGATGACCAGTATGCACATGAAAAGATGATTGACCTCCTCAGTCATCAGGGAAATGCAACTCAGAATCACGGTAAAATGCTGTTTCATACCCACTAAACCAAACCAAACCAAATCAAATCCATTGCCATCCAGTCAGTTCTGATTCACACCCACTAGGATGGCTGTGGTAGTTAAGGTTGTGTGTCAGCTTGGCTGGGCCATGATTTTGAGTGGCTCAGCAGCTGGATGTTGTTATTCTCCATGATGAGATTGGATGTGGTGTAATCACCTCCATGGTGGAATCTACTATGGGCAAGTAATCAGTTGAGGGAGGGTATGGCCTGCTTCCAGTATATATAGAAATGATCCTGCATTTGGTTCAGTCTTCATCTCCAGTTCCTGGACTTGAACTGGTGGCCTGCCATGCATTGTGCCTGCAAATCTTGGTATTGTGCCATTTTACCAGCTCATCTTGGGTTCATCATCCACAGCAGCCAGCAGCTGCATGAGTTAGAAGAAGCCTCCAGGTTGCTCCAGTGGACCTGGAACAAGAAGTGGAGCTGAATCCCAAGGTCAAGAGGCCTTCACCCAGCCTCTAGATCCAGCACTCTGAATTCAGACTTCTAGGCTCCTAAATGATAATAAATTCTTATTTGTTAAAGCCGCCTGCTTGTGGTATTTCTGTTATAGTAGCCCTGGAGAACTAAGGCAATGGCTAAAATTAAAAGGTTACATAATAGCAAATATTCACATAGATGTAGAGAAATACAAACCCTCATACACTTTGGTGGGAAACAATCTGGCAGTTCCTCAAACAGTTAAACATAGGTACTATATGTTGTAACAATCCCACCCTTAGGTATATACCCAAGAGAAATGAGAACGTGTCCACACAAAAACTTGTACATGAATGTTTATTGAATCCTTATTTGTAATAGCAAAAATGTAGAAAAAATTCAATGTCCATCAACTGATGAATGGATAACCAAAATGTAGTATACTCATACAATGAAATATTATTCAGCCATAAAAAGGAATAAAGTACTGATATATGCTACAAAATGGATGAACCTCAAAACCTCGTTAACTAAAAGAAGCCAGACACAAAAGACCACATATTATGTGATTCTACTTATATGAAATGTCCAGATTAGGCAAACCTATAGAGAGATAAAGTAAATCAATGTTTGCTCAGGGCTGCAATGGGAATTTCCAGTGTCGGGGAATGTAATAGCTAAAGAATATGGAAGAGGTTCTTTTTGAGGCAATGGAAATGTTCTAAAATTGTCTGTGGTGAGGGTTGGGTACATCTGTGAATATACTAAACACCATTGAATTGTACACTTGAAATGGGTGAATTGTACATGAATTATATCTTAATAAAAATTTTTTTAAAAAAAAAAAAAAAAAGTAGTTTAGAGTCTTGCTATTCATCTAGCATCCTAGAGGCCAAAATATAGGGTTTTCAGTTCCTTTGGTAAGTAATGGTAACCAAAATAGTTTATTGGGCACAAAGTGACACAATTAGAACTCTGCTTTAAGAGATCCATCTGGCATCACTGACTTGATTGGAGGGATGGACCAGAGAGATAAGACCTCTTCCAATGGTCTCAGCCCCTTAAGGCCCTAAATTATAGTGTCATGGTAGCAATGGAAAGAAATGTATGGAATCCTGTGTTTGTCCTTCTGTCTTCAACTACCACCACCTTTCAGTTGTAGCAGGGAATAGCAGACCAGATATATAGCTATATCCTTATCTAGAGCTTCCTCAAGGAAGATGTCAGCCCAGGAAATATCAGGCAGCCTAAAATGTTTTTTGGCTAAGCGCAGAGTTTATATTATTTGCTTTCATGGTCTATATCCCTCTGGTCTAAGATAAGTAGCAGCTGTCATTTACTGATCAATTTACTAAGTGATTTATACATTTTTTTTCCTGATTAGTTAATTAGATCCTTCTTACAACTCTGTGAAGTGAGTGTTACTTATGTCCATTTTATGGATTAGTAAATTGGGATCTGGAAAGATTTTAAAAACTAGGTAAGGGAAGTTGGATTTTACACCTGACTCCAAAGCCTATGCTCTTAAGAAGAGAAAAGGGGGGGGGGGGGATTAAATTGGAGGAGCATGGTGTTTCTGCCACTCTAATCATGTGTTTAAACCATGTGACTTTATCATTGTCTTCTCTCAGAGTTGCCGGTGTAAACCTATTAGCTTTCTGGAAGTTTGAAGATTCTTATTTTAATTAGTCTCTTGGGGATTCGCAAAAAAATCTTCCTCGTGTATGTCTCTTCTAAGAATGTTAAGCTTGTCACATTGTAGTCTGGGAAGGATGAAGCTACAGAATAAGGTCACACTCCTGAGATTAGGGTGAAGGCCTCCACCAAAGAGTTGGACTTTTACTGTGTTAAGTATCAGAGAAGCGAGAGGGACTGGCGGTCCAGGAGTGGGGTTGGCAGTTACTTGACTGAAAGTCACTCTGGTGTTCTCTTGAGAACTCAGTTCAGGGCACTTTTGGAAGAAAAAGAAAAGATGACCTCTGCAGCATGGACTCACCAAAGCTGAAGATGAATGAGCCTTATCTTAGCAAATGCTTATCTAGGTTCATGTTACTTTCTTTTGTTCATTTCCCTCTTGTTACCACTCAGACTCTGGTAAAATTGTATTTAAATGTTTCAGCTTGGTTTAACTAGGCCACAGGGAGTTAAGAGTTCTGTCCACTTTGGGCCAGAGACTAAAGAGGAGTAGGTTCCCTTGAGACCAGGTTGGTGGTAACAGCATTAAATGTGAACAGTTTCCAAAAGGAAAGTAAAACACAGAACATCAAAATTGGGATTAGGCAACCCAGCCACTTCTCACCATTGTCCACATTGACAGTCTCCCTCCCTCCACTGTCTGCTATGAAGGAGCAGAGATTTTATTTTTGTTAAAGTAGTCAGGAGTTCCTTATCCATTTACTTTAGAATAATATTTTTCAAATTATAGGTCAGATCCATGAGTGGATCATGAAATCAATTTAATGGGTACCAATCAGCACTTGTTTTAAAATTAAGTAAAATAGAATAGAAGCTATCAGGTATTTAGAAAGTTTAACTTTTGTTTCATGAAACTTTCATTTCTGTTTCAAAAATTGTGTCTATGTGTTGTGTCACCATGTAAAGTGTATTTCTTACTGTGAATTATGATTAGGAAAGTTTGAAAACCACTGCTAGAAGTACATACATAATTAATGAGCTAAACTCAGAGTTACAAAGGAAAACAATGAGGTCTTTATATTTTATTGTATTTTTTTTTTCCACTTGAGAATTTGTACACTCAGAGATTTTGCCCTTTAACACTTACAGAAAATAACACCCCTCACCAAGTACTTTTGAGTGGTTTCATTTAGGAATGTTGCACTATTTAAAAGCTCTGAACTCTGTCAACCTCTTTTATTTGGCCTGTCAGGAATGAAGATGCAAATCTGCTGATGAGCTTAGGTGCCTGGAAATCATGCTATCTGATGGAATTCAACTCCTCTAACCTCTTTACTTCTTTCAATAGTGAAAGGTTTATGCTTTCCCCTGTCCCATCTGTGGCACAGTTCACCCAGTCATGCTGATGGACAGAGACACTGTGACTCTTCACATGAAAAAATGCCTGTTGCATCTCTCAGACAAGGAAATACTTACTATTCATCACTCCTTGATTTCTTGATCCATGTTGTCTTTATTGTGATGTTAGATAAACTCAGGTGTCATTTTATAATTTAACTACCTATCTTTCTGAGATTGAGATAGGTCACAATTCTCCCTCACGCTCTCCTGCACCCAATAGTTCAAGTAATAAGAACCAAACCCACTGCCATTGAGTCGATTCTGACTCATAACCCCCATTGGGCTTCCAACATGATCAGTCTTCACAGAAGCAGATTGCCTCATCTTCCTTTCACAGAGTGGCTGGCAGGTTTGAACCGAGAAACTTCTGGTTAACAGTCAAATCCTGTAGGCACTGTGTCACCAGAGCTCCTTTTAGTTCAAGTAATATATACTATTAACTTTGAGTTTTAATCATAAAAAATTACATGTGATTAAACAGTTTCATGGAGCTGCTGGGTGGTGCAAACAGTTAACGCACTTGGCTGCTAACCAAAAGGGTCGTTGTTCGAGTCAACTCAAACATGCCTCATATCTACTTCTGAAAAATCAGCCGCTGGAAAGCCTGTGGAACATAGTTTTACTCTAACTCACATAGGGTTGCCATGAGTTGGAAATGACTCGATGGCAACTGGTACTACATTATAGGACCACAAACACATTGTTTATATGTTATATGAAATGTTGACATGGTTGATGTTAATTCATTTATCTTATAGACATTTTTCATCACTTTATAAATTTAGTTTACAAGCCAAGTACTCAGATATGCATTTTCTTTTAGTTATCACAGGACAGTGACACCTCAGTTACAGCTTCATGGCTCCTTTCTTTTTTTAAAAAAAAGTACAGTTGTTTACCAAAATAGGTAAGAAAAAATAATTAAGTAATATCTGTATATTGATATTAGTCAATATTTACTGTTATAGATAATTTAAAGGAAAACTAAGGAAATTCCAACAAAGTAAAATTAGACCTCACTGAGCATAAATAATTGACCTCTGACATTTAATCCACCCCAGATGACTAGTCTACACCAATCATGGTTATCTAATTCCTTTGCTGGTAATGAGTTCCAGGGTAGGCATGTGTGGTAGTTAGGGCTGGGTGTCAACTTGGTTGGGCTAGGATTTGAGTGGTTTGACCATTGTGATGTAGTTATTCTCCATGATTAGACTGGATGTGGTGTAATCTACTGTGAGCACCTCATCCCTTGAAGGGGAGTTGCCTCTGAGTGTACCCTACTTCTAGTATATATAGAGAAGCTTTGGGAAGGGTCTCTAGCTTTTTGCTCATTTTGGGATCCTGCATTTGGGCTGTGATCATCTCTAGTTCATGGACTAGAAAGAATGGCCTGCTGATCCTTGGATTGTTGCCTTTACAGCCCATGAGCCAAAAATCTGCCATTTTCCCTGCCAATCTTGGATTTGTCAGCCTCAGCAGCCAGCAGCTGCATGAGTCGGAAGAAGCATAATGTCCTCCAGGCTCATCCACATTGTGAGAGGATTCACATATCCTTCATTCTTCTTTAATGTAGCATAGTATTCCATTATATGAATGTACCATAATTTGGTTATCCATTCATCTGTTAATGGGCATTTAGGTTGTTTTCATCTCTTTGCTATAGTGAATTGTGCTGCTATGAACATAGGTGTGCATATGACTGTTCGTGTCCTGTATCTCAACTCTTTAGGATGTATTCCTAGTAATGGAATTGCTGGGTCAAATGGTATTTCTATTTTCAGTTTTTAAAGGAAATGCCATACCATTTGCCACAATGGTTGTACTATTTTACAGTCCCATCAGGGGTGCACAAGAGTTCCAATCTCTCTGCAACCTCACCAGCATTTGATATTTTTCTGTCCTGTTGAACTTTGCTATTATTGCTGAGGTGAGATGATATCTCATCGTTGTTTTGGTTTGCAGCTCTTTAATGACTAAAGATAGCGAGCACTTCTTAACACTTTAAAGAGGTCTTTTGAAGAGATATGCTCGGTGCATTGCAACATCTGATTTCACGACCATGGGTATTGACTATGGATCCAAGTAAAATCAAATCTCTGACAACTTCAGTCTTTTCTCCATTTATAATGATGTTGCTTATTGGTCTAGTTGTGAGGATTTTCATTTTCTTTATGTTGAAGTGTAATCCATAGTGAAGACTATAGTCTTTGATCTTCATCAGGAAGTGCTTCAAGTCCTCTTCACTTTCAGTAAGCAAGAGTGTATCATCTGTATATCGCAGTTGGTTAATGAATCTTCCTCCAATCCTAATTCGGCATTCTTCTTCCTAGAGTTCAGGGTCTCAGATTATTTATTCAGCATGCAGATTGAATAAATATGGTGAAAAGATATAAGCCCAATATACACCCTTCCTGATTTTAAACCATTAAGTGTCCCCTAGTTCTCTTTGAAGAACATCTTCTTGGTTTATGGATAGGTTCCTCATGACCCCAATTAAGTGTTCTGGAATTCCCATTCTTCGCAATGTTATCCATAATTTATTATGATCCACACAGTCTAGTGTCTTTGCATAGTCAATAAAACATACATAAATATCTTTCTGGTATTCTTTGCTTTCAGCCAGGATCCATCTGACATTGGTAGTGATAACCCTTGTTCCACGTCCTCTTCCGAATCCAGCTTGCATTTCTGGAAGTTCTCTGTCAATATACTGCTGCAACCATTTTTGAATTATCTTTAGCAAGATTTTACTTGCATGTGATATTCATGATATTGTTACATAATTTCCACGTTCTGTTGGATCACCTTTCTTTGAAATGGGTACAAATATGGATCTCTTCCAGTCAGTTGGCAGGTAGCTGTCTTCCAAATTTCTTGCCATAAATGAGTAAGCACCTCTAGTGCTGCATTCATATGTTGAAACATCTCAGTGGGTATTCCATCAATTCCTGGAGCCTTGTTTTTTGCCAATTCTTTCAATGTGCCTTGGGCTTCTTCCTTCAATACCATTCATTCTTGATCATATGCTACCTCCTGAAATCATTGGAGATTGACCAGCTCTTTTTGATACATGACTCTGTGTATTTCTTCCATCTTCTTTTCATGCTTACTGCATTGTTCAATATTTTGCCCATAGAGTCCTTCAATATTGCAACTTGAGGCTTGATTTTTTTCTTCAGTTCTTTCTGCTTGAGAAATGCTGAGAGTGTTTTTCCCTTCTAGTTTTCTAACTCCAGGTCTTTGCACATTTCATTATAAAACTTTACTTTGTCTTCTTGAGCTGCCCTTTGAAATTTTCTGTTTAGTTCTTTTATTTCATCATTTCTTCCATTTGCTTTAGCTACTCTATATTCAAGAGCAAGTTTCAATATCTTCTGAAATCTATTTTGGTCTTTTCTTCCTTTCTTGTATTTTCAGTAACTTTTTGCTTTCTTCGTGTATTATGTTCTTGATGTTATCCCACAACTCCTCTGGTCATTGGTGTTAATATGTCAAATCTATTCTTCAAATGGTGCCTAAATTCGTGTGAGATATAATCAAGGTTATATTCAGACTCTTGTGGACTTATTTTAATTTTTCTAGTTTCAAGTTGGACTTGCATGTGAGCAATTGATGGTCTGTTCCACACTCAGCCCCTGACCTTGTTTTGATTGATAATATTGAGCTTCTCCATTGTCTCTTTCCATGGATATAGTCGATCTGAATAAATCATTGGTCTTGCAAAATTCTATCATATAGTCTCTAGCATCATCTATCATATAGTCTCTAGCATCATTTATATCACCAGGGCCATATTTTCCAACTACAAATGATTCTTCTTTATTTCCAACTTTTGCATTCCAATCACCAATAATTATCAACATATCTCGATTGCATGTTTGGTCAATTTCAGACTGCAGAAGTGGTAAAAATCTTCAATTTTTTCATCTTTGGCTTTAGTGGTTGGTGCCATAAATTTGAATAATCATCATATTAACTGGGCTTCCTTGTAGGCATATGGACATTATCCTATCACTGACACCATTGTACTTCAGGATAGATCTTGAGATGTTCTTTTTGATTATGAATGCCATGCCATTCCTCTTCAATTTGTCATTCCCAGTATAGTAGTCTATATGATTATCTGATTCAGAATGGCCAATACTAGTCCATTTCAGCTCACTAATGCCTAGGATATCAATCTTCATGTGTTCCATTTCATTTTTGATAGCTTGCGATTTTCCTAGATTCATACTTCACACATTACAAGTTCCAATTATTAATGAATATTTGTAGCTGTTTCTTCCCATTTTGAGTCGTGCCTCATGAGCAAATGAAGGTCCTGAAAGCTTTACTCCATCCACGTCATTAATGTCAACTCTATTTTGGGGAGGCAGCTCTTCCTCAGTTGTATTTTGAGTGCCTTCCATTCCGAGGGGCTCATCTTCCAGCACTACTTTAGACAATGTTTCACAGCTGTTCATAAAATTTTCCAGCAATATATCAGAGAGTGTCTCACTGCTATTCATAAAGTTTTCAGTGACCAACTTTTTCAGAAGTGTATGGCCCCATACTTCCCAGTCTGTCTTTGTCTGCAAGCTCTGCTGAAAATTGTCCACCATGAGTGACCCTACTGGTATTTGAAACACTCGTGGCGTAGCCTCCAGCCTCACAGCAATATGAAAGCCACCACAGTACAATGAACTGAGAGACAACTGGTAGTATACAATAATAGATAAGTAATAAAAAGACCAAAACCAAAACCAAAGTCATTGCCATTGAGTCAGTTCCAACTTATAACAACCCCCATTGGGTTTCCAAGGCTGTAAATCTTTACAGAAGCAAACTGCCTCATCTTTCTTCCACAGAACAGCTGGTAGATTTGAACTGCCAACGTTTTGGTTAGCAGCCAAGTGCTTTAACCACTACCAGAGCTCCCCATAGCGATCCCTCCTTGGGTTTCAAAGGTGGTATCTCTACAGAAGTAGATTGCCCAATCTTCCTTCTGAGGGTGGCTGGTAGGTTTGAACCATCAGCCTTCTGGTTAGTAGTCAAATGCCTTAGGCACTATGCCACCAGAGCTCCTAATAAAAAGACAGTGGAATACTAATAACTCAGAACTCCATAGCCAGACCACACCTGGAACATTTGCTTTCTTCTGTTCTGGGTATTATCTTTCAAGCATAAAATTTAGTAAACAGACCATATACGAAATATTCATTTGTTCAGTTTGTTCCTATATCTTAATCATGTTGACAGTCTGTAATGTATCTAGGGAATGGTGATAATGATTTCGAAGGGGCTAGAAACCATGTTGCACAAGGAATCCTTCAGTGAATCAGGACATTGAGGTGGAAATAAGATAATTTAGTGGGAATACGATAACTATTTTCATAAGGTCCTGTGGAAAAAGAATTTGAAATAGAAGATTTAGAAGAGGTATTCAATGGTCCAAGTCCCTCCTTTTATAGATCAGAAAAGTGAGGCCCAGAGCGGTTAGGATGCTGACCTAAAGTCACACAGCTAATTACTGGTACTGGCTGCCCTGGGACCCTATTATAACCCTGAATGTCTGGCTCCTAGACAGTTGTGCTTTTGTAGCTCCAGGAATAAATGTTGTTGTTGTTATGTGCTGTCGAGTCGGACCCAACTTATAGTGACCCCTCCTTGGTTTCCCAGGCGGTATAACTACAGAAGTAGATTGCCCAACCTTCCTTCCGAGGAGTGGCTGGTGGTTTGAACCGTCAGCCTTCTGGTTAGCAGTCAAGTGCCTTAGGCACTATGCTACCAGAGCTCCTCACGAATAAATGGATAGAAAATATTGGAAGGCCAACTTAAACTAGCTCTGAGAAAGAATTTCCTAACAATTAGAATTCTTCAAAAATGTAATGAACTGCCATGTGGTGAGCTCCTTGATACTGGAACTGGTTAAAAAACAAGCTGAATGAGTGCTTAATTAGACATTAAAGTGAACCAGGTTACTTCAAAACCTCAAGCAACTCTAACATGTAATTCAATATTAAGTTTAAGGGTAACAAGAACATAAAACAGGCAAATACTTTCCATGGCAGTGAAGACAGAATTCTAGAATCTTAATTTTTTTTTCTTCATTTTCTAGAAATAAATAATTCATTTCCATTAAAGACTATCGTTGTTGTTGTTAAGTGCCATCGAGTCAGACCAGACTCATAGCGACCCCTCCTTGGGTTTCCCAGGCGGTATCACTACGGAAGTAGATTGCCCAACCTTCCTTCTGAGGAGCGGCTGGTGGGTTTGAACTGCCAGCCTTCTCCTTAGCAGTCAAGTACCTTAGACACTATGCTACCAGAGTTCCTAGTAAGATCTTACTGAAGATAATTCAAAAATGGTTGCAGCAGTTGTATAGGCTGAGGATCGAATGGAGTACCAGTCACTTAGGCTAATTGTTTCCATACGTCTTTGGTTTTCTTCATTCTTCTTTGCTCTGGACAAGAAGAGACCCATCATTGCATCTAGATGACTGCTTGCAAGCTTTTAAGATCCCAGTCACTAGTCACCAAAGTAGGATGTAGAACAATGTTTTTGTGTAGTATGTTATGCCAATTGAGCTTGACGTCCCCTGAGACTGTGGTTCTGAGCCCACTGGTCCAACTACTCACTCCCTCTGAGTAGCTGGCTGTGGCCAAGAAGTGACTACAACCTTGCCCCTTGTCAGCTCTTCTCTATACCTGAGAATTCTTGCAGAACATACAAATATGTTTGTAGAAACATTGTCTGCCAATCCTATACGTGGTCATGGGCACACTCCCTCCTGCATAGACATACCTAATAGTTCAGCCTGTCCACCCATCCATCCACCTATAGATCAACGTTTGCCTTCACTAACGACACAGTACTGTATGTGCAAAAGGGAAGAACTTTACTTTTTGAGAAAATGAAAAAGAAAGAGAGTGCATATCTTTTTAGATTTAGATTTGTAGAAATAGAAAGGAAAACTATAGTGAAAAATACTATATGAAGTGGAGTGGAGAACATATTTAAATCATAATGAACAGGCTAAGAGTTACCAGTAAGGAACAGTTAGTAATTATTGTAGAAATTCTGTGTACCATTCTCTCTAAAGATAATTAAAAATCAGAAGATGGAGAGGCCACAAGATAATTCCTATAATTAAAGTGCTATATAGAAGGTAACAACATCACCAGCATTTAACACCCACAATAAGGTAAAAAGGACTTAAGCTACAATTGCAAATTACACTTAACAATTATATAAGAAGTGCTTTTTATGTAGAAAAAAAAATTATTGTGAATTGAGTGAAAGTGTACAGAGCAAAGTGGTTTTCCATTCAACAATTTATACACATTTTTTTAATGAATTTGATTATAATCCCTGCAATGTAATAGCATTCTTCCAACTTTCTCCCTGTATTTACCATTTCCTTTAGTTCTTCTTTCCTATCCCTTCCTGCCTTCTGAGATTTATCCTTGAGCAAATGCTGCTCTTTTGATCTCATACTGTTGATTGTCTTAAGGAGTGTGTACCTTCCTGTGTTATTGTTCACCTTATAGGCTGTAGATTGTTTGGCTGAAAGTTGAGCTACAGAGATGAGCTAAGTTCCAGGCCTGAAGTGTATCTAAGGGCCCTGGTCTTGGGGGTTCCACCAATCTCTACCAGTAAAAGATTTATTATATTCAGTTTGTTCCACATTTTTTCTCCTACTCTATCCGAGGTCTCCTATTCAGAGTGATCATCAGTGGTAGCTGGCTAACATCTAATTCTTCTGATCAAGAAATGCTTTTTAACACTGTTAGATAGGTAGAGATAAGTATTGATTTGGGTGAAGAGAAGGGCAATGTACCAAATATGAGTGATCAATATAGTGGCATTGAGGAAGAGTAAGACATAAAGAGGTACATGAGAGGTACAGAAAAAAAAAATGAACCATTTTGCACATACAGTACTG
>NW_006921884.1:3305683-3314083 GCF_000298275.1 Orycteropus afer afer | reverse complement strand
ATATATATACACACGTACACACACACACACACACACGCACTGCCGTTGAGTCGTGGCCGACTCATAGTGACCCCTCCCTGGGTTTCTGAGGCAGTATCTCTACCAAAGTAGATTGTCCAACCTTTCTTCTCATGGGTTTCAACCACCAGCCTTCTGGTTAGCAGTCTAATGCCTTAGGCACTATGCCACCAGAGCTCCTATATATACGTACACACACACACACACATACATGTTGTTGTTGTTATGTGCTGTTGAGTTGGACCCAACTCATAGCAACCCCTCCTTGGGTTTCCAAGGTGGTATCTCTACCAAAGTAGATTGCCCAATCTTCCCTCCAAGGAGTGAGTGGCTGGTGGGTTTGAATGCCCAGCCTTCTGGTTAACAGTCAAGTGCCTTAGGCAATATACTACCAGAGCTTGTATGCATGTATGTGTGTGTATATATATATGTATATATTTGTGTGTGTGTGTATGTATATACATGATAAATCTGTGTACTCACCACCTGGGTAAAGAAATAACGTATTACCAGGCAACTGTTATCCTGATTTATGTCCATTATTTACTTACTTTATTTCATTTTACTTGGATGCACAATCAACAACTATGAAAACAGCAATCAAGAAATCAGATATCATATTGCACTGGACAAATCTGCTGCAAAAGACCTCTTTAAAACGTTACAAAGCAAAGATGTCACTTTGAGGACTGTGGTAGTTAAGTTTGTTTGTCACCTTGGCTGGGCCTGGTTGAATGGCTGGGCAGCTGTATGGAGTTATTCCCCATGATGAGAATGGTAATCAATTCCATGGTGGAATCTACTGGAGCAGCTGAGTAGCTGCTTTAGAGATGTGCTTCCAGTACATAAGAAGCAGCTTTGAGGAAGATCTCTAGCTTTTTGGCATGCTTGAACCCTCCATGTAGCCGAGTCTTCATTCAGTAGCCTGCCATGCTCTGCTGGTTTTGGAACTTTTAATGGAGTCGGATCAATGACCTGCCACGTGGTTTGGTAATATCAGGACTGTGCCTATTCACTTGCTTACCTTGGATTTGTCAGCCTCAGCAACCTGCAGCTGCCTAAGTGAAAAGATTCCTTTAGCTTAAGTGGGCCAGGAGCAAGAGGCAGAGCTGAAGCCCAAGTTTGAGGGGCTTTAACCCAGTCCCTAGAGCCTGGCACCTGGAACTTGGACTTCTAACCTCCAAAATGTGAGAGAATAAACTCCTGTTTGTTAAAGCCATCCCATTTGTGGTATTTTTGTTAGAATGGCTCTAGGTAACCAGAAAAAGGACTAAGGTGTGCCTAACCCAAGCCATGGTATTTTCAATCGCCTCATATGCATGTGAAAGCTGGGCAGTGAATAAGGAATACCAAAGAAGAGTTGATGCCTTTGAATTATGGTGTTGGTGAAGAATATTAAAAATGCTTTGGACTGCCAGAAGAATGAACAAATTTGTCCTGGAAGAAGTGCAGCCAGAATGCTCCTTGGAAGCAAGAATGGCTTCATCTCACTTTCTTTGGTCATGTCAGAAGGGACCATTCCCTGGAGAGGGATGTCTTGCTTGGGTTAGGTGCACTTTAGTCTTCAGAGACATCTTTGTTCTTCAGCACTTTAAAGAGGTCTTTTGCAGCAGATTTCCCCAGTGCAATACCTTGTCTTATTTCTTTTATTTATGTTTATTATTTTATTTATTTTTGCATTGTTCTCTCCTCTCCCTTTCCACCTGATAACCAACAAAGAAAGGTTCCTTCCATATATATGTAAACCTTTCCTTGACTTTTTGCAATAAGGAGCTAATACAGTATTTGTCCTGTGATTGAGTTATTTCACTTAGCATAATGTCCTCCAAGTTCATCCACGTTGTGCAGTGTTTTGTAGATTCTACATTCTGGTAGCATAGTGGCTAAGACACTTGCCTGCTAACCAGATGGCTGGCGGTTCAAACCCACCAGCCACTCCTCGGAAGGAAGGTTGGGCAATCCTACTTCCGTAGTGATACTGCCTCGGAAACCCAAGGAGGGGTCGCTATGAGTCGGGGCCGACTCGACGGCACATAACAACAACAACAACAACAACATTATTCTTTAGTGTTGCATAGTATTCTATTGTGTGTATGTACATACTATAGTTTGCTTATCCATTTGCTTATCCATTCTTCTTTCGATGGACACCAATTGTTTCCATCCTTTTGCTGTTATAAATAGTCCCACAATGAACATAAGTGTGCATATGTCTGTTCTGGTCCTCTCACTGGTTTACAATATATACCTAGTAATGGGATTGTTGGATGAAATGGTATTTCTAATTCCGACTTTTTCAGGAATTGCCATATTGCTTTCCACAGTGATTGTATCACTTTACAGTCCCACCAGCAGTGAGTGTATGAGAGTCCCAATCTCTCCACATCCTCACCAGCATTTGTTATTTTCTGTCTTGTTGAACTTTGCTAGTAGTGTTAGGACAAGATGATATCTCATTGTTGTTTTGATTTGCATCTCTCTAATGGCTAATGATCGTGAACATTTCTTCACGTGTTTTTTGGCTGCCTGAATATCCTATCTGGTAAAGTGTCTATTCATGTCTTCTGCCCAAGTTTTAATTGCATTGTTTATCTTTTTTTTGTTGTTGTTGTTGAGGTGTTTGGAGTTTTCTATAAATTTTGGAGTTAAGTCCCCTGTCAGATATGTTGTTGCTGAATATTATTTTTCAATCTGTAGGTTCTCTTTTGACTCTTTTGGAGAAGTCTTTGGAAGCACATAAAAATTTAATTTTTAGAAGGTCCCATTCGTCTAGTTTATCTTCTGCTGTTTGTGCATTTTTTATTATGCTTGACAATCTTTTTATGCCATAAATGAGGGCCCCTAAATTTGCCCCTAGTTCTTCCTTGAGGAATTTTATAGTTTGAAGTTTCACATTTAAATCTCTGATCCATCTGGAGTTAACTTTTTTTGTATGGTGTGAAGTATGGATCTTGTTTCATTTTTCTGCAAATGCATATCCAGTTTTCCCAGCACCATTTGTTAAAGAGACATTCTCTTCCCCATTTAATGGATTTCGGCCCTTTGTCAAAGATCAGCTGACCATAGGTTGATGGATCTATTTCTGGGTTCTCAATTCTGTTCCACTGGTCTATGTGTCTGTTGTTGAACCAATACCAGGCAGTTTTGACTACTGTGGCTGTATAGTAGTTTTTGAGATCTGGCAGTGTGAGACCTCCTACTTTGTTGTTCTTCTTCAATAGTGCTTTGCTTACCTGAGGGTCTCTTTCCTTTCTATATAAAATTAGTGATTGGTTTTTCCATATTCTTAAAGAATGCTGATGGTATCTGGTTTGGGATTGCATTGAATTTATAGATTACTTTGGGTAGTATTGACATTTTCACAGTGTTCAATCTTCCTATCCACAAGCATGGTGTGTTCTTCCTTTTATATAGATCTCTTATGGTTTCTTGGAGTAGTGATTTGTAGTTCTCTTTGTACGGGTCTTTTGTGTCCCTAGTGAGATTTATTCCCAAGTGTTTTATATTTTTGGTAGCTATTGTAAATGGTATTGATTTCCTTATTTCCTTTTCATCAATCTCTTTGCTTGTGTAGAGCAATCCAACTGATTTTTGTATGTAGATCTTGTATCCCACCACTATGCTAAATCTCTCAATTAGTTCTAGTAGTTTTTTTGCTGAGTCTCTTGGATTTTCTGTGTATAGGATAGCATCATCAGCCCATAGGGATAGTTTGATTTCTTCCTTGCCTATTTAGATTGGCATAATAAATAAATATTTGCATATATGCCCTTTATTATGTTGAGGAATGTCCTTTCTATTCCTATTTTGCTGAGAGTTTTGATCAGGAATGGGTGTTGGATTTTATCAAATAGCTCCTCTGCACCAATTGATATGAACATGTGGTTCTTTTCCTTAGTTTTATTTATGTGATTTATGACGTTGATTGTTTTTCTAATGTTAAATTATCCTTGCATACCTGGTATGAACCCCACTGTCATAATGTATTATTTTTTGGATATGTTGTTGGAGTCCATTGGCTAGGATTTTGTTGAAGATTTTTGCATGTATATTCATGAGGGATATTGATCTGTAGTTTTCCTTTTCAGTGGTGTCTTTGCCTGGTTTTGGTATCAAGGTTATGCTTACCTCATAAAAGGAATTTGGGAGGATTCCATCCTTTTCTATGCTTTGGAGTAGTTTGAGTAGGATGGGTGTCAGTTCTTCTTTGAACATTTGGCAGAATTCTCCCGTGAAACCATCTGGGTCAGGGCTTTTTTTTTTGCTGGTAATTTTTTTATGACCTGTTCAATTTCCTTTTTTGTTATGGGTCTGTTCAACTTTTCCAACACAGTCTGTGTTACTTTAGGTAAGTAGTATGTTTCTAGGAATCTGTCCATTTCTTCTAGATTTTCAAATTTGTTGGAGCACAGTTCTTCATAGTATCCTGATATTATTATCCTTTTTATTTCTGTTGGTTCTGTTATGATGTCACCCAATTCATTTCTTATTTGTGTTATTTGCATTCTCTCTCTCTTTTCCTTTGTTAAGTTTACCAGTGGTTTGTCAATTTTATTAATCTTATCAAAAAAACAACTACTCTTGTTGATTTTTTCTATTGTCTTTCTATTTTATGTTTCAATGATTTCTACTCAAATTATTTCTTTTCTTCTGATGACAGTAGCTTTTGTGTGTGTGTGTGTGTGTGTGTACGCTCTTTTCCTCATTGTTGGAGATGTTGGGTTAAAGTGTTGACTTTGGCTCTTTCTTCTTTTTTAGTGTGCACATTTATTGCTGTAATTTGGCCACTGATCACTGCTTTTGCTGTGTCCCAAAGTTTTGGTATGTTGTGTTTTTATTCTTGTTTGATTCAAGGAATTTTTTTATTTCATTTTTTTTATTTCTTCTATTACCCAGTCATTTTAAAGGAGGGTGTTATTCAGTTTCCATGTGTTGCTCTTTTTCCTATTGTTGATTTCTGATTTCATAGCATTGTGATCTAAGAAGATGCTTTGTAGCATTCACTGTTTTTAAATGTATTGAGGCTTGCTTAGTGGCCTAATATATGGTCTTTCTTAGAGAATGTTCCATGTACACTGGAAAAGAATGTGTTATTTGCTGTTGTCTAGTGAAGTGCTCTGTAGATGTCTATAAGGTCAAGTTAGTGGATTGTGTTGGTTTAGTTCTTCTGCGTCTTTGTTGAGTTTCTTTGCAGTTGTTCTATCTTTCATTGAAAGTCATATACTAAAGTCTCTTACTATGACTGTGGAGTCATCTGTTTGTCTTTTCAATTCTGGTAAAGTCTGGTTTATGTATTTGGGGCCCTTTTATTGGGTGCAAAGATAATTATTATGATTATGTCCTCTTATTCAATTGATTCTTTAATCATTATATAATGCCCTTTCTTGTCTCTTATGGTGCTTTTTGTGTTAATGTTAGTTTTATCAGAAATTAATATTGCCACTCTTGCTCTTTTTTGATTACCATTTGCTTGATATCTTTTTTCCAAGCTTTGATTTTTATTCTGTTTTTGTCTTTGTCTCTAAGGTGTGTCTCTTGTCGACAGCATATTGATGGGTTATATTTTCTTATCTTGTCTACAACTTTCCCATCTCTTGAGTGGTGCATTTAATCCATTCACATTCAGTGTAATTGTTAACAAATATGAATTTGTTGCTATCATTTTGTTATTTTTTTGTAGTGTTGCTGATTTCTTTGTTCCATATTATTTTTTGTGCTGAGCTCCTTTTTTTTTATGAATCATGTTATCATTTCTTTCATTGCTATTGTTTTACTATTTGCTAAATATTTGTGCTTATCCTCTTTTTTATTTTGATGGGATGGTTTATCATTTTTCTTTAAGGTTATCCTGTGATTTACAATTTTTTCTCAAGTTTAGAACAGTCTGCTCTATCTTGCAATTGTCTTGACTTCCTTACCATTTACAAGTTCTGTAACTACACTACTTTTTCCCCCTTTTTTGGTTTGTAGTTGTCCTCATTTGTCAATTGGTGTCTCTGGTTCCCTGTTTACAATCTTGTAAGCTTATTTTACTTTGGATACTTCCATAACTGGGTTGGTTTCTCGGTTTTGTCATCATGTGTGTTAATGGTCACTTGTTGTTGGCTGTTGTTTGTTCCCTGTCCAAAGGACTCCTTTTAGCATCTCTTGTAAGGTTGGTCAGGTTTTAACAAATGCCCTTAATTTCTGCTTATCTGGAAATGTCCTAATTTCAGCATCATAGTTGAGGGACAATTTTGCTCAGTATATAATTCTTTGTTGGAAATTTTTTTTTTTCTGTCAGGGTTTTACATACATCCCACTGCCTTCTCACCTGCATGGTTTCTGCTGAGAAATCAGATCTTAGTCTTATTGGTTGCTCTTTGTAGGAATTTTTCATTTTTCCCATGCTGCTTTCAGGATTCTTTGTCTTTGGTTTTGATGAGTTTGATGATGATATATCTTGGTGATTTTCTTTTGGGGTCTATCCTGTTTGGGATTCATTGGGCTTCCTGAATGCATATTTTCTCATCTTTCATCATATCAGGGAAATTCTTTTTCAACAAATTTTTGACACTTTTCTCTGTGGTTTTATTTGTCTCTTCCTGTTCTGGAATTCTGATTACACATAGGTTATTCCTCTTAATGGTATCCCACATGAATCGTAGGCTTTATTCATTTTGTTTTGATTTTTTTTTTTTTTTTCGATTGATCCCTTTCCAAAGAGATATTGAGGTATTTGTCATCAATCTCACTGATTCTCTCTTCCATTGATTCAATTCTACTTTTTTGCCTGTTCTGTGTGTTAGATATTTCTGAAAATTTGGTATTAATCTTTTGGATTTCTATCTGTAGATTTTGTATCATTTCTAATTTTTCATTTATTTTGTCATTTTGTTCTTATATTATCTTACAAAATTGTTCTAGGGTTTTCTCTGTGTTTTCACAGACAATTAATTCTTGTCAGTGTTTTCCTTGAACTGTCTCTCAATCTGTTGAAAGTCCTAAATACAATTTTTTCCAATTCCTTATCAGGGAGTTCCAGTGCAGTGTGTTCCTCAGGGAAGTGTTCTGGGTCGGTATCCTGGTCCCTTGTTTATACTGCTTTATATTGCTTCTTTGTGTGGACCGTAATGGTCTGTTGTCTCCAAGACATTGTGACATCATTGTATTTATATTTAATTGTTGATTGTATATTGGAGTGATTCACCCAAGATTTTTGCTTTCTTTGTATGTATCTGAGTAGGCAGGGTGCTGTGCTCTTCTATTCACTAGTTGGCAGCACTTATGCACTCACCACCTGTCTCCTGGTGGGTGTGATAGAGAATGAGAGTGGTTACACAGATCTGTGTTAGCTGTTTGTAAAGGGCAGTGAAGGGTGAGTCAGGCTTGTATTGTCTGTTGGGTATCATTGTCCAGTTAGTGCAGAAGCAAGTGGTGGCCTTGTATGGACATGGTTGCAGTCTCCCACTCATTTTGACAAAAATAACAATAATAATAATAATAAAAACACTGAAAAAGTTAAAACGAGGACAAAAGACAAACACCACATAAACACATGGGAACAATCACCAAAGAGAGAAAGAAAGGGGAAAAAAAAGAGGAAAGACAATAAATGAGATGAAATATTTAAAGAATTACTTTAAAAAAGACAAAATAAATATAAATAGATAGGTGGAAAAATCCATAATATCTGGAGAGGGGGAAAAAAAAGAGCTAGAGTAAGAGGATAATGAGGAAAAAATTGGATAAATGTAGAAAGTAAAACAAGGGATGGGAAGAAAAAGAGAGAGAGAGAGAACCAAGAAAAGGGAAGAGAAAAAAATACACAAAACTAGAACCTGGGAAGGGAAAAAGAAAGAATAAAAATTAAAAGGAAGAAAAAAAGAGAAAAACTTAGAAACAAACAACAAACAAATAAAAAAACAAATCAGGGGTAGGGGCATAGGGCAGGGCACTCAGACTCCATCACATCACACAAACTGGGATGAAATTGCTGCTGGCCCAGAAGGAGGGTGGAGGTGAAGGATGGCCACAACTTCCTTTACCAAGAGGGTGCAAGGTATAAGAGTAACAAGGGGAATAGCACACCTTTCCAGTCATCAGCCTCCAGTATGTCTATGCTGTCTTAGGCAAGCGGAGCCTATTCTTAGGTCCCTGGAATCTAAACAAGAATGCTGTCACTTTAAATATCCAAAATGGCCACCGCTTATAAATATTAAAAATGGCTGTGCCCTTGTGCAAAAACGACAAGGAGGCCACATGTTCTGACCTCCTCTAACCCTACAAGGGGAAGGCAGGATTACCAGCAGTAACCCGAGGCCTATTACTGCAAGGCCAGACATGCTGCCTCCCTCCAGCCCTTTCACCAACCGTTCCTCCCAAGGCACCCACCACCTCTCT
>NW_006921884.1:3301135-3305288 GCF_000298275.1 Orycteropus afer afer | reverse complement strand
CCTCCCAGAACATTGTATTGTGCCACGCCCAACAGAAATACTCCAGGTGGGCGACTTTAAAATCAGGATCTCCTCAGTTGCTAATAGCAATTCCCACCTTGGAGTTTACAAAGACTTATGGGTAGAAAAGCCACACTAAGTAATTTACTACACCGCACCTTGGGACAGCTGAAAGTCCACAGCTCATTTTGTCTCCTTTGCTGTTTCCCTTTTTAGTCATAAGCCCCCAGTGCAGTCATCCATTCAGCCTTTGGCAAGCAGGGCTGATTTTAGGTTAATTAATTCTCAGGTCCTAAAACCACTTGGAAATATTAGTATTCCTAACACCACTTGGAAATATTCAAACTGTCCGTGCCTTCAGGGTAGCTGACAGTACGCAGCTCTTTTCGTCTCCTTATTCACTGTTTTCATTCAGGTTCTTCTCCTATTTGGAGTTTAATGCACTTCTGTGTCCTTCCTTTCAAAGCTCAGTGTTCCAGGATTATTTTCTGTATCTGTGTCAATTGATTTCTCTTTCCTTTGTTGAAGAGGGTCTGTGTAGCTTGTCAGCCTATTCTGCCATCTTATTGGAAGTCTCTCTTCCTGATGTTAAACTATGTAGTATCCCCTTGTTCTGTTCGAGTGACAGCCTCCTGGTCTATCTACAGGTTCCTCATAAGCACAGTTAAGTGTTTTGGAATTCCCATTCTTCTCAATGTTATCCATAATTTGTTATGACCTAAGCAGTCAAATTCTTTTGCACAGTCAATAAAACACAACTAAACATCTTTCTGGTATTCTTTCCTTTCAGCCAAGATCCATCTGATATCAGCAATGATAGTCCCTCATTCCACATCCTCTTCTGAATCCAGCTTGCATTTCTGGAAGTTCCCTGCCAATACATTGTTGCAACAATTTTTTAATTATCTTCAGCAAAATTGTATTTGCATATGATATTAATGATATTGTTCAACAATTTACACATTCTGTTGGATCACCTTTCTTTGGAATGGTACAAATATGGATCTCTTCCAATCAGTTGGCCAGGTAGCTATCTTCCAGATTTCTTGCCTTAAATGAGTTAGTGCCTCCAGCGGGGCATCCATTTGTTGAAACATCTCAGTGGGTATATTCTGTCAGTTCCTGAGCTTAATCTGGGTTATGCTGGGTCCCTATTTTGGTATATCAAGAGGAAGGCCTTTTTATTCTAGAAAAACTTTTCTTCAAAAAAACTTACCTTTTAAATGTACCTTTTCCTCAGGGGCATGGTCTCCTCTAGATGGCATGAGTAGTAATGAATTCATAAATTAAATTAGTAGAGTAATTTAACACAGTTAAAATGTTTCTATGCTAAGAAAACCTTTCATGACTAATCCCATGTTTGGTTTTTTAGATGTGGTAGATAGAGTATTGGTGGGAGACAATTTGGGTCCCATTATATCACATCACTTATATGTAAGCCCAGGAATTGGTAGGATTCAATAAGTGTTTCCATTTGTCAAATTTTTCCCAAATATCACAAGTAAGAACTGAAACTATTTCCTGTATTGTATTTTACCTATGTATTTATATAAGCAAGGAGCCCTGGTGGTACAGTGGTTAAGTGCTTGGCTGCTAACCAAAAGGTTGCTGGTTTGAACCCACCAGCCAGTCAGTGGGAGCAAGATATGGCAGTCTGTTTCTGTAAAGACTATAGGCTTGAAAACCCTGTTCTATAAAACCCTTTATGGCAATGGGTTTGGCTTTTTTTTTTCTTCTTTCTTTTATAATTTTTTGTTGTTTAAATATAAGCAGCCATTAAAAACTTCTTGGTAAAAAAATATTAGTAGTAAATTTATTTTCATTGCATTATTCTCAAAAAGAAATAATACGAATGCTTTTGTCATCCCTTTTCACATGAAAACCCATTATTTTAAAATTGTGAAAGTGGTTAATTTCACAAAGCTTACTCAAAGTCTACATTCAGAGGCAAAGATAAATGCCTTTGCAAGGTGGCTTCTAAATATACATGGAGCACATAGTTATTAGTGACTATCTGAGCAAGCTCAGTTCAACTGAAGTTAATGAGAGAAAAGGGCAAGGAAGTTTAAGCAGAAATTTGTACATTTCACTTTTGGATTTTATGTGTCTATTTCAGGATCGATCAGGAAGGGAAGCACTTTGAGATTGGATACTTGTCTATACTTAACACATTCTAGTCATGAATAAAGATGTACCTTTCTTTTATCAAATACTACCACCTCATTCCCAACAAATACAGATTTTAAAACCTAAGTAAATTCTACAGTTTCAATATAGTAGAAGCTTTAATTAAGAGCTTCCCCCGATTATAATTTATTTCTGTAATCATGTTTTTTTTTCATTCTGTGGGTTAGAGTATAAGCCTGAAAAATCTAAGAAATTAAGTGTCCTTACTTATTATATATGTGCCAGTTTATATTTAATGACAAACAATAGCCAAAACAAAATATTGATTATACTATTATATATATAATACATAATTTTATATAATATAAAATACAGTTTCTTCCTCTATTTCATGAGTAGAAATTCCTGTGATCATCAAAGAGATGGATGTTTATTTCAAAGAATAGAAAAACTGAAAAGAATTGTGGATTATGTATAAAATTTGGCCTTATTTATAATTTTGTACATTCTTTAGCCCTTCGTAGATATTTACAGAAAACTCTCAATAAAAAGGAAATATGTTACATGTCAAATAAACACAAATCAAAGTAAAGTCAGACTTTTTATGAGCCAGGCTCTATTCTAGGACTCTATTCAGTGGGAACAAAATGGAGGTCATGACGTCAAAGAGATTCCTCTTAAGTAACGAAAGGTGAGATTCTTAGGATTCCTTCTCTCATTAATGGTATCAGGAAACCACTGAGTATCAACAACAAAATGAATAAAATTTAAAAAGGAAGAAACCACTTACTGAGTACTGATTAAGTGTCAGTCCCTAGATTAAGGACACAGTCCCCTTGCCTTCTTTACAGTTGAGTCAGAAACAATTAATACAGAATACTAAAGGAACATGGCTGAAGACCTTTGAAACTCTCTAACCCCTCTCATTCTACTCGAATTTACAATTTCATCAAATTCTTCATCTGTAAAATGGGGATAATATTACTTATTTTACTGCTTTGCTGTGAGAATTAAATAACATCATGTAGCAGTGTGGACCTGGGCAGCCAGGTTCCTGAGCAGCTCAGTGACTCCATCTCAGCAGTAGCAATCCTATTTCATGCCTCAGCAGACTGACAAATTACTACATGCCATTGAGTTTCAGGGTCACTGTGATATTTAAAACCTCAAATGGTAAATTGTGGGATGCTGGATCCATGTGGAAAGTACTATATTTGAGGTTAAAAACAGGTTGTCATAGGAGTACATAGAAAGGATACGTGACTGAGGAAGAAGGTTCAGGGAAGGGAGCTGAGATCTGAGAGTCTGCGAACAGAGAGAACTGGCATTTAAAGCAGAAGAAATTAGGCAAGTAGATGGAGGTTACAGAGGGAGATATGGTGCTTCAGAGGAGCCCCAAATATTTCAGTAAGACTAGAGCCTGAGCAGTGATTCTGAACCTCTTTTGTGCCATAGCCCACTTTACAATCAGGTAAAGCCTATGGACCATTATCAGAATAATGTTTTTAAGTGTATAAAATTGGAAAGTAATTATATTGCTGTGCAGTTATCATAATATTTAAAAAATACAAGTGCAATATATATACTTCTTTATTAATCCATTAAATTCTAAGATCTAGCAGTGGGTCTAATACGTAATAACTGGTGGCATAGTGTCTAAGGCATTTGACTGCTAACCAGAAGGCTGGCAGTTCCATCCTTGGAAGGAAGTTTGGACAATCTACTTCCATTGTGATACTGCCTCAGAAACCCAAAGAGGGGTCACTATGAGTTGGATCTGACTTGATGGCACATAACAACAACAACTGTAATTTCACAGTAGCAAAGAGGATCAACAATGTTTTGCAATATGTGTAATAACTGGAATGTGCTGTGAAAATATCTGACTTCTATACTACTGTAGGTAAGCACGGGCGTAGCACAGAGTGGCAGGCCGGAAGAGCAGGAGGAAGGGGTGGGACCCAGGAAGCCAAAGAGAAGAGTGTTCAGCCAGGGGGCAGTTTAAGCATAGGCACTGAAACAAGGC
>NW_006921884.1:3286347-3297510 GCF_000298275.1 Orycteropus afer afer | reverse complement strand
TGGGGCTGGTGCGGGATCGGGCAGTGTTTCGTTCTGCTGTGCATGGGGTCGCTATGAGTCGGAAACGACTCGACGGCACTTAACAACAACAACAATACTACTGTGGTTTGATGCCTACATTTATAACAAGAGGAAAGCCTAAATTTTGATGAGAGATTAGCACGAATAAAGATGTAATTTTTTTCCCCAAGTTTCCAGTCTTACCATAGACCCTAGGTTATGAACCTCTGGTTTTAGGCTGTAGCGTAAACAGAGCTTTCTCTCCAGGCAGATCCTGCCTCTTATCCACTATCTACTTTGAGAATACACCAGTCCGATCAAGCCATTTCCCTCCTTAAAACTCTTTGCTGGTTTCTCCTGGGCTTTAGGATGAAGTCTGAATTCTTCATCACATTTACAAAGCTCTTCAGGAAGGGATTCTCTTCACTCCCTCAGTCTTGCTCTCTTTTCCAGACAAACAGGACTTGTCAAACATAATTCTCTCTTGCCTCCAGGCTTTTCCACTTATTGTTCTCCTTGACTGGAATCTTTTTCCTTGAGCCTCCCCTTTCTCTGCTTGATAAACTCCTTAGTCTTCACCTCCTTCAGAATCAGCCTTAGCGTTTATATGGTTACAGCCCACTGGGAGAGACTGATAATTAAACAGGTAATTACAGCACAGTGTGAGGTCTGCTTTGTTCAATGTGATATCTCCAGGGTTTACATAGTGCCTGCAACACTACCTGGTTTAGCACCTCAGTGTGCCACTTATATTGTATGCTATGTGAATATCCAAGGGGCCTCCTGGAGTTGTGTAACTATCAGCCCACCTTATACATAACATGTATTCAGTATTTTATAAATGAATAAACGAATGAATGGCCTCAACTTGGTACAGAAGATCATTGCTGAGAAAGAAATTTAGAGAAGAACCGTTCTTGGATTATTTAGTATTCAGTTTTTTAAATTAATGACTATAATCTTTCTTACATGCTTAGAGTCCAGAAAAAGTGAGTATTTCAAGGGCTTTTAAAAAGTCACCTTTTTCCTGATTATGAAATAATACATGTTTATTTGTGATCAGCCTCCATTTTTACATAATACTGATTTTCACATAAAGGCTAGTCTTTGGAACTAACCTTGTTGATAAGTGAGGAGTGAGTGTATTCTGAATATCAAACCCTTATCCAATATATGGTTTCCAAATGTTTTCTCCTGATCTGTGGGTAGTCTTTTCACTTTCTTGATAATGTCTTTTAGTGCACAAAATTTTAAAATTTTGAGTAACTTCAATTTAGGTATTTTTTCTTTTGTTACTCATATTTATGGTGTCACATTTAAGAATCTACTGCCAAAAATAAGGTCTTGAAACTTTACCCCTATTTTTTCTTCTAAGCATTTTATGATTTTAGCTCTTATACTTAGGTCACTGATCCATTTTTAGTTAATTTTCATATATGATATGAAGTATGTATGGGTCCAATTTAACTTTTTTTAAAAAAATTATTTTGTTGTTGAGAATAAGAAACAAAACAAAGCAAAACTCACTGCTGTCAAGTTGGATCTAACTCATAGCAACCCCTCCTTGGGTTTCCTAGGCAGTATCTCTAGGGACGTAGATTGCCCATTTTTCCTTCTGAGGAGTGGCTGGTGGGTTTGTACCCCTAGCCTTCTGGTTAGTAGTCAAATGCCTTAGGCACTGCACCACTGGGGCTCCCAATATACACAGTAAAAATTCACCAATTCAACCATTTTTTACTTGTACAATTCAATGACATTGATTATATTCTTTGAGTCATGCAATCGTTCTCACTCTCTTTTTCTGAATTGTTCCTCCCCCATTAAATAAACTCTGCTCCTAAGGTTCCTATCTAATCTTTCAAGTTGCTGTTGTCACTTTGATCCCATATAAATATTTCTTAAAAGACATAATGCTCAAGGCAGACTTTTTTTTTTTAGTTAACTAAACTGTTGTTTGGCTGTAAGAATACTTCAGGGGATATTTTTGGTTAAGGTTTAAAGATTCTCTCAGGGCAATAGTTTCAGGGGTTCATTCAGCCTCCATAGCTTCAGAAAGTCTGGAGTCCATGAGAATTTGAAATTCTGTTCTGCATCTTCCCCTTTTGATCGTTCCTTTGCATGTGGAAGTCCAGTTGTCCCAGTGCTATTTGTTGAATAGACTATTTGTTCTCCATTGCATGGACTTGGTAAACCCATTGCTGTCAAGTCAGATCTGACTCATAATGACCCCTCCTTAGATTACTGAGGCAGCATCACTATGGAAGTAGATTGTCCAACCTTCTTTCTGAGGAGTGGCTGGTGGGTTTGAACAGCCAGCCTCTGGTTAGCAGTCAAATGCCTTAGGCACTATACCACCAGAGTTCCCTTGTCAAAAATCAATTGATCATAGATGTATCCTGTTAATTCTATTATTTAGAAAATATTTACTGAACATAAAACATGAGTAAGGCATTGATCTTGATATTCTGGGGAAATATAAAGATAAATTGAACATAGATCTTTTTACTCAGGCCATATTGACTATTGGAGAGATTGGACACTTTTGTAACCTTAATGTAAAGGCAGTAAGGGTAAGTACCATTAAGAAAGCTGCAATGTTCCCAAGTGAACTTTTTAAAGGTAAATTAGGTCATGCTGTGTTCCTGCTTAAAATCTTTAATGAATTCTCACTGAATTTATTTTTACTAAAATTTTAAAATGTTTGAGGTACAATTCACATGTTGTTGTTGTTGTTATGTGCCGTTGAGTCTGCCCAACTCATAGCGACCCCTCCTTGGGTTTCCGAGGCAGTATCACTACAGAAGTAGGATTGCCCAACCTTCCTTCCGAGGAGTGGCTGGTGGGTTTGAACCGCCAGCCTTCTGGTGAGCAGTCAAGTGCCTTAGGCACTATGCTACCAGAGCTCACATACCACTTTTAAATTATTGGGAAAAAAGTCAAAAGAAGACTAAAGTATCATGACATGTGCTTTTGTTACCTCTGTGCTATTCTAACAGAAAATACCACAAATACGATGGCTTGAACAAACAGTTTATTCTCTTACAGTTTGGAGGCTTCAAGTTTGAGTTCAAAGTGCCAGGCTCTAGGGGCTAGGTGAAAGCTCCTCAACTTTTGGCTTCAGCTCTGCCTCCTGCTCCCCATCCACTGAAGCTAGAGGCTTTTCTCCACTCAGACAGCTGCTGACTGCTGAGACTGACAAGCCCAAGGTTGACAAGTAAAAAGGCACAGTCCCGATGTTACCAAACTACACGAAATCTAAAAAACAAACTCATTGCCATCAAGTCAGATCTGACTCTAAGCAAACCCTCCTTGGGTTTCCGAGGCAGTATCACTACGGAAGTAGATTGCCCAACCTTCCTTCCGAGTAATTGCCATTAATTCAAGTCCATTGAAAATCCCAAGGTCGGCAGAGCATGGCAGGCTGCTGAACAATGAAATGGGCTATATGCAGGGTTCAAGCATGCTGTAAGCTAGAGACCATTTCGAAAACTGTTTCTTATATATGGGAAGCAGCCCACATACCCAAAGCAGCTACTCAGCTGCTCCAATAGTTTCTACCATAGAGTTAATTACCAATCTCACCATGGGCAATAACTACATTCAGCTGCCTAGCCACTCAATCAGGGCTAGCCAAGTTGACAGACAACTGTAACCACCACAACATGTTAGCACTTTATGAAATTCTAATTTCAGTGATGATAAATAATAACTTTTATTGGAATATAGTCACTCTGATTCATTTAGTTATTATCCATGGCTGCTTTCTCAAAACAACGGCCAAATTGAGTAGTTGCAACAGAGACCAAATAGTCCACAAAGTAAAAAATATTTACCACCTGCCCGTTTATTGAAAAAATTTGCTGATCCCTGTATTAGATCATAAACTCCTTGATGAAAGACAGTGCTTTGTGTGTAAAGATATCTAATACATTTTTGTAGGGTTATATTGAAACTGTTTCTTGATTTAATTTCTCTGACTTAAAAGTTCTTTTAAGATCTACACAACCACTAGTTTGAATGAATACTAGGAAAATTATTATAAAATTTTTGATTCCTAAGGCATTTGACTGCTAACCAGAAGGCTGGTGGTTCAAACCCACTCCTCGGAAGGAAGATTGGGCAATCTACTTCCATAGTAATACTGCCTTAGAAACCCAAACAGGGGTTGCTATGAATCAGACCGGACTCAACTGCAGTGAGTTTGGTTTTTGGTATATGGAAATCATACATTTACCTAATTCTAATACTAGGCCACTGAGCCCTGGTGGTACAGTGGTTAAGTGCTCTGCTGCTAACCAAAAGGTACTGGTTTGAACCCACCAGCCACACCACAGGAAAAAGATGTGGCAAACTGCTTCCGTAAAGATTACAGCCTTGGAAACCCTATGGGGCAGTTCTACTCTGTCTTATAGGGTCATTATGAGTTGGAATCAGCTCTTCCGCAACAAGTATAATAGTATGCCAAATGTGTTAAGTATTGTAAAAAAGTTACAGGTCACATATTACTCACTTCAGGGCAAAACAAAGCACATTAAGCTGGAGCAATCAGGGAAACATTTCACTTTCAGAGTAGTTGACATTTGACTTTCAGATCATACGGAAAGACCAAGAACAAAATCCTCAAGGTGGGAAATCACTGGTGGTAAAGAGAAAACTGTGATATGATTGGCTTGGCTGGAGCTTAGCAGGAACCACATTTCCCAGAAACAGGGTCTATACTTTGTCTCTTCAAGCCTTTGTCAGCCACTCACTTCAGGTCTTCAACAGTTTGGCTTTTCCTTTATCACTTAACAGAGACTGTTCTCTTGAAGGTCTTAACTAGTAGGAAAACAATGGGCTTTGGTTCAGCCTTCATCCTTCCTTTCCAACTCATTTGACAACAGGACCTACCTTCCCTTATCAGGTCCCATTGACAGAAAATAAAAAGGGGCTCCAATAAGGATATGGCTGTTAATGGGAAACAGTGAGCTCCCATAAGAGGTTCTGTATTCAAGTTTCTGTTCTTTCATTTCAATACAAACTTTTATGGAAAGTACACTACATCCATGACACCTGTCAGATTTCTGTAAAGGGAAAAAGACTTCTCGAATGTCTAGTCTCGTGGAGGAATCAGTAAGACCAGTTGCCATCAAGTCAGCTATTTTACATTCCCACGGCAAGCCTACATGTGTCAGAGTAGAACTGTGCTCCACAGCATTTTCAATGGCTGATTTTTTCAGAAGCAGATCACAGGGCCTTTCTGCTGAGGCACCTCCCCAAAAAAACCAAAACCAAACTCACTGCTGTTGAGTCAGATCCAACTCATAGTGGGTTTCTGAGGTGGTATCTCTAAGGAAGTAGATTGCTCAGTCTTCCTTCCTCAGAGTGGCTGGTGGGTTTGAACTACCAGCCTTCTGATTAGAAGTCAAATGCCTTAGGCACTACACCACCAGAGCTCCTGCCAGATAGACTCAAACCTTCAGACTTTCAATTGGCAGCTGAGCATGTTAACAGTTTGCCCCTGCCCCTGACACTTTCTTGTGAAAGGTAAAGATTGGTAAACAAGTAATTAAAATTCAAGGCACAATAAAGTGAAGATTGATCACGAGACAAACATTCTGCAGGTGTGCTCAGAGACAGTGGCAATTAAAAGTGTCCTTAGAGATAAGAATATGAGGTTGATGTCATTAGAAGTATGAGGGAATTTATTACCAATGCCTTATTGGTTAAGAAAATACTAAGTTACAAAGCTTGTGTGACACTTAAAAGAATATTGTTTTGCCTCCTGTATTATTGGTTCATTATACAGTAAATATTTAAACTGACTTTTTAAAATGATTACTATAATTAGTGCTAGATCCTTATCCATTTGATCCTCACAACAATCCTATCTGGAAGGTATTATTATTTTAAATAATAAATAATGACCTATTGTACAGATGAGAAAAGTGAGACTCAGCGGAATGAAATAAGAATATAAAAAACTGGCCTCAGATAGAATTAAACTTTACTTTTCTCATTACTTGAAATGAATTCTTAAGAAAAATAGGGATAGAATGTTTACTTAAGTATACTTCCTCTTTTAGTTTCTTGTAAACAGGGAACCACAGGTCCTCAGATTCAGTACCTTGTATTTAACCCAGGAGGCTCTTATTTTCTTCAGTGTCAAATTGACCTAGTAATGGGTTAGGAGCTTGGGACATAACTCTTTCAATCCAGGAGGCTACAATGGAGTCTGTAGGTTGGTATGAACAGCAGCTCTCTAAACCCGTGGTTAGAGTCCTAAAAGGGTTGAAGAGTGAAAAGTGTATTAATAGTTTTTCTCAGCCTCCAAATTCAATTTCAGCCTTGGGAATACCAAAGAATAATGTTATTGTGTATGTTTCATTTTTGCTAAAAATGGAATAATCAGTCATCTTAAGGCAGCCAAACCAGTTTGATGGGTACCCCTCCCACTTCCCCTGTAAGAAACTGGCTTCAGACCTTACGCTCATTGGCTGATAGCTAGAGTTTGATGACAGGTGTGACAGTGGAAAAAAATAAAAAATGAAAAACCCACCTTTACAAATTCCACAAAGAGATTTTGTAAATAGAAGTGAAGGCTGTGTAAACACAGGACCTGTACTTTCTCTAGTTTCAAAGACACCCTGAACCCAGCAGAAGGAGATTACAGTTGAAAACCCATATTCCAAAATAGCCCTTTTTGGGGGGTGAGTGGGCATGAAAGGATAGAGTATCTGGCTGCTCCTGTATTTGTCTAAAAAATTTGCTGACCAAAATTATTGATTCACATTTCTCACACATAGCATTTCCAGTGACCAAAAAAAAAAAAGACCAAGACATTGTTCTGAATAAGGAAGTCAGAATAATTCTTTGTTGACTCAGGAGCAAAGGGATCTGTAGGGTTGGTAACCTAGTGCACTTTGGAGTCTTTGAGTGGTTGGGAGAGTTCTAGCAGGTTTAAGATGATAGAGTTGTTTTATTAGGAAGGAAAGGAGATTCAGTAACCCCATTCTTCTATGAACTTTGCCCAGTCTTCTCTCTCACTACTGACAAAAAAGTGGCAGAGAGGAAATAGGTAATGGTGGTAACTGAGCAAACAGAGCAGGGCTTTGTACCACTTTATTGCGTTTAGTCCTAGATTTGAAAGACTTGGAGATTCTGAGTCTGAAAATGTCAATTAAATCATTTTGCTTCACAGATTCCTAATAGTCTGAGTGAGCAAAGAAGAACCCCTTGTCAAGAGTTACCTCTTTTGTTCCAAGAAACTAATGGAATTTTTGACTGAAGCAATGATTCTGTGACTGTTCCAGAAGCTAACCAGATTACTTTGTAAACAGAACAATAAATAGCTAATTTGATCACAAAAGCTATTACAATTTTTTTCAAAAACTTTAGAATACAGTCACTAACATATGATTTAATCATTATGATAATGGCTTACACTTATGAAGGACTAATTGTTTTGAGGGCACCATGCTAAGTGCTAAGTACTTTTCCTGTAATCCTCACAATGGGTGCTATTATTACAGTCATTTCAGAGACAAGGATACTTCAATAATTTCTTAAGAACATAGCCAGACAGTCATGGAGGTAGCATTTAAGCCAGATGTGTTAGCTACCTAAGCCTATCTTAACTGGTACATGACATCGTGATGTTTATAATGGCCAAAAATCAGAAACAAGTTAAATTTAAGCTCTTGAAGATTGGTTAAATATAGTGTAATGTTATGGAGTTATTCTTTAAAAAAAAAAAAACCTCACTGCCATCTAGTCGGCTCTGACTCATAACGACCCCTCCTTGGGTTTCCGAGACAGTATCACTAGGGAAGCAGATTGCCCAACCTTCCTTCTGAGGAGTGGGTTTGAACCACCAGCCTTCTGGTTAGCAGCCAAATGCCTTAGGCACTCCACCACCAGAGCTCCTGGAGTTATTACAGTCATGTTTAAAAGACTAAGTAACATGGGAAAATGTTAATAATATATTTCTAAGTGAAGAGAAGCAGGGTCTTTAGCATGATCTCAATTTTGTAATACATATTCATTTAGTAGGAGCTCTGTTTGTGTAGTGACTAAGGCACTTGACTGCTAACCAGAAGGCTGGCGGTTCAAACCTACCAGCCACTCCTAGGAAGGAAGATTGGGCAATCTATTTTCATAGTGATACTGCCTTGAAAACCAAATAAGGGGTTGGTATGAGTCGGATCCAACTCAACGGCAGTGAGTTTGATTTTTTTTTTTGGTTGTTTGGATTCATTTAGTGGGAGCACATGCACTAAATATCAGCAACATTATTTCTGGGTATTATAATTTTGGGTGTTTTTTTTTTTTTAACTTTTCTACCTTTCTTAAACTTTCTGCAATTAGCATGTACGACTTTTGCAACTAGATAAGGACCCTTAATGCTACCTAAAGTAGAAGAAAAAAATATTGTAAGAGAAGTAACAAATGTACCATCATCAATTTTGTGACAGATAACGGAAATTTTGTGGGGAAAGAAGGGTGGGGAGAACTGAGCAAGCGAATGTGGCTGTGACACAAGCACACATTCTTTCACAGGTGCAGTCACCAGTGCAGATATGTCTCATAATTTTCCATTAGCTGATATCATATTAGCCAGGGTCATGAGTAAGCACAATCATATCCTGTTCATTTCCTCCTTCTTGAATTGATTTCCTCTCTTGCTTCTGTGACTCCACATTCCTATTTTCCATCTGCCTAATGAGCCTCCATTTTCTCAATCTCGTTTGGTTGTTACTTCCCATCGCAATTTCAGGCTTGGCCCTGGGTCTCCTCTTTATCATACCTCAGAAGAAGAAGGAAAAAAAAATGCCTCCGGGAGCCAGGCAGGTAACAAGAAGTGAGTGAAGCCAATCCTTTATGTCACTGTCAAGCCTAACCTCAGTGTGGGACAAAAACTAGATTTGGCCTTTTGTATCTGGTTCCTGAAAATAATCTGAGCAATCAAGATGCCTTTGTTTTACAAAACAGCCAACCCACCCACTGCCATCAAGTCATATAGCAACCCTCATAGGGTTCACAAGGCTGTAAATCTTTATAAAAGCAGGCTATCCTTTCTCTCTCTGCCAAGCAGCTGATGGGTTTTAACTGCCAACCTTTTGCTTAGCAGCCCTGTGCCTTAACCACAGCACCATCAGAGCTCCTTAAAATACCCACAGTAGGGGCTAATTTCAGGAAGGGAGGGTGTGATGCAGTCATGTATATTGTTTGATTGGCTCGAGAATAACTATTCATTAAAGCATGTTGTTGTTGTTATGTGCCGTCGAATCAGCCCCGACTCACAGTGATCCCTCCTTGGGTTTCCAAATATCACTATGAAAGTAGATTGCCCAACCTTCGGCAGCCTTCTGGTTAGCAGTCAAGTGCCTTAGACACTATGCTTCCAGAGCTCCCGCATTAAGGCATAGTCATGCATATTCATTAAAGTCCCAGTGACTAGGGGACCCTGGATCTTGGAGTTTCCTCTTTGGGGCCTCCTGGATTGGTGAGAACATCCATGAACGGGAGAGGATGGAACATCCCTGGGGACAATGGAGGTCTCATGCTGGGAATTCTCCAGACCTTGCTTGATCATCTCGTCACTTGTATCTTTTCTGCTTATAATAAATGGGTAACTTTGCATGTGGGTAATTGTCTCTGATTTTGTGAGCAGTTACAGAGAATTGACAAACTCACAGGGGCAATGAGACTGTGGCTTAGTTTGGAGTGGCTAATTCCAGGGAGGACTATGCAGGCAGTTGTAAGGACAGAATCCTAACTCATGAGGAACCAGCTTTGGGCAGTTGGGTGACAGAGAAGGGCTGCGTGAGGCAGCTGATGAAGAAGGACAGAGTCCTAGTTTGTGACATACTCCCAGGGAATGAGAGAAAGAGAAACTGGCTGGTCCAAAGCACAGGGCAGACTTCTGAGGCTACCTTTGGCTTGACCTGATGATCTGGCCTCAGGTGGCCAGGGATGTTTTGACCTAACTCTAGGTGGTTAGGGTGAGAGATGAAGTGCCACAAAAGTGGCTGGAGATTTGGAAAAGTGAAACCGGGGTCCACTTCCAGGTAGGGATTGGATTCATGCTGATCCTTGCCACACAGTTAGTGATAAGGGTGGGGGTTTGCCTACCTTGCGCCTTTAATAGTGCAGATACTAACAGCATCACATAGAGTCAACAGCTCAATCCATGGCATATCCACCCAATTGCTCACATCAAAAAGCTAGAAGTCATCTCTCATTTCTTCTTTCGCCTCCTCCTCACCTTCTCATATCTAATATATCAGCAAATCTTATTAACACATTATATCTTGAAGCCTTTTCTTTCCTCTCTCAGCCTCCATCTTGCCTAGACTATTTCAGTGTTTTCCTAAATGGTCTCTGCTTTTCTTCTTGCCTGGCCACAATTCATCCTCCATACCCAGACAGTAGCATTAATCTCTGGATTTGGGACTGAAACCTCAGAAGATGTGGATCTAGTATTCCTTCATTCTTCCTATGCAAAGGTAAGATTTACCTGTTGTTGTTGTTGTTGTTATGTACCGTCGAGTGACCCCTCCTTGGGTTTCCGAGGCAGTATTACTACGGAAATAGACTGCTCCATCTTCCTTCGGAGGAATGATTGGTGAGTTTGAACCATCAGCCTTCTGGTTAGCAGTCAAATGCCTTAGGCACAATGCTACCAGAGCTCCTAAGATTTACCTAGTGTACCAGCCACTCCTCAGAAGGAAGGTTGGGCAATCCTACTTCTGTAGTGATACTGCCTCGGAAACCCAAGGAGGGGTCGCTATGAGTTGGGACTGACTCGACAGCAAAACAACAACAACAACAACAACATCTGAATTAGCAACAATTCTAAATTAATAATACTAAAAAAATAAAAGTGAATTCACTTTGGTTTACTAGCATTCAAATACTTGGGAACTTTAAAAAAAAAAAAGGAACAAGATTTATTTGCTTAATTGTTCTGCTCCCCTTGTATGCTAATCTTGGTTAACAATGGTTGAAAGAAAAATGAAAGAAAAAAAAAAAAGGAAAAAAAATTATTTTCTTAAGTCAAATCCAGGCTGAAACAAATGTGTTTTGTAGTCTGGGAATAGCTTACAAAACTTGTTTTCATTTAAATTAATCTTACCTCATTTTTCCAAGAAATTCAATAGTGCTTTTTTTTTTTTTTTTTTT
>NW_006921884.1:3283693-3285922 GCF_000298275.1 Orycteropus afer afer | reverse complement strand
CCACCAGCCAGTCCTCGGAAGGAAGGTTGGGCAATCTACTTCCGTAGTGATATTGCCTCGGAAACCCAAGGAGGGGTCGCTATGAGTCGGGTCCGACTCGATGGCACACAACAACAACAACTATATTTTATTTGAGAAATAAAGTATTTAAAAACTGACAGCATTTCTGTGTTATGTTTAACATGAAATCTAGCAAGAGTTTGTTGTTTGATTTTCCTTACAGAGAACTCTCAATTATTCTCCCTTCTAATTTAGAAGATTGCTGCTTGTAGAATTGAAATTTATAATCCAGATTGTCTATATTTGGGGACATTCTAGGCAATTTCCATTAACCTCAATGAGTGATACTGAAATCTTCCTACAAGTTAGTTTTAATTTAAATTTAAATAAGTTTAAATTTATTATGTACGTCATCAAAGGATGACAATCAAATGAAAGCAAATTAGAGGAATGGTTATAAACATTGGGCCCAAATTGGAATTATCTGGGATAATTTAAAAAAATACAGATGTTTGGTTCTCACTCAGAGATTCTGGTTTAATTGGTCTGAGCATTGGGCTTTATAGAAGATTACAGGTGATTTTAAATTTGGACAAGGTTAAGACTCACTGAATTAGGCAATTACAGCTCTAAGATGTCATTTCCTATCTCTGAGTCTGATTACATGTATGACAAAGGTAGCAGCAATACGTTTTCCTAGGACTGTGCCACACCAGTTTAACCAAATACATGTTTCAATCCAAGTATTTGCTTAATAGCTAAATAATATTTTTGCACTCTCAAAGCTTCTTACTAAAAATAGTGTGATATCTGTGCAAAGGTCATCTAAGACACTTTTACTTTATCTTCAGCTTCTCAACATTTTGAGAAAAAGGCCTATGACTAAGCACACTCTTGCAATGAAGAACATTTAATAGTCCTCCCGAAGAACCTGTATGTGGATCAAGGGGCAGTAGTTTGAACAGAACAAAAACATAATGCTAAATTCAAAATTAGGGTTGTATTCTTTCACCTTTCTCATTTAATCACTTTGCTGAACAAATAATCTGAGAAACTGGACTATTATAAAGAAGAATGAAGCATCACCAGTGGAAGAAAACTCATTAACAATTTGTGCTATGCAGGTGACATAACCTTACTAGTTGAAAATGAAGATGACTCAAAAATTATAGCCTTTAGTAAGGATTACACCTGAAAGTAAAGAAAACAAACTACTCACAAATGGACCAAGATAAATGAAGAAGAAATTGAATTCGTCACTAATTTCATTCTACTTGGATCCAATTAATATCCATGAAAGCTTTGTTGTTGTTGTTAGGTGTCGTTGAGTTGTCTCCAACTCATGGCAACACTATGTTCAGCAGAATGAAACACTGCCCAGTCCTGTGGCAGCTCTATGATCTCTTCTATACCTAAGCCCATGATTGCAGCTACTGTGTCAATCCATCTTGTTCAGGGCCTTTCCCTCTTTCATTGTCCTTCTACCTTACCAAGCATGATATCCTTCTCCAGGGAGTGGTCCCTTCTGAGAACATGACCAAAGTAGGTGGACAAGTCTGACCATTCACGCTTCCAAGGAGCATCTGGCTGCACTTCTTCCAAGACAGATTTGTTAGTTCTTTTAGCAGTCCATGGTACATTCAGCATTCTTTGTCAGCACAACTTAAAATCATCTTCCTTATTCATTGACCAGCTCTTACATGCATATGAGGTGACTGAAAATACCATGACTTGTGTCAGGCATACCTTAGTCCTCAAAGAGACATCTTTGCTCTTCAGCACTTGAAAGAGGTCTTTTGCAGCCAATTTGCCTGGAGTTTTGGTGGTCTAGTGCCTAAGGCATTTGACTGCTAACCAGAAGGCTGGTGGTTTAAACCCACCAGCCACTCCTTGGAAGGAAGATTGGGCAATCTATTTCTGTAGAGATACTGCCTCAGAAACCCAAAGAGGGGTTGCTATGAGTTGCGTCTGACTCAACGGCAGTGAGCTTTTGGTTCAGAAATATCATCTGATATCTTGACTGCTGCTCCATGAAAGCAGCAGTCAAGAAATCAAATGATAGATGGCGGACTAGGCAGAAGGATTACACAGACCCTCTTCAACAAAGAAAAGGGAAACCAATTAACACAGACACAGAAGATAATCGTGGACCCCTGAGCCTTGAAGGGAAGGATACAGAATTGGACTAAACCCCAATTAGCAGAAGAATTTGCATGAAAATACCAAAAA
>NW_006921884.1:3276016-3280108 GCF_000298275.1 Orycteropus afer afer | reverse complement strand
CAGCCATTCCTCAGAAGGAAGGTTGGGCAATCTACTTCCATAGTGATACTGCCTCGGAAACCCAAGGAGGGGTCACTATGAGTTGGGTCTGACTTGATGGCACATAACAACAACAATGTATGCACATGAAAGGTAGATAATGAAAAAGGAAGACAGAAGAATTTATGTTTTTGAACTGTGGTGTTGACGAAGAACAATGACTATACTGTGGACTGCCAAAAGAATGAACAAATCAATCCTGGAAAAAATACAACCAGAATGTTCCTTAGAAGCAAAGATGGTGAGACTCACTTTATTTTTTCCCCCTCATACTTTGTTTTTATTTTATTTTCTCAGTGTTCTCTCCCCTTTTCTCCCCTTCTACCCCTGGTAACCAACAAAGAAAATTTTCTTCCATATATAAACCTTTCCTTGACTTTTTAAATAATGAATTAATATAATATTTATCCTTCTGTGATTAACTTATTTCATTCAGCATAATGTCCTCCAAGTTCATCCATGTTATGTGGTGTTCTATAGATTCTACCTTATTCTTTAGTGTTGCATAATATTCCATTGTGTATATGTACCACAGTTTGCTTATCCATTCTTCTATGGATGTGGACCTAAGTTGGAGAGTTACTTATTTGGACATCAGGAAAGACCAAATGCTAGAAAAGGACATCATGTTTGATAAAGTAGAAGGCCAATGGAAATGAGGGAAATCCTCAGTGAGATAGGTTGACACAATAGCTACAACAACGGACTGGAACATACCAATGATCATGAAGATGGAACAGGACGGAGCAACATTTCATTCTGTTAGGTTGCCACAAGTAGGAGCTAGCTCAATGGTAACTAACACTGATAACAACAAGCAATGAATCTGTCATTTTATTATCCCACACAATTTGCAACTTTATAAATGCAAATTGTAAAGGTATATAAATGCTGGATTCCACCAAAAATGAGGAATCCACAATGGAGGATTCCACCCAAATATACTGGGAGGCTTGACAGCTGCTAGTGATTTTCAGAAGAGGCTAGTGTAATCTTACACTTTATTGCTTAAAATTCTCTAAAGGCAAAAGGTTGCTTTCAGAATAGATTCCAAAGTTCTTAGCCTGATTTACCATGTTCCACCATACCTCTCTAGCTTCAAAATCAACCTTCCATTAACTATCTACTTATTGTTCCCAGACTCACTATTTTCATGCAACGATTACAATTTAAGGATAAGGTTTTGGTTTTCATGATAATAAAACCAAGAACAGACTCTAATCCAAGGCTTTTGTCCTCTGCCGCCTATTGTATGATTTCAGATTTAGGCTCATTTCTCTCTTTGTGAAGGGACAACAAACATTATAATGACATTTTTAAAAATCCCAATACTATTTATTGTGATGGGATGAAAGTTACCCAAACTCAATTTCCTCATATATAAAAACTAGCTATAAAGAGGGTGTGATCAAAGTGAGGGTGGTAGGATGTGCTTTTCAATATCTATCAACAAAACAACATCTTTATTGCTCTGTAGCTCCAGAAAAAAATTCTAATTAGTTTGACAGTTTGCTTCAGCTGGCTTCCAAGTTCAAAATATCCAATCATGCTGGTGATTTTTTATATCCTGATATGATCTTCCCTGACTCCTTCATCTATATTATTCTTATTTATCCTTTAAGACTCATTTCTGGTATCACCTTCTCTTGGAAGTTTCTTTTTTATGTTTTCATAGGCTTATCATACTGCTTTGTCATGCTTGCTTCAGTGACTAGACTGTGAGTCCTCAAGGCAGGTACTGGATTTTTCACTTCTAACTTAGATGTCTAATGTAGTGCTTGCTATATGTTGTTGTTGTTAGTGTTGTTGAGTCAGCCCCAACTCATTGTGACGCTATGTACAACAGAACTGTTTGAATAATTTCTCTCAGAAAGATCAGCACAAGGCCTGTCCCCATGAGGCAGAGGTTAAAGATGTCCCAAATGTCCAAATTACCGTGCCATGCCATCATTTCAGACATTTACTCCTCCTCCTCCTCTCAGTTATCTCCCCTGTCTTAGGGCTCTGTATTTCACTGTAACATCTCACAGAACTCACAGATACCCAAGAGATCGTCTCATGTAGTGGTGGTAGAAGGTGGGTGACATGAAATATTAATATTAATGCAGGCTGACAAGTCCCAAGTCTGTAAGTAGGTCTGGAGGATCCTCCCAATTCTCAGGGTTTGACGAACCTCAATCGGCAGATCAGATATTGGCTGCTGTCCCAAATCTAGGGGTGAGATGATGATGAGCCAAAATGCAGAACTGGAGCAAAAGGAGGGTGAACCATCCCAGAAGATTCCTATACCTTCCAGGAAGCTAATGGTGGTGATTTGAGCAAGGTGACCTTGGATGGACTCTGATGGAGTCCCTCCAGCAAGGTGGGACTCAAGCTATATTCCACCTGTGCTGCTCCAACATAAATACCACAAGTGGATAACTTTAACAATCAGGAGTTTAAAAGCAGCTACTCAGTTGTTCACGGCAAATTCCACCACAGAGCCGATTATCAGTCATTATAGGGAATAACTACTACCAGCTGCCCAGCCAAGTTGACACACGACTCTAAACAGACATAGATGATAGGATTTATAATACATCACAAAATGGAGGGCAATAGATAGAAACAATTCACCACAAGAATGAAACACTGCCTGGTCCTGTGCCTGCCTCACAATAGTTGTTATACCTGAGCCCATCACTGCAGCCACTGTATCAATCCATCTCATTGAGAGCCTTCCTCTTTTTCACTGAACCTCCACTTTACCAAGCATGATAACCTTCTCCAGCAAATGGTCCCTTCTGACAACATGACCAAAGTAGGTCAAACAAAGTCTGGCCATTCTCACATTCCAGCTGCACTTCTTCTAGGACAGATTTGTTAGTTCCTCTGGCAGTCCATGGTACGTTCAGTATCCTTCACCAACACCACAACTCGAAAGCGTCAACTATTCTTTGATCATCTTATTCATTGTCCAGCTCTCATATGCATATGAGGTGATTGAAAATACCATGGCTTGGGTCAGGTGCACCTTAGTGCCCAGATGTTTTTGCTCTTCAGCACTTTAAAGAGGTCTTTTTTTTTTTTTTTAATGCATTTTATTGAAATATAATTTATGTACAGTGAAATACACAAAACTAAAGTGACATGGGTCAATGCATTTTTTTTTCAGTGTTCCTTCCCCTCCCCTCCACCCTCTTCCCCTGCAACCAACAAAGAAAATTTCCCTCCATATATTAACCTTTCCTTGACCCTCTGCAACAACGAACTAATACTATATTTGTCGTTCTGTAATTGACTTATTTCACTCAGCATAATGTCCTTCAAGTTCATCCATATTATGTGGTGTTTTGCAGACTCTCCGTTATTCTTTAGGGCTGCATAGCATTTCATTATGTGTATGTACTGTAGTTTGGTCATCCACTCTTCTGCTGATGGGCATGTAGGTTGTTTCCATACTTTTGCTATTGTAAATAGTGCTGCGATGAACATGAGCGTGCATATATCTGTTCCTGTCCTGGCTCTCACCTCTCTAGGATACATACCTAGTAATGGGATTGCTGGGTCAAATGATATCTCCAATCCTAGCTTTCTAAGGAATTGCCATATTGCTTTCCACAGTAGTCATATCTCTTTACAGTCCCACCAGCAGTGTATGAGAGTCCCAATCTCTCCACATCCCCATCAGCATTTGTTATTTTCTGTCTTGTTGAACCTTGCCATCAGTGCTGGGGTGAGATGGTGTCTCATTGTTGTTTTGACTTGAATCTCTCTGATGGTCAATGATTGTGAGCATCTCTTCATGTATTTGCTGGCCACCTGAATATCTTCCTTGGTGAAGTGTCTATTCATGTCTCTGCCCATTTTTCAATTGGATTGTTAATTCCTTTGGTGTTGAGGCATTGCGGTTTTCTTTTTTCTTTTAAATAATTTCTGTCTCTTCATTAATATCTCCTGCTTGTTCATACATAATTCTCCTGATTTTCTTTGTTTATGGCTTCCTTTAGTTTTTTTTTTTTTTTTTAATTGTGATTTGGGTGAAAATTTACAGGGCAAATTCACTTTCCATAC
>NW_006921884.1:3273911-3275916 GCF_000298275.1 Orycteropus afer afer | reverse complement strand
TTTCACTGGCCCTCTACTTTACAAAGCATGATATCCTTCTCCTTGGACTTTCTCTCTTTTTTTTTTTTTTTTAGAGAGAGTATGGCCCTATTGACACCCTGCATTTAGACTTCAAGTTTCCAGAACTGTGAAAGAATAAATTTATTTACTTACTTTGGAATATATAGTTTTCTTTTTTTTTAATTGTGATTTGGGTGAAAATTTACAGGGCAAATTCACTTTCCATACAGCAGTTCACATACACTTTGTCTCATGACATTGACTACAATTTACCCCAATACAACAGCTCCTCTCCTACTTCCTCCCAATAGTTGCCTCTTCCTGTGTCTATCCCTCCATGCACTCCTACCCTGAGCTGTCTCCCTGTGCATAAACAGCCCTTCTATTCTCCCATGATTGTTCTCTCCAAGGAGTTTATCTACCTCAGGTAAATGTTCAACTCATATGCCTGTCTTTTGTTTGGCTGGAAGCCACAGGTGTGGGTTCAATTGCAGACCTGAAGGGCAGCTAGAGGCCATAGTCTCAGTGGTTCCACCAGGCTCATCAGACCAGCAAACTTGGTCTCCCCTGATTTTTTTTTTTCCAAATGATTTTGAGTTTTGTTCCACATTGTTCTCCCTCTCTATCCAGTACCTCCTACATAGATCCCCCTCCAAGTGGTTGACAGTGGTAGCCGGGCACTATCTAGTCTGGTCTCATAGTCATATAGTCTGTGGATTGCATGGTGTACTAGTTGCTAGGACTAATTCTTTCCATGAATCTTTGGTTTTGAAGTTTTCTATAAATCTTAGAGATAAGTCCTTTCCAGATATGTAATTATTGGAAAATATGAATTTGTTTCTGTCATTTTTGTTATGTGCTTTTCGTGGTGTCAATTTTCATATAATTTTCTATGCTGAGCTTGTTTTGTTTATGAATCGTGTTATCACTTCCTTCATTGCTATTGTTTTATTATTTGCTAAGTATTTGTGCTGGTCCTCTTATTTTGATGTGAAAGTTTATCATTTTTCTTCGAGGTTACCCTGTGATTTATAGTTTTCTTCCCAAATTTAGAACAGTCCGTTCTATCTTGTGGTTGTCTCGACTTCTCTATCATCTAGAAGTTCTGTAATGACAGTTTTTTTTCCCCTCTTTTTGGTTTGTAGTTGTCCTCATTTGTCAATTGATGTCTCTGGTTCCCTGTTCACAATCTTGTAGGCTTATTTACTTTTGATACTTCCATAGCTTGGGTGGTTTTTGGGTTATGTCATCATGTGTGTTAATGGTCATTTGTTGTTGGCTGTTACTGCTTCTCTGTCCAAAGGGCTCCCTGTAGCATCTCTTGTAAGGTTGGTCTGTTTTTATCAAATTCCCTTAATTTCTGCTTATCTGGAAATGTCCTAATTTCACCATCATATTTGAGGGACAATTTTGGAATTATGGGTACATAATTCTTGGTTGGAAATTTTTGTCTTTCAGGGTTTTATATATACCATCCCATTCTCTTCTCACCTGCATGGTTTTGGGCAAGATATCTGAGCTTAGTCTTATTGGTTGCCCCCTGTAGGTAACTTTTTGTTTTTCCCATGATTCTTTCTTTGTCTTTGGTTTTGGTGAATTTGATGATGATATATATCTGGATGATTTTCTTTTGGGGTCTATCTTGTTTGGGGTTTGTTGGACTTCCTGAATGGATATATTCTCATCTTTCATCATACTAGGAAAACTCTCTTCCAACAAATCTTTGACAATTTCCTCTGTGGTTTTGTCTCTTCCTGTTCTGGAATTCCGATTATATGTAGGTTATTCCTTTTGATGGTATCCCATGTGAATCTTAGGCTTTCTTCATTTTGTTTTGATTTTTTTTTTATTTATCCCTTTCCAAAGAAGTGGTCAGCTATTTGTCTTCAATCTCACTAATTATGTCTTCCATTGACTCAATTCTGCCCCTTTGCCCATTCAATGTGTTATCTATTTCTGAAAATTTAGTATTAATCTTCTGGATTTCTGTGTGTAGATTTTGTAT
>NW_006921884.1:3262387-3273676 GCF_000298275.1 Orycteropus afer afer | reverse complement strand
CTTGGTCCCTTGTTTCTCCTGCTTTATCTTGCTTCTTTGTGTGGACTGTGATGCTCTGTTGTCTCCGAGGCATTGTGATGTTTTTGTGTTTATATTTAATTGGTGATTGTAGGTTGGAGTGACTTGCCCAAGATTTTCATTTTCTTTGTTTGTTATCTATGCAAGCAGGGTATTGTGCTATGCTCCTCTATTCACTAGTTGATAACACGTATACACTCACCACCTGTCTCCTTTCCTGTTGTCCTTTGTCCCTGCCAACCTTGGCAATCAGAGCCTATTCTTAGGTCCCTGGAATCTGAATGAAAATGCTATCACTTTAAAATCCAAAATGATTGCCACTTGTAAAGATCCAAAATGGCTGTGCCCTTGGTCACTTCAAATATCCAAAATGGATGCCCACTTGTAAACATTCAAAATGGCTGTACCCTCGGTCACTTTAAATATCCAAAATGTAAACAGTAAAATGGCTGCGCCCTCCAGACAGCAGAAAGTCCACAGCTCAGGTTGTCTCCTTCCTTGCTGTTTCCCTTCCTAGTCATAGGCCACCAGCACAGTCGTCCCTGTAGACCTTGGTAACCAGGGCTGATCTGTAGGTCAATTCTCAGGTCCCAACACCACTGGGCAATATTCAGGCTGTTGGTCCCTTCAGAGTAACTGACAGTCTGAAGCACTGACCATCTCTGTACTCACTGTTTTCGTTCAGGTTTTTCCACTAGTTAGTGCCTAATCCACTTCTGTATAGTTTCTTTCAAAGCTCAGGACTCCAGGGATTATCTTCTGTATCTCTGTAAATTGGTTTTTTTTTTCTTTGTTGAAGAGAGTCTGTGTTGCTTGTCTGCCTATTCCTCCATCTTACTAGAAGTCTCCCACTTTAAAGAGGTCTTTTGCAGCAGATTTGCCCAGTGCAATACATCATTTGATTTCTTGACTGCTGCTTCCATTGGTGCTGATTGTGGAACCAAGTAATATGAAATCTTTGACAACTTCAATCTTTTCTTTATTTAACATGATGCTACTTATTGGCCCAGTTGTGAGGATTTTAGTTTTCTTTATGTTGAGATGTAATCCATACTGCAGACTGAAGTCTTTAATCATCATCGGTAAGTGCTTCAAGTCATCCTCACTTCTCAGGAAGCAAAGTTGTGTCACCTGCACATCGCAGATTGTTAATAAGTCTTTCTCCAATCCTGATGCCATGTTCTTCTTCATATAGTTCAGCTTCTCAGATCATTTGTTCAGCATATAGATTGAATAATTGGAATACTCAATAAATGTTTTGGGGAAGAATTTGAATTAAAGAGTGATTTCCTCTTGCTTTAAAGATTTCTTGGTCTGATTTAGTCTTTTGTTAGGTTTTCAAACTGGCTGTTGTTGGGTGCCATCGAATCATTTTTGACTCATAGTGCTCCTTGTGACAGAGTAGAACTACCCTACAGGGTTTTCTTGGCTATAATCTTTATGGGAGTAGACCACTAGATCTTTGTTCTGTAGAGCTGCTAAGTGCTTAACTATCTACACCACCAGTACATGACTCAAAAAGATAATGAATCTCTTGACTTAATATACTATGAAGATATTCTATGCCCATTTATCTCCAATGCCATTGTTAAGCCCAATAAAAATATCATTAACAAAAGCTACTAACATTTTAACCTTTATTTCACATCAGTAAGCTTTAAGCCCATCTAAAGCCATCAAGCCAATTCCAACTCATAGTGATCCTATAGGACAAAGTAGAATTGCCCCATAGGGTTTGCAGGCTATAAATCTTTATGGAAGTAGACTGCCTCCTTTGGAGGTTCCCACGGAGGGGCTGATGGGTTCGAACTACTGACCTTTTGGTTAGCAACCAAATGCCTTAACCACTGCACCATCAGAGCTTCCTTCAGTAAGTTAGTGAAGATGAAAGCAATGAGTGGGGTGCAGTGAACTACTTCATATGGCTCTTCTAGCCATAGTCTGATTCCCATGCAATGATTGGGTGGGATTAAGGGTGAATTGCTATGGATTGAATTATGTGCTCCCAAAATATGTGTCAACTTGGTTAGGCCATGATTCTTTCTCAGTATTGTGTGGTTGTCTTCCATTTTTTGATTTGATGTATTTTGTATTTTGTGACATGTAGTAAATCCTAGTGTCTATGCCTATGTTTATAGTCCCATTTTGGAGTGAGTTGTCCGTTATGTTAATGAGGGAGGAATAAGGTGGGAGGTATCCTGAATCACCACCTTATTAGAAGGTGTGGCTCAAGTCACTACCCTTACCCAGTCACAACACTTATTCAAGTCACTACCCTTCACTACCTTACTGAAATCAAGTGCTTGCTTGAGTACACATTTTATCTTGTGAAAGGTAAAAGGAGAGACAAAGGGACAGAGAAGAATGAGACAATGCACATAAGGTGTATGGTCAGTTTTGCCATCCCACTATCCTTTAAATGAGCCATGCCTCAGAGGTAGAAAGGGGGAAACCTCACAACCATCGAGGAAGAAGACCTAGGAGTGGAGAGCTTCCTTTGGACCCGGGATCCTTGCCCTGAGAAATTCCTAGAGTGAAGAGACAGAGAGTGAGCTGTAACATTGGAGTCTTCAGGAGATGGTAAGAAGCTGAAGCAGAGAAATAACCGCAGAGGTAGCAGAACCAGTAAACCGGCAGGAGATAGTAGTGGGCTTCCTGGGCCACAGAGTGAGAAAGCTGAGTCTTTGGGCAGGAGGCTTGCTGGCAGAATGGAATGTCTCCAGGCACTTCACCAAGGACTTGCTTGTAAAGTGGGATGCCTCTAGGCACTTAAAGGGGTTAGGGGGTGGGGCTGAGAAGATAAGTGCCAGATAGAGGCAAGCCTTTATGCTGAGAAGAGCCTGTCCTGATTGAAGGACTGTATCCTGAGTCCTTTCTGATTCTGAATTGTAGGTTGTTACTTCCTTAATAAAACCCATCCAAATTCACTGCAAGGCTGGCGGTTCCAACCCACCAGCCACTCCTTGGAAGGAAGGTTGGGCTATCTACTTCCGTAGTGATATCACCTCGAAAACTCAAGGAGGGGTCGACTATGAGTTGGATCCGACTCCATGCCAGTGAGTCTGGTTTTTGGTTTTGTGGCCATTGCAAAGGATTAGCAAACCCAGCAGAGAAGTAGAGAGTGCTGTGGGAGGGGCAGTTTGTATCAGAATTGGTAAAAAGGTTGTAGAGAGGTTTGTCTCACCTCTGTCTCATAGAAATCGGCCTTGGGCAGTTGATGCTAATGATTCTCCTTCTCCCTTGTGAAGTTAGAGGAGGTCAGATGAAGCTGCCATTACATTTTCCACAAGATTTGACCTCACAAGGAAATGGCTGCAAGCCAGGACTATGAATTTCCAGCCTTGATATTATAAGCTATGCTGAACAACAATTTGAAGAAAACTCCAAATTCAGGGATGCGTACACACAGCTGCATAGCAAATCGTGTAGGTGGTGTGTTTCTTCTAAGTCATCGTTTAACGTATATCCTAGCAAAATACTAAGAAGTTACAATGGGTATTCTTTATGGTAGAAAAAAAATTCCATCCCATCTTTGTTCTCAGAATTTTTTTTCCTCTGAATAATAGGTTAGAGTTTGCAGATCAATAATCTTCTTGATTTCAGCATGAAATTACATTCTCTTTGCTTCAGTTCCTCTGAGTTATGCACAAGGCTTCCTGTTCTGAATCTACTGGGTTTTTTTTTTTTTTTTTTCTTTCCTCTCCTGCTATGGTTTCAGTGCATACTGAAGGCAAGTATAATTATAAAAACCTTCAGCCCTTAATTTAATTCTGATAAAATGTTGATGTCAGAGAAAGGTTAAGATATACATTAGATGGTGATAGGAAACTTGAGCCTAGCTCTAACATAGGTAATCTGTGCCTTTTTTTTTTTTTTTGTCTTTGAACAAATTAAGTGTGTGCTACAGGTAAGATAGTTCTATAAACTCATCTGATGACACTTCACTCACATAAAGACTTGACTAGAAAACTTCCATTAGTAGGACCAAAGACAAACAAATTTTAACAAATGGTAAAACTGCTTTCCATATTAAAGTAGCCATTTATACTGAACCTAACTGATAGGAGATATCTAATTGATAATAGTGTAGACTTAGAAAAGGGCTTTCAGGTCAGAAAAGTTAAAGCAAGTAACTTTTAGAGTTTCAATTTATTCCAAATCATATGTGTTGAGTACCTATAATGTTATAAGTATTGTGTCATCAAAGAGTTTAAGATCTGATGGGCAGATAGTTCACCCTGAAAAATTCCACAGTTCTATGCGATAGTTCAAACCCACCAACCACTCCTCAGAAGGAAGGTTGGGCAATCTACTTCTGTAGTGATACTACTGCCTCGGAAACCCAGGGAGGGGTCGCTATGAGTCGGGGCCGACTCCGAGGGCACATAACAACAACATGCTTTATACCTGAACAATTATCCATAGCTATTAACTCTGGTGGTGTAGTACCTAAGGCATTTGACTGCTAACCAGAAGGCTGGTGGTTCATAGTCACCAGCCCCTCCTTGGCAGGAAATTGGGCCATCTACTTCCATAGAGATACTGCTTTGGAAACCCAAGGTGGGGTTGTTATGAGTCTCATTCTACTCCATAGCAGTGAGTTTTATTTTAAATTATATTTTGAAAGCGCTCTGTTGGTGCAGTGGTTAAAGCATTCAGCTGCTGACAACAACAACAACAAAAAAAAACCCAAACTCACCGACTCATGTTGCCAAGGTGTCTTCTTGGACTTGGACACCTGGGGGACCGCTATAAGCCAGAGAGATGGTAGCACTGGAGCCAGTGAGGCTGCTGTTCTAAGATTCCCCTGACTCGACAGAACATAACAACAACAACAACTAGGATCCGACTCATAGTGACCCCTCCTTGGGTTTCCGAGGTGGTATCATTATGTAAGTAGATTGCTCAGCCTTCCGAGGAGTGGCTGGTGGATTTGCACTGCCAGCCTTCTGGTTAGTAGTCAAATGCCTTAGGCACTATACCACCCATCAGTTCAAACTCACCAGCTGCTCTGCAGAGAGAAGAGAGAGGCAGTCTGCTTTTGTAAAGATTTACAGCTTGAAAACTCTGTGAAACAGTTCTACTCTGCCATATTTGGTCACTATGAGTCAGAATTGACTGCTGGCAGTGTGTTTTATTCCATGTTGGCTGTGCCTTGGCTAGAGAATAGTTTCGTCTTCTACCTTTTTCATCCTTCTTTCTCAGTGAACCTCCAAATTTTGTCAACTATTTTACTGTAGCCATGGGCCAAAGTCAAGCAGGAAGTCTAGTAATTCTGAACAATAATAAAAACTATTTGATAATTCATTTTGAAAATATTGGGATAATTGTCTCACATTTCCTTTGTTTCACAGTGAATGTGTTAACAGTTTTAACATTAAGCTGGTAAATCTATGAAAGACACAAATATTTGAAACCAAATCCATTGCCTTCCAGTTGATTCTGACTCATAGTGACTCTCATAGCGACTTATAGGACAGAGTAGAATTGCCCCATAGGGTTTCCAAGGCTGTAATCTATGGCATACTTTTTTTTTTTTTGAATCTGAGGAATCAGACTGCTACATCTTTCTCCCCCATAGTGGTTGATGGATTCCAACCTTCCAACTTTTGGTTAGCAGCCTAGCGATTTAACCACTGGACCACCAAGGCTCCCATACAAACATTAGCTCTAGATAATTTAGATAATTTTGACTACCTTGTGTTGGGCACATTTTCACCACCATCATCAGATCCTTCTTAGGAGAGAACACTTATTTAACAAATAGTTTAACATTTCAGATATACGGATATACTACTCAAGGTTAGACTATTTGACCATAATTAAGGCGGCAAAATCCCCAGAATTCTTTCATTGTTTAATACCTTTCTTCCTCAAAATATGGATGTGTGAAAGGTAAATAAAAGTTGTTTTTCTCCTGCAGGCAAGCCCCTCACCTTCTTATCCGAATTGTTATTCACTTAACAATTTCAGATATAAACCTGAAGCGTTTCAGGAAACTATTTTCTCTTCGCTCCTCCAAGTACTTCTTAACTGGTGTGATCCCACATTTGTTTCACTTTCATTTTAGGGAGCAAGGAGGGTTTTAAACATTATTTTTTTAAGGCCTTGTATTTCAAGATTACCATAAGGAAATTTTTTATTTTTCACAACGCATCAGGAAACGTGCTTTACTGTTAACAGTGCGGATAGAAAGACTCAGATTATAAAGTTTACTGGTTTCAACCCTAATGTATTTGATTTTTTAAATTAAACTGAGAATGAGGCGAACCTAACTTTACATTGGAAAACCACGAGAGGAAAAGAAAAACCTCAGGGATTTGCACGCAAAATTAAGCCCGCCTCCACGCTATGTTTGGAGCAGCTGTCTCTGGAATCCTCCTTTCCTTAGAACGTGGGAGAGGTTTGGTGGGACGGCAGCTGCAAGGCAAGGAATCTATCCCTTTTCTCGTTGACGCGGCCTCCTCCCCTCCCCTTCCGAATGGTGGCAGCTGTTGGGGCATCCCACTGGAAATCTCTTTCCAAGACTTCGCTAAGCGCGGCGGGAGGGCAGCAGTTGAAAGCAGTTAGGGGTGGGGAATCTTAGAACAGCAGCCTCACTGGCTCCGGCGCTGCCATCTCTTTGGCTCATAGCGGTCCCCCAGGTGTCCAAGTCCACGAAGACACCTTGGCAACGTGGGTCGGTTTTCCTTCGCGCCAGGAAATTCTACGGTAACTTAACAACAGGAGGAAGAGTCAGAATCACCGCTTCAGCAATTGGCAAAGCACCTTCCCAGGTTGGAGGGGACGAGGAGGGAGAGGGAAGGGGCAGTCCTCTTGGCAGGAAAGGTCTTATCTTGCCAGTCTGGAGACTCTTGGTGCTATCTGAGAAGCACACCCTCCCGAGTGCGCGGTCTCACCCTTCATCCTGACATCGCCCAACTCCCCATCCCGTTCTTAGTCCCCCAGGCCGCCCGCGCGTCGCCACCCTGCGCGTGATGGCCTCAGGTTTTGCGCCCGCCCGCCCCACGCGCTCGCGCACGCGCACGCTGCGCCCGGCAGCCCTCGGCGCTGTCATGGCGGCCGAGAGCAGGGTTAGTGGGTACAGAGACAGCAGAGTAAGCTGCGGCGGGGCGAGCTGTGGCAGTAGCATCCTTTCAATTGGCAGCAGCCTCAGTCGCAGCGTCCGTAGTGCTCGCATTAGCTATGTTTGCAAAGGCTGAGCTCAGGGGTGTGGCGGGCCAGGAAACCATGGAGTTCTGTGCAGCTGCGGACTCCCGGGGAGCAGACTAGGGAAACTTGGAGGCTGCAACCAGGTGCTCTGACCTTTCTCTCCTACCTCCTCTCCCCACCGTCGTCCCTGGGCCTCCCGGCCTGTCTCTCCTCCCCTCCTTCCTCAATACACACCCCCTCCTTTCCTAGTGGAATGGAACCTCAGGTGTCTGGAGAGCAGTGTTCCACTCCTCCCCTAGGGCCGAGCGTTGAGAATAATCACCGCCCCCTTCCCCCGCCTTTTCCTGCCCTGGATCTCAGCCGCCACCTCTGTCTTGCTGCTCCCTGGCGGGGGGTCAGGACGAGTCCAGAGTATCTGGGTGAGGAGGAACTTTATACGTCTATGATAGCTTGGGGGCTCCCTCCTCTCTTCCGATCCTCTCTTCCCCCTCCGACAGTTTCTCTTTCCGTGCACCTGTGACGAGAGGTCTCCCTGCTCCTAGAACCTGCAGGAGTGTGGGGGAGGAGTGAACCTGTTCTGGGACCTTTTGAACGCGCCTTCACCCAGAACCCAGCTTCTTGAGCCCGGGAGGAGAGAGTGTCTAGGAGTGGGGTCCTTTTAGTAACTTATTTGGTCGAAAATAACCATCACCCCTTCCCCCCTCCCCCCAAGACCCCTAAAACAAAGCCTAGCGTATTTAACATGTATCTAATCTTCCAATAGGGTTTGGCGTTGTTGTCAGCCTCGGGGAGAGAGATTGGACAAATATTCTCAGAGAGGAGGAGGACGACGCCAAGGACTTTCTGCTTTAACTGCTTTTGAGGGTTTCTCCGCAAGTTGGAAGACAGACCTTTTTCGTTTTGCGTTGCGTGTGTTGTGCTTATTGCTAGTGCACTGACTGCTGCCCCAGGGTGACTGCGAGGTGTCCTTTCCTGTGAACTAGCAATGGCTAGTGAAGATAACCATGCCCCTTCCCCGCCACCAACAGGTGATGACGGGGGAGGTGGAGGAAAAGGCGAAGAAACCCCTAGTGAAGGGGGTGCGTTGTCCCTGAAACCAGGGATCCCCATCAGAGGCATCAGAATGAAATTTGCGGTGCTGACGGGGTTGGTAGAAGTTGGAGAAGTATCCAATAGGGATATTGTAGAAACTGTCTTTAATCTGGTAAGTAGATACGTATTTTATAAGCCTATACTCTTCTCAATGGGGTGGGGAACAAGAAGTTGAAGCTAGTGCCCTGTGCTTCACTCAGACTGATGATGGCTTTTTCTATGAATAAAACACGAAATTCTACTGAGCTAAATGAAACAACTTCGTGTATTTTCCAGTTTAAGGTGAATTATACAAATTTAGATGTTCCAACTTTTGTGAAAGTGACAACAGGTCACTTTTGTGGTAAGGAAATAATTGTTGCCATGAAAGTTTTTGGAGCGTTCCAGTGGAGGAGTTATCTGTAAAAGTTTTTTCTTAGGATGTATATTTTTGTCTGCATTTATTATTATTATTACTATTATTATTTTTAACATTTAAAACAAGTTCTTAATACCTTTTCTTGGGCTTGAGAAGTGATGTAAATAAATAGACTTATCTACTCTTTTGGGTCTGCTTAAGTTATATTAAAGTTAGTTTGCCAGGGTAAGTTTTAAAAACAAAGTTCTTGTTCATAGTGATAATTAAAGATTAATTTGTTGCAAATTAGTATTTGTTTTAAAGTTTGGATTGTTTTATTTTTAGATATAATAAAGCTTAAAATTTGGAATGAATTTAAGATTACATTTACAGTGTGCTTGTGAAAGTTGAGTGGCAATTTGAAAAGAGGATTGTGGCAGAGGCAGTATAATTTATATATATATATATACATACATACACACACACACACACACACACACAATACAATATATACAATATAATAGCTCTGGTAGCATAGTGGCTAAGGCGCTTGACTGCTAACCAGAAGGCTGGCGGTTCAAACCCACCAGCCACTCCTTGGAAGGAAGGTTGGGCATTCCTACTTCTGTAGTGATACTGCCTCGGAAACCCAAGGAGGGGTCGCTATGAGTCGGGGCTGACTCGATGGCAAATAACAACAAATATATATATATATATATATATATGTGTATATATATATATATGTAGTCTCTTAAATTCATGCCTAGCACTAGAGCATGGCTGGTCATTGGACGTTGCTGATATACTACTGTGAGCTATTAAAGTTAGTTTTAAAAAGTAGATATGAAATAATTTGCTTTATTCTCTCTTCCGTCCCTAAAAATGGTATCATTTCTAATGAGGAATTTTTAGATTTCTTTATTCCAACCTTTATTGCCCATCTACCATATGTTTTCAAGGTTAGGGCAGTTAATTATTTCCTTCACTAGACTTTTAGTAATAGGTCACTTACTGCTGCTAGAATGAAAAAGTAGCAAAGTGAAATTCAGTTATTTTTGGAGTATGAAAACTTGGAACAAATTGGGCATTTCTCTACCAATTTGTTGTGTTGGGAATTTATATATAAACACCTAGACACACGTATATATATGTATATTTTTAACTTTATATTATGGAGATGTTCAAATATATACAAAAATAGAGTAATAAAATGAACTCTGGTATCTATCACATGACTTAAACAATTTTCAAAATTTTGGGGATCTTGTGTGGGGGGATTTTAAAAGTTTGTGTCTCAAGGAGATAAAGTAAGTTGATCTATTCCTTTACCTCAGAATAGAGGAACTTGAAAACTTTTCTGATTTTTCTTTTCTTGGATGATATACTTTGGATGAGGACTAGAAATCACTGATAGTATAATCTGCAATTAGTTATTTGTGTGGGAAGATAAAATATTCCTTTGAAAGAAGGAAGATTTGAACTCTTCTGTATGATTAAGACCTCACCTGCTAACTAAAAGCTTGGAGGTTCAAGTTCATACAGAGGCACCTGGGAAGAAAGGCTTGGTGCTCTCTTTCTGCACCATCAGCCTTTTAAAACACTATGGGGCATAGTTTTGCTCTGACACAGATGGGGTTGCCATGAGTCGGAATCATTTTGACTGCAACTGCTTTGGTTTGGTTAATTCTTTAGATTGTATTGCATGGGGCTAGATGTCCAAAGATGAGTCATTTGAGTTTTTATCATCAGGAAAATTCAGATTCTATAGTAATAGTTTGCTTATTTGGTTCTTAGAGTTGTAACACTGATAGAGATTTTAAGGTTATTTCTTAAGTCCTTCACAGCTACAGCTTTGCAAGATAATGGATGCCATTCACCATCCTTCTCATGGAGGGCAGGGAAAGTTACAGAGAAGATTATATGGCAGGTACTTTCCTTTCATGAGTATCATCTTCCTTATAATACTTGTCATGCTGTTTTGGGTATATCCCAAAATATACTACTAAGGACTCAGCCAGTCTTCAGAAAATCATGAGAACTGAAATGGCTTTAGTACTGCTGCACATAAATATTTCCTGTTGATAGTTGTCAACAAGAAAATACCACAAATGGGATGGACTTAACACACAGGAGTTTATTCTTACAATTTGGAGGCTTTAAGCCTGAGTTCAAAGTGCCAGGCTCTAGCTGAGTGAAAACCCCTCAACCTTGGGCTCCAGCTCTACCTCCTGCTCCTGGCCCACTGAAGCTGGAGGCTTTTCTTCACTCAGACAGCTGCTGGCTGCTGAGACTGATAGCTCAAGGTTTTCAAGTAAAAAGGCACAGTCCTGATGTTACCAAACCACATGGCAGGCCATTAATTCAAGGCCATTGAAAGTCTCAAGGTCGGCAGAGGATGGCAAGCTGCTGAATAATGACACTGCTACATGCAGGGTTCAAGCATGCCATAAGCTAGAGACCATTCCTAAAGCTGTTTTTATATATGAGAAGCATACCACACCCCTAAAGCAGCTACTTGGGAGCTCTGGTAGCGTAGTGGCTAAGGCACTTGACTGCTAACCAGAAGGCTGGCGGTTCAAACCCACCAGCCACTCCCCGGAAGGAAGATGGGGCAATCTACTTCTGTAGTGATACTGCCCTGGAAACCCAAGGAGGGGTCGCTATGGGTTGGGTCTGACTCAACGGCACAT
>NW_006921884.1:3260758-3262172 GCF_000298275.1 Orycteropus afer afer | reverse complement strand
TATAAGAGCTCTGGTAGCGTAGTGCCTAAGGCACTTGACTGTTAACCAGAAGGTTGGCAGTTCAAACCCACCAGCCACTCCTTGGAAGGACATTTGGGCAATCTACTTCTGTAGTGATACCGCCTTGGAAACCCAAGGAGGGGTTGCTATGAGTTGGGTTCGACTTGAGGGCACATAACAACAGCAACAACAATTATAACTTCAAAAAATTACTGCCATCTGTTGTGAGGATGGTGCAGGATAGGGCAGTGTTTCATTCTGTTGTACATAGGGTCATTATGAGTTGGAATCGACTTGGCGGCACCTAACAGCCCATACCACGACCACCATTTGTTATGTGTCAGCCAGTCAGTAGGCTAGATGCTTTACACATTTAATCCTTTTATCAACTTTCTTTCTCTTTAAAACCAGTTGCTGTGGAGTTAATTCTAACTCATGGTGACCCTATGTTTGTCAGAGTAGAACTGTGCTTCACAGGAGTTTTAGTAACTGTGATCTTTAGGAAATAGGTCACCAGGTCTTTCTTCTGAGATGTCTTTGGATGGGTTTGAACCACCACCTTTCAGTTAGCAGCCAAGCTCATTAACTGCCTTACTCATGGACTCCCTCTCTCTGCGTGTGTATGATGTGTGTGACACCCACATTTCTTAAGTCTGTCACAGCTACAGCTTTGCAAGGTAGGGATGTTATTCACTGTATATATGTATGTCATTCTTGTGTGTGTGTGTGTATATATACACACACACACACACACATATCCCGTTTTATAGAGGGGGAAGCTGAGGCACAGAACAGTTAAATAAATTGCCAACAATTTGGTGTTTCTTAGAATGGCAGCCTTTTTATGAACACATCTGTCTCATGACTTTATGTAGCATCAGTTGCTTCTATAAGCAAATATTTGTAGCTTAGACATAGCTTTCCCCTGTTGGAGGACACAAAAATTACAGGTCCTGCTAAATATTAATGGTGAAATCTCCAGTAATAGATTTTAGTTTTTCTTATTTAACTTTCAAAGAGCTTTAAAAATTTTCTTAAAAAATACTTTAGAAGTAAAAAACATTTTTTAGGTCGGGCAGTTGTTTTTTCCCTTAATGCAGATGCAGAGAGTTGATTATTAACTGTTATTAAAGTCAGTACATTGGATTAAAACTTCTGAAATTGTGAAAAATAGAATACAAGCGGTAGAATATGTAACATGTAGATAATGAAGTACTATAATAATGTAAGCTCCTTGAACCTCCCATCTAACTTAAAGAACCAGGATGTCACTGAATCCTCATGTGTCTGTACTCCCTTATCTTATTTGTACTGTATATTACATTGTTGTTGTTGTTGTTATGTGCCATCGAGTCGGCCCCGACTCATAGCGACCCCTCCTTGGGTTTCTGAGGCAGTATCACTACGGAAGTAG
>NW_006921884.1:3259379-3260568 GCF_000298275.1 Orycteropus afer afer | reverse complement strand
GAGGAGTGGCTGGTGGGTTTGAACCGCCAGCCTTCTGGTTAGATAATACATTAGTAAATGTAAGTTATATTTATAGCTCCTCTAACTTTTTTCTTTTTAGGAATGTTCTTTCTAGAAACTGCTAGAGTTGTATGTTTTACTGATTCTATAGCTACTTTAAACAATAAAGATTATACTATTAAAATTAAATTATACCTCTTCAAGCAGCTCTGGTGGCATAGTGGTTAAAGCATTAGACTGCTAAGCAAATGGTTGGTGTTTTTAACCCACCAGCCACTCCTTGGGAGAAAGATGAGACAGTCTGCTTTTGTAAAGATTTATAACCTTGGAAATCCTATGGGGCAGTTCTACTCTGTCCTAAAAGGATCACTATGAGTCAGAATCAACTCGATCACAGTGTTTTTTGTTTACAGACTCCCTTCTATGTTACCCAAGTAGTAAGTTGTAGAGCTATATAACTCCAGCAGTATTTCTTTACAAAGCACTGCCTTCCAGTTTGCTTATGTAGCTTGACCTGAAGGAGCTCCAGTGGCACAATGGTAGGGAGCATTGGTGGCATAATGGTTAAATCCTTGGCTGCTAACCAAAAATAGGTTGGTGATTCAAGCCCACTTAATGCTCTGTGGGAGAAGAACTTGGTGATCTGCTTCCGTAAAGATTATAGCCAAGAAAACCCTATGGGACAGTTCTACTCTTGTCATATGGAGTCACAGTGTGTCAGATTCAGTTCACCAGCATCCAACAACAACAACATGCTTGACCTTACATACAAACAATGTAACGCAATGCAACACACTCCCATTGAGTCAGATCTGACTCATAGCTACCCTTCCTTGGGTTTCTGAGGCAGTATCTCTAAGGAAGTAGATTGCCCAACCTTCCTTCCGAGGAGTGGCTGGTGGGTTTGCACCCGCAGCCTTCTGGTTAGCAGTCAAGTGCCTTAGGCACTATGCCACATTCCTTTGAGATTTACCATCCCTCTTGTGGTTTCCTTTGTGTGTCTGTTTTATGGATAAGTTTTGATTAATAATACACCTGTGTAATCAAGTGTTTCAAACTCCTGGTCAACTTTATTTATTTATTTATTTATTTTTTATTAGGATTTGGGTGAAGATTTACAGAGTAAATTCACTTTTCATACAGCAGTTCACATATACTTTGTCTCATGTCATAGACCAAAATTTACAAT
>NW_006921884.1:3250866-3258844 GCF_000298275.1 Orycteropus afer afer | reverse complement strand
TTGCATCTAGATGGCAGCTTCCTAGCTTTTAAGGTCCCAGTCGCTACTCGCCAAAGTAGTAGGTGGAACAATGTTTTGTATAGTATGTTATGTCAATTGAGCTTGATGTCCCCTGTGACTATGGTCCCAAGCCCGCAGGATCAACTACTCGGTCCCTCTGGGTAGCTGGCTGTGTCCTGGTCAACTTTAGCATACATATTTCTTATTGCAGTTTAAGACCATTTTCTTTTGTCCTCATCTGTATGCTCAGGTAATTTTTCAAACTTTTGTGCCAAGAATAATGAATGCATGGGCATGAATTCAGGAACTTGCTGCTACATTTAAGGCTTCTATTCCAGATATTTAAAGGTATGCAATGCTATTTAGTTCAAGAATAGTGTTTCCCATGAGCTGGTGACAAATAAATGATTGCATGATTTTTTTATTTATCAGTTACAATATTAAACCTTAAAAAATGGATTTTTTTCACTATTAATCGCATAGTATAGCAACATTTGTGAGAATGATGCAGGACTAGGCAGTGTTTAGTTCTGTTGTAGGTAGGGTTGCTATGAGTTAGAACTGATTTGATGGCACCTAACAACAACAATTGCATGGTATTTGACATATGTCTTGCTAAATACTAATGGTACAAAGTCTCATACCTACAGGAATGGAGCAGATCACACAAAGGCTGTTTGTACTGACTGTGGGCAGAGTGCACTTGTAGACTTAACCACTGTTCTGTTCAAACTGATTGTTGTCTTGCAGTAACATAGTGCCAATACTGTCGAACCTTCTGATTTTTCAGGAAGGATTGAAAAAATCTAGATTTAAAAAATAGCATATTAAAAGTCAAATTAAAATATTTATAGATACAATGTGGGCCTTATAAAATTGCAGGTGGCTACATTTCAAGCTCTAATATGAACTATCGTAATTCAACATGTTTTTATTTTGATATGTGTATGTGGAATACCTCCTTCATACCTGCCATCATAAATTTAAGAGTTAAGAATCCATTCTAGAAACATGCTAGTGAATGAGCTCCCCTTCTTCTAATACCAATTTGTACTTCATGTGTTTTTTTTTTTAAGTATTAATTTATTAAATTTTATTATGCTTTGGGTGCAATTTTTTTTTTTTAAATTGTGATTTGGGTGAAAATTTATAGAGCAAATTCACTTTCTGTACAGCAGTTCACATACACTTTGTCTCATGACATTGACTACAATTTACGACAAAGTAACAACTCTCCTCCTACTTTCTCTGATATGTACTTCATGTTTTAAGTAATAGAAAACTTTAACTGGTTTAAATACAATAAAAATGACTTATAGACTCATTTATCTTGAAGTTTGAAGGTAGGCTGAGACTTACAGTTGGTTGATTCAGTAACAGAATAGTATTAAAGACCTAGGTTCTTTCTGAAGGAGTTCTGGTGGCATAGTACCTAAGGCATTTGACTGCTAAGCAGATGGTTGGTGGTTCAAACTCCGCTGTAGGGAGACTGGGCAATCTACTTCCATAAAGATTTACCTCCTCAGAACCCAAAGGGGTTGCTGTGAGTCAGAATTGACTCCATGACAGTGTTTGGTTTTTGGTTTACGTTCTTTCTGTTTCTGTTCTGTTTTCTTATTTTCTTATAATGTCAGCTTTAGTCTGTCACTGTTACTTTCATGGTTGTAGAATGGCTGGCAGTGGCAGTTGGGGCCACATGTATTCATTTTCACATTTCTTGGAGAGAGAGTCTTGCTCCTAACATTCCAAGCTGGGGTCCTGATGGGACTGCCAAACGAATAACTGTAGCCAAAGAGATGTGTAGTGATTGGCTTAAGCCATGCAGGGGTAATTGCTACACCTAAGGGCAGGCCAATTTTCTCTGAAATATATGTGCTATATAGGGAGGGGTGGATACCCAAATAGAAATCTGGGTAAGAAGTTGAAAGGGAGAATTGGATGCTTGATGGGCAACAAGTGATATCCACTACTTTCCTCTTCTTAAAATGCATAAATAATAAGCTAAGGAAAGGGGCCCTAGTGCCAAAGATGTTAAGCACTTGCTTGATAAGCAAAAGGTTGGCAGTTTAAACTCACCAGCTGTTCTGTGGGAATTTCTGTAAAGCCTTAGAAACCCTATGGGGCAGTTCTGTTCTGTACTATAGGGTTGCTAGGAGTTACAACCTGTACAACAATGGGTTTGGTTATTTTTGTTAAAGATATTTATGTAAAGAGAAAAAAAGATCTAGTTTTTCAGCACCCTGTTGTGACCTTGAACAATTTTTTTTTTCAAATTTTATTTCTTTTGTTGTTGATATTGAGCAAGTTTTTAAACTTCTTTGGGCCTTAGTTTCATTATTTGTATAATGGGGAAATGATACATTTTAGTGAGAGCTAAATGAGTAAATATTTGTGAAACACATAAAATAATACCTTACACATTTGTGCTATTTAAATGATTTGCTATTATTATATTTTTAATTTTAGGTATTTGCAATTTTCATATTTCAACCTTTTAAAATTTATAATTTTTTTCTGTTTGTACTTAGCACTTGTTAGGCTTAATGGTTCTTCTGTACACTACCTCTTATATTAGAATTTATTTAACTATTACTGTCACTAATTTAGAGGTGACTTTTTTATTTACAAAGTTGTGCAGTCATCACCACAATCTAATTTTAGAACATTTACATCCTGTGTCCTCTTTGAAAAGTTTTATACTTTCATAGTGTTAGTGCTTAAATTTAGGATTAGGACCCTGATTGTTTTTTTTCTTTTCCCTAATGAAGTGAGAGTGAGATAAGGGTCCACATTCATCTTTTTGCACATGGTTATACACTTATCCGAGCACCATTTGTCGAAAAGGCTATTCTTTCTTCCTTGAATTGTCTTGGCACCTTTATAAAAAATTGTTGTTGTTGTTGTTATGTGCTGTCGAGTCGGACCCGACTCATAGTGACCCCTCCTTGGGTTTCTGAGGCAGTATCACTACGGAAGTAGATTGCCCCATCTTCCTTCTGAGGAGTGGCTGGTGGGTTTGAACTGCCGGCCTGCTGGTTAGCAGTCAAGTGCCTTAGGCACTATGCTACCAGAGCTCCCTATCAAAAATTAGTCAACCATAAATATAAGAGTTTATTTGTGCTCTCAGTTCTATCCCATTGCTCTATATACCTGTTCTTAAACTAGTACCAAATTGTTTTGATTACATTAGTTTTATTTTTAAATTGTGATTTGGGTGAAAGTTTACAGAGCAAATTCACTTTCCATATAGCAGCTCACATACTGATTACATTAGTTTCGTAGTATGTTGAAATAGAGAATGCAAGTCTTCCAGCTTTGTTCTTTTTCAGGTTGTTTTGGTTGGTCCATTCCTTTGCATTTCTGTATAAATTTTAGCATCAGCTTGTCAATTTCTGTAGAAAAACAAGCTGGAATTTTTATAGGGAGGCGTTGAATCTATTAGGTAAATTTGGGGAGTATTGAGTATGAACATGAGATATCTATTTATCTGTTGTGGTTAGTTGCCGTCTAGTCAATTCCTCTATTTATTTAGATCTTTAAGTTTTTTCAGTGTTTTGTAGTTTTTACTGTATAAAGACATGAGTTATTTTGGAGTAAACATCTTTGTGCATCTAAATTTTGAGAAGAGAAAGAAATGGTTCAAAATATATTAACATTTGTATAGATTATGAATAAATGTTATTACATTACTTATTAATAATGAAAGAGATTTGGGTGAACTGGTAAAAATAAAAAAAGGTTGAAAAATGTATAGTTTCTTAGACATGGTAGAATTGATAATTTAGGAGATCTTAGTTGCTAACTAAGGTCAAACTTTCGAACCCACCATCAACTCTGTAGAAGAAGGTTCCATATAAAGATTTTTTAAAAAAATCGTGGTTAGGTGAAAGTTTACATAGTAAATTAGCTTCCCCATTCAATAATTCATATAGAAATTGTTCCGTGACATTAACTGCAATCTCCCTCATGTGTCAGCGCTCTCCCCGTTTCCACTGTGGGTTCCCAGTTGCTATTTGTCAGGTTTCTCTGCCCCTTTCTACCTTCTTTTCTTTGTTGCTTCGGTAAAGACTCACAGCACTGGAACCCTTGTGAGGCAGTTCTCCTCTATCCTATAAGGGGTCACTATAGGTTGGAATCAACTTGATGGCAGCAGGTTTGTTTTTTGGTTTAGACATACAAAGGAGCCCTGGTGGCACAGTGGGTAAGTGCTGGTCTGCTAAAAGAAAGGTCAGTTGTTTGAATCCATCAGGTGCTCTGTGGCAGAAAGATGTGGCAGCAGTCTGCCTCCTTAAAGATTTTTAGCCTTGGAAATCCTATGGAAACAGTTCTGCTCTGTCCTATAGGATCAGTATGTGTCAGAATCTACTCGATGACAGTGGGTTGGTGGGTAGGAATACAGTCTTGTTTCCACTTGAATTTGTTCATTTTAAATTGAAAAGTCATTTGGGAACTGAAAAATCAGGATTGCTTTCTTTCTTTTTTTTTTTTTTTTTACTGTTTGGGAATTATGGAGAAGGAAATTGAATAAGCTTTTTGTTTTTCATACTGACCTAACTAATTTAGTAGATTAAATATTTATTTTATAAATTATCTTTTTTTCACACATATGTTCTTGAAAAATTTAAAAGTGGTTTTTGTATGCTTGAAAGAAAAATGTCCAGAATATGCTTTTCAAAAATAGTATTAAAAAAAATAAACAACATTTATATTTATTTTAATCTTTGTATTTCCAGAACTTTTCACAGTGGTTGTTACTTAAAAAGTGTTTGTTAAATAAAAGTATCTTATGTCTGTTCACAGAAGATATGTTGTTAAAACAATGCACATCTCGTCATTTTCAGACTGTTATGAAGATACTTATCATTTGCACCTTGAATTTTCATTGTATAGTTGGGAGTTACTTCAATATCTGCTTAACCCTTAAGAAGAGCAATATATTAATTTATTTTTATAGTCTTTTTATTTTTTAATTTTTATTGTGATTTGGGTGAAAGTTAATAGAGCAAATGGATTTTCCATACAGCATTTCATACACATTTTGTTTCATGACATTGACTGCAGTTTCCCACAATGTAATAGCTCTCTTCCCACTTCCTCCCCCTAGTTACCTCTTTACTATGTCTTCCCTCCCATGTACTCCTGCTCGCCAAGCTGTCTCCCTGTGCATTATTTTTAAATAGTCTTTTATAAACTGATCTTAGTTTATTCCTATTACTCTAGTAATTTTTCATTAGGTCTCATCTAATGGGTACCTGTATGTAGATGTCTAGTGAGTCTTTGGCTTAAAAGCTGTTGAGAATTGATGAGTTCTTTCTAATTGACTAATTTCATGAAGTGTTCCTGATTTTAGAATTTTTTAGTGTCTTTGTATGTGAAGTCCTTATTTTTTCTTCATATACTTCATTGGATTTGTCCATGAATAATTTATGTGATTGAAATGAACTCTTTGAAGTTGAGATTTTTTTGTCGCTGGAGCTTTTGGAAGATTGTATATCAGGGATTTTGTAGAGGGGCTTCTTATGTTGAATAGGAAATTTGACATCAGATGACTTCTAAGCTTTTCTAACTGATGCTTGCACTCTGAAGTTTTATTTTCTCTATTGCAGCTGGGTCTTTGTCTATGTTTTTCAGACATCTCTTGACTTAGCTAAACTAATCCAGTAGATTAAGTCTTTATTTTATATAAAGATTTATTTTAATGAACTCTTAATTAATTTATGTTCTATAAATATTGACATTTTAGAGAGGGTTTAGGGGCTGGATTTTGTGTATATGTTCTTAGTGAAATCTGACAACTGATGAGGTCTCAGTTAATTTTTGTTAGAGAGAAAACTGTTGCTTGAGAACTCAAAAAATTTTTCCTTGCTGAATGAGATCTTTGTCCACTGAATAATGATTTCATTGGTGTGGTGTTTTTATATATAAGTATAGTAAATCTCTTAAAACTGTGAGAGTTTCAGTAATTAGGCCTCAGATGAAGTGTTTGGATTTTTTTTCCTAGTGAAAATGCTTTTCTGATAAAGTAATGTAAATATAATTTCTTAAATTCTATGTGTAGTATCTACTTGAATCCAGTAATATTGGGCTTAAATATCTTGAATAAAAATAATAGCTTATAAATACACATATACATAATATTAAATATTTTAACACAAAGCATCTTTTTTTATTTTTATTTTTTTGTGATTTATTTGGGTGAAAGTTTCCAGAGCAAATTCACTTTCCATACAGCAGTTCACACACACATTGTCTGATGACATTGACAGTTTACCCCAATGCAACACCTCCCCTTCCACTTCCTCCCGATAGTTACCTCTTCCCTGTGTCCATCCCTCCATGTACTCCTGCCCCCTGAACTGTCTACCTGTGCATAAACAGCCCTTCTTTCTCCCATGATTGTTCTCTCCAAGGACTATATCTACCTCAGGTACATGTTCAACTCTTATGCCTGTCTTTTATTTGTCTGGAAGCCACAGGTGAGGATTCAATTCCAGACCTGAAGGGCAGCTAGGGACCATAGTCTCAGTGGTTCCACCAGGCTCTATCAGACCAGTAAACCTGATTTCCCATTTTTTTTTTTCTCCAAATGATTTGAGTTTTGTTCCACATTGTTCTCCCTCTCTATCCAGGATCTTTTACACAGATCCCCTTCCAAGTGGTTGACAGTGGTAGCTGGTCACCATCTAGTTCTTCTGGTCTCATAGTTGTATAGGCTGCAGATCCGATGGTGTACCAGTTGCTAGGACTAATTGTTTCCATGAATTTTTTATTTTCTACATTCTTCTGTGTTCTGGACACAGAGACCCATTGTTGCATCTAGATGGCAGCTAGCAAGCTTTTAAGATCATAGTCACTGCTTGCCAAAGTAGGAGGTGGAACAGTGTTTTGTGTAGTGTGTTATGCCAGTTGAGCTTGATGTCCCCTGCAACTATGGTCCTGAGCCCACAGGTTGAACTACCTGCTGCCTCTGGATAGCTGGCTGTGACCAAAAAGTGACTACAACCACAAAGCATCTTTTATGAAAGTGTTGATTTAATGTTACTATGCTAAACTTAAAAAAAAAATTAATCTTTTTTTTTCAATTGTGAATTGGGTGAAAGTTTACAGAGCAAATTCACTTTCCATATAGCAGTTTACATACACTTTGTCTCCTGACACTGACTACAATTTACCCCAATGCAACAACTCCCCTCTCACTTTCCCCCAATAGTTACCTCTTCCCTGTGTCCATCCCTCCATGCACTCCTGTCCCCTGAACTGTCCCCCTATGCATAAGTAGCCCTTCTTTCTCCCTGATTGTTCTCTTGAAGGAGTGTATCTACCTCAGGGAAATGTTCAACTCATATACCTGTCTTTTGTTTGACTGGAAGCCACAGGAGTGGGGTCAGTTCCAGACCTGAAGGGTAGCTAGGGCCATAGTCTCAGTGGTTCCACCAGACTCTATCAGTCAGCAAACCCTGTCCCCCCTTTTTTGTAAAAAAAAAACAAAAAACTTGGAGTAATATAGTAGTTAATAATTTCAAATGGAATGTCACCACATGTTTCTAGAAACAATAGGCACTAAATTTTTTTGTTTTTTGAGTTGAATCTGACTATTAGTGACCCTATAGGACAGAACCATAAGGATTTCCCAGGTTGTATATCTTTATTTTTTATTTTTAAAATTTTTTTTGTGATTTAGGTGAAAGTTTATAGAGCAAATTCATTTCCCATACATCAGTTCCCATACTCTTTGTCTCATGACATTGACTACATCCTCCCACAGTGCAACAGCTCTCTTCCCACTTTCTCCCCATAGCCACTTCTTCCTTGTGACCTTCCCTCCCATACACTCCTGCCCCCCGAACTGTCTTTCTGTGCATACACAGCCCTTCTATTCTCCCGTGATTGATCTCTCCAAGGAGTGTATCTACCTAATGTAAATGTTCAGCTCATATGCCTGTCTTTTGTTTGGCTGGAAGCCACAGGAATGGGTTTA
>NW_006921884.1:3247048-3250153 GCF_000298275.1 Orycteropus afer afer | reverse complement strand
CCTACTGGTTAGCAGGCAAGTGTCTTAGCCACTATGCTACCAGAGCTCCCCCCCCCATAGACATACTTAATTGTTCAGCCTGTCCACCCATCTATCCACCTGTAGATCAATGTTTGCCATCACTGACAATGCAGTACTATATGTATAGACACTAATTTAAAGAGAATCATTGGTTCGTGACTTCCTGTTTGTGGTTGGGTGGTGTGGCACCTATTGTATTTGAGTGGGTTACTTTATTAATTCACTAACACCTGGTGGACTTGTGATTCTTAAATGTATTTTCAAGGATTTTTTTGTAAATGTTTACTTTCACTGACGGTTAAATGATCTATGGCTCTTGAAGACGGGGAAAAGTATATTGATAATTGGTGATAATTGATAATTTTGAGTTGAAGTTAATTCATTATTTTGTGTTATAAGAGATATAGTAATAGCTAAGGTTTATTAAATGCTTATTGATTGCCAGCTTCTGTTTGATGTGTGTTATATATATTGTTGTTATTGTTATGTGCAATCGAGTTGACTCTAACTCACAGTGAACCTATGCACAGCAGAATGAAACACTGCCCAGTCTTGTGCCAGCTCTGCGATCCCCGCTATACTTGACCCCATAGCCGCAGCCACTGTGTGAATCCATCTCGTTGAGGGCCTTCCCCTCCCTTGTCCACCCTCCACCTTACCAAGCATGACATCCTTCTCCAGGAAATGATCCCTTCTGACAACATGACCAAAGTAGGTGAGACAAAATCTGGCCATTCTTGCTTCCAAGGAGTTTTCCGGCTGTACTTCCTCCAGGACATATTTGTTAGTTCTTTTAGCAGTCCTTGGTACTTTCAGCATTCTTTGCCAGCACCACATCTCAAAAGCATCAATTCTTCTTTGGTATTCTTTATTCATTGTCCAGCTCTCACATGTGTATGAGACAATTGAAAATACCATGGCTTGTGTCAGGCGCACCTTAGTCTTCAAGGAGACATGTCTGCTTCTCAGCACTTGAAACAGGTCCCTTGCAGCCGACTTGCCCAGTGCTATACATCATCTAATGTCCTGACTGCTGCTTCCATTGGCGTCGATTGTAGAACCAAGCAATGCGAACTCTTTGACAACTTCAATCTTTTCTCCGTTTATCGTGATGCTGCTTATAGGTCCAGTTGTGAGAATTTTTGTTTTCTTTATATTGGGATGTAATCCATACTGCAGACTGTATTGTTCAGTCTTTATCAGTAAGTGCTTCAAGTCATCTTCACTTGCAGCAAGCAAAGTTGTGTTGTCAGCATATTGCAGGTTGTTAATAAGCCTTTCTCCAATTCTGATGCTACATTCTTCTACATAAAGTCTAGTTTCTCGGATTATTTGCTCAGCGTATAGATTGAATAGGTATGGGGAAAGGATACAACCCTGGCACACTCCCTTCTTGATTTTAAACCATGCAGTGTCCCCTTGTTCTGTTCGAATGACAGCCTCCTTGTCAGTGTACAGGTTCCTCATGAGTACAGTTAAGTGTTCTGGAATTCTCATTCTTCTGAATGTTACCCACAATTTGTTATGATCCACACTATCAAATGCTTTTGCATAGTCAATAAAACACAAGTAAACATCTTTCTGGTATTCTTTTCTTTCACCCAAGGTCCATCTGACATCAGGAATAATATGCCTTGTTCCACATCCTCTTCTGAATCCCGCCTGCATCTCTGGAAGTTTTCTGTCAGTATACTGCTGCAACCGTTTTTAAATTCTCTTCAGTAAGATTTTATTTGCATGCGATATTATTTATATTGTTTAATAATTACTGCATTCTGTGGGATCACCTTTCTTTGGAATGGGTACAAATACAGATCTCTTCCAGTCAGTTGGCCAGGTAGCTGTCTTCCAAATCTCTTGGCATAACTGAGTGAGTGCCTCCAGTGGGACATCTGTTTGTTGAAACATCTCTTTGGGTAGTCCATCAATTCCTGGAGCCTTGTTCTTCACCAATTCCTTGACTTCTTTTGAGTACCATTGGTTCTTGATCATATGCCACCTCCTGAAATGGGTGAACATTGACCAGTTTTTTTTGGTACAGTGACTCTGTGTATTCCTTCCATCTTCTTTTGTTGTTTCCTGGATCATTCAATGTTTTGCCCATACAATCTTTCAGTATTGCAACTTGAGGTTTAAACTTTTTCCTCAGCTCTTTCAGCTTGAGAAATGCCATGTGTGTTCTTCCCTTTTGGTTTACTAACTCCAGGTCTTTGCACATTTCATTATAGTAATTGGCTTTGTCTGCTCCAACTGCCCTTTGAAATCTTCTGTTCTGCTCTTTTATCTTGTTATTTCTTCAATTTGCTTTAGCTACTCTCCATTCGAGGGCAAGTTTCATACTCTCTTCTGACATTTATTTTGGTCTTCTTTTCTCATCTTTTTAATGACCTCTTGCTTTCTTCATGGATGATGTTCTTGATGTCACCCCACAGTTCTTCTGGTTTTTGGTCATTGGTGTTCAGTGCATCAAATCTGTTCTTTAGATGGTCTCTGAATTCAGGAGGGATATATTCAAGGTCATATTTTGGCTCTCATGGACTTGTTTTAGTTGTCTTCAGCTTCAAGTTGAACTTGCATATGAGCAGTTGATGGTCTGTTCCCCAGTCAGCTCCTGGCCTTGTTTTGGCTGAAGTTATTGAGCTTTTCCATCACCTCTTGCCACAGATGTAGTCAATATGATTCCTGTGTACTCCATCTGGCGAAGTCCATATGTATAGCTTCTATTTCTGTTGTTGAAAAAGGTATTTGCAATGAAGAAGTTATTGGTCTTGCGAAATTCTATCGTGCGATCTCCAGCATTCTTTCTGTCACCACGACCAAATTTTCCAACTATTGGTGATTCTTCTTTGTTTCCAACTTTTGCATTGCAATCACCAGTGATAACTAACACATCTTGATTGCACGTTTGGTCAATTTCAGACTGCAGAAGTTGATAAAAATCTTCAATTTCCTCATCTTTGGCTTTGGTGGTTGGTGCATACATTTGAATAAGAGTCATATTTATTGGTCTCTCATGTTGTTGTTGTTGTTGTTGTTTGCCGTCGAGTCGGCCCCGACTCATAGCGACCCCTCCTTGGGTTTCCG
>NW_006921884.1:3245662-3246948 GCF_000298275.1 Orycteropus afer afer | reverse complement strand
AAGTAGATTGCCCCATCTTCCTTCTGAGGAGTGGCTGGTGGATTTGAACCGCCAGCCTTCTGGTTAGCAGTCAAGTGCTGTAGCCACTATGCTACCAGAGCTCCCGGTCTCTCATGTAGGCGTATGGATATTATCCTATCACCAACAGCATTGTACTTCAGGACAGATTTTGAAGCATCCTTTGTGATGATGACTGCCACGCCATTCTTCTTTAAATTGTCATTTCCAGCATAGTAGATCATATGGCTCTCTGATTCACAATGGCCAAAACTGGTCCATTTCAGCTCACTAATGCCGAGGATATCAATCTTTATGTGTTCCGTCTCATTTTTGACAACTTCAGTTTTCCTAGATTCATACTTCGTACATTCCATGTTTGTTATTAATGGATGTTTGCAGCTGTTTCTCCTCAATTTCAGTTGTGCCATGTCAGGAAATGGAGGTTTCAAAAGTTTTGCTCTATCCATATCAGTAAGCTTTGTCCTACTCTGAGGATGCAGCTCTTTCCTAGTCATATTTTGAAAGCCTTCTGACCTAAGAGGCTCGTTGCCTTGCACTGTATCGGATAATGTTTCCAGACTAGTCATGAAGTTATGCAGTAATGTGTCAGACAGTGTTTCTCTGCTATTCATAATGTTTCCTCTGGTGAGTTCTTTGAGAAGTGGATGGTCTCTTCCTTCTTCCTAGTCTGTCTCAGTCTGTAAGCGGCACTGAAACCTGTGCACCATCTGCAACCCTGCCGGCAGTTGAAACACTGGTGGCACAGCCTCAAACCTCACAGCAACACGCAAGCCACAATAGTACAACAAATTACAGACAAGTATGTCTCACTTAGCTGTTCACAACTTCTCTGCCCTCCCCTTACCTGTATCCCTGGCACTGTTCTGCGGTAGCCTCTGGCTTCTCTTTTCCCTGCTTTCCTGGCTGGTGGAGGTGGGGCCTGACTCGCTCCCTCCCCTACCTGGATGCCTAGCTGCTGCTCTGCTCTGTAATTGACTATATGTATTAGCTCACTTTAATTCTGACAACAGCTTTATGGGATAGGTATACTATACGTGTTTCTTTCATAATGCCTTGTGTTCTGCTGTATTTTGCATTATTTTTTTAAATGCATTTTATTGAAATATAATTTATATACAGTGAAATACACAAAACTAAAATGAGATGGGTCAATGCATTTTTTTTTTTTTTTTGCAGTGTTCCCTCCCCTCCCCTCCCACACCTGGCAACCAATAAAGAAAGTTTCCCTCCATATATAAACCTTTCCTTGACCCTCCACAACAACA
>NW_006921884.1:3241356-3243687 GCF_000298275.1 Orycteropus afer afer | reverse complement strand
CTAATTTTTCATTTATTTTGTCATTTTGTTCTTGTATTTTCTTCCAAAATTCTTCTAGGGTTTTTTCTGTGTTTTCTTTGGTCTGTCTCTTGATCCTTTGAAGATACCTAAATATAATTCTTTTGAATTCCTTATCAGAGAGTTCCAATGCTGCTTCTTTCTCAGGGATGTTTTGGGTCATATCCTGGTCCCTTGTTTCAACCACTTTATCTTGCTTATTTGTGTGGACTGTGATGCTCTGTTGTCTCCGAGGCATTATGACATTTTTTGTTTATATTTAATTGGTGATTATATGTTGGAGGCACTAGCCCACAATTTTCATTTTCTTTGTTTTGTTTGTATGTTATCTATATAGGCAGGGTACTGTGCTGTGCGCCTCTATTTACTAGTTGACAGCACTTATATACTCACCACCTGTTTCCTTTCTTGTTGTCAGCCTCTCGTATGTCCTTGATGATCCTGGCAAACAGAGCCTGTTCTTAGGTCCCTGGAATCTGAATGAGAGTGCTATCACTTTAAAATCCAAAATGGTTGCCACTTGTAAACTTTCAAAATGTCTGTGCCCTTGGTCACTTTAAATATCCAAAATGGCCGCAGCTGGTAACCATTCAAAATGGTTGTGCCCTTCGTCACTTTAAATATCCAAAATGGCCACCACTTGTAAACATTCAAAATGGCCACCACTTGTAAACATTCAGAATGGCTGCACCCTTGGTCACTTTAAATATCCAAAATGGCCACCGCTTGTAAACATTCAAAGTGGCTGCACTCTCAGTCACTTTAAATATCCAGAATGGCTGCCACATGTAAACAATCAAAATGGCTGCGTCCTCCAGACAGTAGAAAGTCCACAACTCAAGTTGTCTCTCTCCTTGCTGTTTCCCTTCCTAGTTATAGGCTACCAGAGCAGTTGTCCCTGCAGCCTTTGGTGACGAGGACTGATCTTTAGGTCAATTTTCAGGTCCCAGCACCACTTGGAAATATTCAGGCTGTTGGTCTTGTCAGAGTAGCTGACAGTCCACAGCTCCAACCGTCTCTGTACTCACTGTTTTTGTTCAGGTTTTTCCACTAGTTGGTGCTTAATCCACTTCTGTATAGTTCCCTTCAAAGCTCAGGGTTCCAGAATTATCTTCTGTATCTCTGTAAATTGTTTTTTCTTTTCTTGGTTGAAGAGGGTGTGTGTCACTTGTTTATCTGTTCCTCAATCTTACCGGTAGTCTTGTATCCTGCATTATTACAGGACTAAAAATAACAGGCTTATGGGAAAAAATAGGATTGATATGGGCTACTCCAAACATGCGGAACTGTGTAGAGTAGTAGCAGTGAAAATACTAGCAAGGTTAAATCTCTACTGGTATTTTCACTTTAGCATCACAGTCAGTCTTTTGTGTTCTAATCCTGGGGCTTATGCTTCCTTTGAGATTTAGGTCTTGCAGAGAAGTCATTAGCTTCTGATAGAGAACATTTTTATTAGTACTAGAAATCTGAGCCTAGGTGTAGCTTTCTTCATTAATGTTTTGTTTTTAAAATAGGGGAGAATAATATATTTGCAGTTTCTTCATGTATCCTTTAAGCTTCGTCAGATTCTTGATATAGTGTAAAAACGTAGTGGTTCTTGCAGTCATTAAACAAAGTGCTGTTTGTGCTAAAGGAAGGGAATTATGTAGAATTTCAGCTTTTTTCTTAAGATTCATATATTGTCAAGGACTTCTCTTTAATTTTGTGGGAAGATATTGCATATAAACCAACAACATTTCCACACTGCTGCTGTTAGCTGTGGTCAAGTCATCTCTGACTCATGGTGATCCCATGTACAACAAACCAGTCTTGTGTCATTTTCACAGTAGTCGGTTTGTTTAAATCCGTTCTTGCAGCCATTATGTTGAGTACCTTGCAGCCTAGTGGTTGTATCTTCCAGCACTATGTTGTGGATAGGTGCTGTCGAGTTGTCTCTGACTCATAGCAACCCCATGCACAGCAGAACGAAACACTGCCCGATCCCACGCCAGCTCCATGATTCCTGCTATACTTGACCCCGTCATCGCAGCCACCATGTCATTCCATCTTGTTGAAGGCCTCCCTCTCCTTCGTCCCTAACCCTAACCCTAACCCTATAGTGTTATTATCCAGCACTATATTTGACAATATTCTGTTGTAATCCATAGGGCTTTCATTGTCTGATTTTTGGAAATTAGGCCTTTCTTTTCTTGTTGTTGTTGTTGTGTGCCTTCGAGTCGGCCCCAACTCATAGTGACCCCTCCTTGGGTTTCCGAGGCAGTATCACTATGGAAGTAGATTGCCCAACCTTCCTTCCGAGGAGTGGCTGGTGGG
>NW_006921884.1:3236554-3240567 GCF_000298275.1 Orycteropus afer afer | reverse complement strand
CCAGCCACTCCTCGGAAGGAAGGTTGGGCAATCCTACTTCCATAGTGATACTGCCTCGGAAACCCAAGGAGGGGTCGCTATGAGTCAGGGTCAACTCGACGGCACATAACAACAACAACAACAACATGGTTAAATTTGTAGTTAAGATTGTATCCTCCACAATGCCTTAGCTTCCAAGATCAAAATGAAGTTGTGTATTGATCCTGTAAGAGAGTGGGTTTTAATAATTTTTGGATGACTTATATACTGACCACATTGAGCACATTCATAGAAAAAGATGATGCTTTTATTAATAGGTTGCAAAAGAGAATGTCAGATGTTATCTTTAGTGTTTGTCAAGATGTACTAATGGCTCTCCAGTATTCAAATGATCTTCCTTTAAACTTGATTTATTTCAGTGATTGAGTTATTGGATGAAGTTACCATATACTTAAATTTATGAGATAAGATTATTCTTTTCTATAGATTAATACTTAAAAATCCAAACTCATTGACACTGAGTCAATTCCAACTCATAGTGATCCCCCATTGGATTTCAAGGCTGTACAACTTTACAGAAGCAGACTGCCTCATCTTTCTTCTGTAGAGCAGTTGGATTCGAGCCACTGACCCAACTATGATGGGCTCTTACCACCATGGTTCCCGGATTTAACATTTAAATATTCCAGTCAGGAGTGTATTTAAGAAGTCAAAGCATCCACTATGACTAAGACTTCAAATTGGAGCATTTTTACATACTGCTATTTTGACTAGATTTATCTCTTTTGTGATTTAATATATGTTGTTGTTGTCCAGTTGATTTCTCTTTGTGAGCCCATATGACAGAGCGGAACTGCCTCAAAGGATTTTCTTGGCTGTAATCTTTATGGAGCCCCATGGAAACCTCCTTTCCACTAAGTTACTTTTCCAAAGAATGTAGGACAAAGGTAACTTTTCAGGATTTAGGGGGAAATAAATCTCCCAAATTGTTTTTCCAAAGAACCAAGCAAAAGACCACAAAAAGGAACTCATTTCACCATACCATTAGAGGGAAAAGAAACATGTTGTTACGTGCTGTTGAGTCGGACCTGACTCATAGCGACCCCTCCTTGAGTTTCCGAGGTGCTATCACTGAGGAAGTAGATTGCCCAAACTTCCTTCCAAGGAGTGGCTGGTGGGTTTGAACCTCTAGCCTTCTGGTTGGCAGTCAAGCACCTTAGACGCTATGCTTCCGGAGCAATTGGCTCTTAGAGCTTCTGTCTGCTTAGAAGTGACGTGTAACTTCTGTTCACATTTCATTGGCTGAAAGAAATCACATGGTCCTACTGGAGTTTATCATACTGTGTTTGAGTTCTGTAAAGTGAGCTAATATAATCCTCTTACAGGGAGGTGTACTGAGTATGGGTGAACAATGAAGACTGAATTTCTCTATAGTTCTTAATTTTACTGATACTCTTAGTGTTTGGGTGACAAGTATGTCTTGTATCTCACATTTTTATTTCTTTATTCAGTTTCTTTCTGAAGTAAAATTACTTAGTCTTTATTTAAAAATATTGTCAGAAGTTGTCCTCTCTCTTGAATGTAGTTTAACTGAGTGTAGAATTCTAGTTAACAATTATTTTCTCTCACTTTTGAAGAAATTATTCTGTTCCTCAACAATTATTCTGTTGTCTCTTACTGCTGTCGAAGTTGTCACTGTTATCATCTAATTACTTGACAGATAATCTATCTTTTCTGATTCCTTTTAAGATTTTTTGTTTTTGGGATTCTGTACTTTCACCATAATTATCTGGGAGTGGTGTCCTTCTTGAATATGAGGATTCATGTGTTTCATAAATTCTAATGAACAGTACCTCTTTTTTCTCTATATATTTTTATTCTGGACCTTCTAATATGTAATGTGCTGGTTTTTCAAATTCTGTTCTTCATGTCTCTTAACCTTAATTTTAATCTGTATAGTGATTCATATCTTTCTTCCAATTTACTAATCTTTTCTTCATCACTGTTCTCTTTTTAATTTCAGTGACTATATATATATATATATTTTTTTTTTTTATGGGAGCTCTGATAGCATAGTGGCTAAAAGCACTTGACTGCTAACCAGAAGGCTGGTGGTTCAAACCCACCAGCCACTCCTTGGAAGGAAGGTTGGGCAATCTACTTCCGTAGTGATACTGCCTCGGAAACCCAAGGAGGGGTCGCTATGAGTCGGGGCCGACTCGACGGCAAACAACAACAACAACAACAACAACATATTTTTTATACTTTATAGTAGGTCATCATCTTTCTAGATCTCTCTCTCCCCTTGCTCTTCCATGGCGTTTTTTTATTCCCTCTTCCTGATTTACTTTTGGTATGAATTCATCATATAACATTTTTTTTTGTCAATTTCTCTGTGATATGTTCCATAAGAGTAGATACTTTTGTTGACTGCTGTATCCCTAGCCCCTAAAAGTCTAGCCCCAACTTCTTCTATACTTTATTTCATCTTTTACTATGGCCACACTATACTTAAGCCATATTGAACTTCTTATTCCTGTAGTAGGGTTTGCTCTTATATAACTATGTGCTTTTTCTATCATCTATTTTCTCTGCTTGCTGCTTTTTTTTTTCCTTCTCTGCCTGTCATAGTCATGGTATTCTCTTTTCTAAGAATCCCTTGTTCCACACACAGACTTTGTTTCTCCTCCTTTATCTCAGCAGCCCGTTAACCCATTGCTGTTGAGTTGAGTTCTGACTCAAAGTGACCCTATAGGACAGAGTAGAGCTACTCCCATAGAGTTTCCAAGGCTGAAAATCTTCTTGGAAACAGACTGCCACGTCTTTCTTCCATGGAGCAACTGGTGAGTTAGAACCACTGAGCTTTTGGTTAGCAGAACACTTAAACATTGTGCCATCAGGGCTCCCGTCATGCTACTACAGTAGTTTTATTCTATCTTACAACATTTACCTAGTTCTGTTGTAATTATTTGTTTAATGCATTTGTTTCTTCTACTAGACCATGAGATTGAAGATAAGAGACTATACCTTTGCCACCCTTTTTTGCTTAAACAAACCAAACTAAACTTGCTGCCATCGAGTTGGCTCCACTCATAGCGACCCCTCCTTGGGTTTCCAAGGCGGTATCAATACGGAAGTAGATTGCCCAACCTTCCTTCCAAGGAGTGGCTGGTGTGTTTGAACCACCAGCCTTCTGGTTAGCAGTCAAATGCCTTAGGCATTACACTACCAGAGCTTCCTTTCTTAAAGTTAGGTTTATAAAACTATAATTTACATATCCAGCTATGCTTTGCCTAACATCCCTTCAGGCAATGACCCACCAGATATACTTCTGTGATCCCATAAGATTTTATTTTTCTTATTATTTTCCCCTAATATTTTTAAAGATTTCAAACCCAAACTCTTGAAGCACTGGACCACAGGTGGGAAACAGACAAGTGAAGTAGAGGACAAGGCTCTTGGGCTCTGTCTGATGGTCAGACAGGCAGATTAGTGGGTAGAGCTTGGCACATTTTGCTCCCTCCCTATTTGCATTCTCTCACTCTGCTCCCACAGTCACCCTCAGCCACACCCACTACTGCCACCATTCTTCAAGCCTTTGCCAGCGTCTCCATCAGCAGCAGTGGCAGCAATGGTATTGAGGATGACTGGTAGCAGGCTCCCATAAAAGGTTTTAATATAGAACTCGCATAATGTCTAAATCACATATCATCCTGTTTCACACAGAATGTTAAATAATGCATACTTATAATAAAATATACCATTTTTAAATGTAGAGTTTAAGCTATATAGTCATGTAACCACCACCACAGTCGAGATATAGGATATTTCTATTGTTGTTGTTGTTGTTGTTAGGTGCCGTCGAGTTGTTTCTGACTCATAGTGACCCCATGCACAGCAGAATGAAACACTGCCCGATCCCGCGCCAGCTCCACGATCCCTGCTATACTTGAGCCCATCATCGCAGCCATTGTGTCAGTCCATCTCTTTAAAGGCCTCCCCCTCTTTCATGGACCCTCCACCCTACCAAGCAT
>NW_006921884.1:3229443-3235556 GCF_000298275.1 Orycteropus afer afer | reverse complement strand
GTCCTCTTCTGAATCCAGCTTGCACCTCTGGAAGTTCTCTGTCTATATACTGCTGCAACCGTTTTTGAATTAACTTCAGTAAGATCTTACCTGCGTGCAATATTAACGATATTGTTCTATAATTTCCACAATCTGTGGGATCACCTATCTTTGGAATGGGTACAAATATGGATCTCTTCCAGTCAGTTGGCCAGGGTAACTGTCTTCCAAATCTCTTGGCATAAATGAGTGAGTGCCTCCAATGGGGCATCCGTTTGTTGAAATATCTCAATCGGTATTCTGTCACTTCCCGGAGCCTTGTTCTATGCCAATTCCTTCATTGAAGCTTTGACTTCCTCCTTCAGTACCATGGGTTCTAGATCATATGCCACTTCCTGAAATGGATGAAGATCAACCAGTTCCTTTGTTACAGTGATTCTGTGTATTCCTGTCATCTTCTCTTGATGTTTCCTGCATCATTCAATATTTTGCCCATAGAATCTCTCAGTATTGCAACTCGAGGGTTAAATTTTTTCTTCAGTTCTTTCAGCTTGAGAAATGCTGAGTGTGTTCTTCTCTTTTGGTTTTCAAACTCTAGATCTTTGCACATTTCATTATAGTAATTGGTTTTGTCTGCTCAAGCTGCTCTTTGAAATCTTCTGTTCAGGTCTCTTATCTTGTCATTTTTTCCATTGGCTTTAGCTTCTCTCCACTCAAGGGTGAGTTTCAGAGTCTCTTCTGTCATCCATTTTGGTCTTCTTTTCTCATCTTTTTAGTGATCTCTTACTTTCTTCATGGATAATGTTCTTGATATCTTCCCATAATTCATCTGGCTTTTGGTCGTTGGTGTGCAATGCATCAAATCTATTCTTTAGATGGTCTCTAAATTCAGGAGGGATGTGTTCAAGATCATATTTTGGCTCTCTTGGACTTACTTTAATTGACTTCAACTTCAACTTCAAGTTGAACTTGCGTATGAGCAGTTGATGGTCTGTTCTGTAATCAGCTCCTGGCCTGGTTTTGGCTGAAGATATTGAGCTTTTCCACTGCCTCTTGCCACAAATAGGAGCTCTGGTAGCATAGCGCCTAAGGCACTTGACTACTAACCAGAAGACTGTGGTTCAAACCCACCAGCCACTCCTCGGAAGGAAGATTAGGCAATCTACTTCCGCAGTGATATTGCCTCGGAAACCCAAGGAGGGGTCTCTATGAGTTGGGTCCGACTTGATGGCCCATAACAATAAAAACTTGCCACAAATGTAGTCAGTCTGATTCCTGTGTGTTCCATCTGGTGAAGTCCACGTGTAGAGCCGCTGTTTGTGTTGTTGAAAAAAGGTGTTTGCGATGAACAAGTTGTTGGTCTTGCAAAATTCTACAATGTGAGTTCCAGCATTATTTCTGTCACCAAGGTCAAATTTTCCAACTACTGGTGATTCTTCTTTGTTTCTAACTTTTGCATTCCAGTCACCAGTGATAATTAACACATCCTGATTTCATGTTTGGTCAATTTCAGAGTGCAGAAGTTGATAAAATTCTTCAATTTCCTCATCTTTGGCTTTGGTGGTTGGTGCATAAATTTGAGTAATAGTCATATTAACGGGTCTTCCTTGTAGGCGTATGGATATTATCCTATCACTGACAGCATTGTACTTCAGGACAGATCTTGAAACATCCTTTGTGATGCTGAATGCCACGCCATTCCTCTTCAAACTGTCATAGTAGATCACATGGTTGTCTGATTCAAAATGGCCAAAACTAGTCCATTTCAGCTCACCAACGTTGAGGATATCAATCTTTATGCATTCCATTTCATTTTTGACAACTTCCAATTTTCCTAGATTCATACTTCATACATTCCATGTTCTGATAGTTAATGGATGTCTACAGCTGTTTCTCTTCAATTTGAGTGGTGCCACATCAGCAAATGTAGGTCTCCAAAGCTTTACCTTATCCATAGGAGTAAGGCTGGGTTTACCTAGGTGATGCAGCTCTTTCCCAGTCCTATTATGAGAGCCTTCTAACCTAACTGGACTGTTCATGAAGTTGCGTGGTAATGTGTCAAACAGTGCTTCTTTGCTGTTCATAAGGTTTTCCCTGGCCAATTATTTGAGAAGTGAATAGCCTCTTCCTTCTTCCTAGTCTGTCTCAGTCTGTAAACAGGGATGATACCTGTGCATCATGTGCATCCCACTGGGTTAGAAACACCAGTGGCTCAGCCTCAAAACTCACATCAGCACATCACCACAGTAGGACAAACCGACAGACACGTTTTCCTCCCTGTTGGAAACCTCTCGTACCACTCTTACCTGGGTCCCTGTGGCTGACTCCTCCTATGTCCAGATTCCTAGGCCTTTTAATCCCCTTTCTCTCTCTCCCACTCTGCTGCTTTTGACATGCCTGAGTTCCTCTCTTCACCTGGATCCCTGCAGCTGACTGCTCTTCTGTCTGAGTTCCTGGCTTTTAATCCCCTTTTTTCTGCGCTCCCGCACTGCTGCTTTGGGCGTGCCTAAGTACCTCTCCCCACTTGGATCCCTGTGGCTGACTGCTCCTCTGTCTGTGTTCCTGGCTTTTTTATCCCCTTTCTCCCACTCTCCCACCCTGCTGCTTTGGGCATGCCTGATTTCCCTCTCCTCACCTGGATCCCTGCGACTGACTCCTTCTCTGTCAGGGTTCCTGGCTTTTAATCCCCTTTTTCCTGCTCTCCCTCACTGCTGCTTTGGGCGTGCCTGAGTTCCTCTCCTCACCTGGATCCCTGCGGCTATTGTTGTTAGGTGCTGTTAAGTTGACTCTAACTCATGGTGACTCTATGTACAACAGAACGAAACACCGTCCAGTCCTGTGCCATCCTCACAATCCTTGTTACACCTGAGCTCATTGTTACAGCCACTGTGTTAGTCCATCTTGTTGAGGGTCTTCCCCTATTCCGCCAACCCTCTGCTTTACCAAGCATGATACCCTTCTCTAGGGAATGGTCCCTTCTGACCACATGACCAAAGTAGGTGAGACAGAGTTTGGCCATTCTCTTTTCTAAGAAGTAGGCCATTCTGTTTTCTAAGAAGTATTCCGGCTGCACTTCTTCCAGTACAAATTTGTTCATTCTTCTGGCAGTTCATGGTATTTTCAGTATTTTTCTCCAGCACCGTAATTCAAAGGCCTCAACTCTTCTTCTGTCTTCACTGTTCATTCTCCAGCTGCCACGTGCACATGAGGCAATTGAAAATATCATGGCTTGGGATAGGCGTGCCTTAGTCTTCAATGTGATGTCTTTGCTTTTTAGCACTTTAAGCAAATTTTCCCAGTGCAATACAACATCTGATTTCTTGACTTCTGCTTCCTTGGATATTGATAGTAGAGCCAAGTGACATTGAAATCCCCGACAACTTCAATCTTTTTTCCATTTGTCGTGATGTTGCTTATTGGTCTAGTTCTGAGGATTTTTATTTTCTTTATGTTGAGGTGTAATCTATACTGAAGACTGTAGGCTTTGATCTTTATCAGTAAGTACTTCAAGTCCTCTTCACTTTCAGCAAGCCTGGTTATGTAATCTGCATATCACAGGTTGTTAAAGAATCTTCCTCCAGTCCTGATGCTGTGTTCTTCTTCATATAGTCCAGCTTCTTGGATCATTTGCTCAGCATACATATTGAATAAGTGTGGTGAAGGGAAACAACCCTGACACATACCCTTCCTGATTTTAAACTATGCAGTATCCCCTTGTTCTGTTCAAACAATTGCCTCTTGATCTATGTACACGTCTTCATGAGTACAATTAAGTGTTCTGGAATTCTTATTCTTTGCAAAGTTAGGATATTTCTAACATCCCCAAAAGTTCTTTTGTACCTTTGTTGTCATTTGTCTTCCTCTATCCTTCTGTCCCCTGCCTCTGGCAACCAGTCATCTAAATTCTGTCCCTATAGTTTTGTTTTTTCCAGATTGTCAAGTAAAAATGAAATCACATGGTAGATAGCCTTTTATGACTGTCTTCTTGTACTTAGCAAACTGCATTTGAGATTCTTTCACATTGCTGCATATACTAAATAATTTCCTTTTTATCGCTGAGTAGTATTCTCTTGTATGGATATACTACAGTTTGTTTATACAGTCACTAGGTTATATCCATTGACCATTATGAATAAAGCTATATAAGACATTAGCATATAGATCTTTGTGTGAATGTATTTTCATTTCTCCTGAGTAAATATCTTGAAGTAGGCTTGCTGGCCGATATGTTAAGTATATGTTTTACTTTATAAAAGACTGAGAAACTGTTTTCCAGAGAGACTGTAACATTTTATATTCCCACCAGTAATGTGTGAGAGTTTTAGTTGTTCTCTATTGTTGTCAGCACATGATGTTTTAAATTTCAGTCATTCTGATAAGTTTGTAGTGGTCTTATTGTGGTTTTTCATCTTTTTACTTGCAATATCTAATATGGCCCCTGGCATAAACAAGAGGAATAATGAAATATTTAATTTTCTTTAACCTGGCAAGTGTCTTATATTGTCTTAAGCTGCTATGCATCCTTGAGCTGTATCACTTTAAGCCAATTGTGTTTAAGCCATAATGGATTGAAATTAAGATATAAGAATAAGATCATACCCTAACTATTGCCATGCTAGAAGTGATGGCTCTCTACCAACTCTAAATTTAAATAATTAAAAATACGAAAATTTGTTAGCAATTTAGTTCTTTTACAGCACATGGATTTACTCCATTATTGAAGATAGTCTTCTATTTTTCCCCTCTAGGTTTTTATCCTTAGACTGGTTCTTTGCTTTTTCACTTCTAGACTTTGATAGTACTTTGACAGTACTTCCCCTCTTGCTCTTAACTAGCTTTAATGTTGCAGTTGTGTGTTTGGTTTTTAACTATTTATATTTCTTAATATGTTATAGTGGGAAGGAGCTTTAAAAATACTCAGTGTAATCCGTTTATTTTTTAGGTGAGGAATTGAGGATCAGAGATGTGCCCAAGGTGGGCCAGCTGATTACAGCCAGAGCTGATTCTAGAACTCAGGTCTCCTAAATTCTTGTTCATTTCTTTCACTTAGCCCTTGATAGCTTTAATTTCAGTGAATCAAGTTTTATAATTTTTTTTTTTTTGTTTGAGGCAAAAGTTTTGTTGTTTTCTCTTTTTTGAAACTTATCTACACTAATAAAAAGCTTAATTTCTTGGTGGCTTATATGCAGTTTTTAATTGATTGTGTATTCTTTTGAAGTTCAGTAGGCCACAATAAAATTAGTTTTCCTACTCTGACATTATATAGACAAATTAAGGAACTAGAATTTTGCTAATTGAGATACAAGGAAGGAAAAGAGCAGTTTTTTTAGAGTCCTATAAAATGGATTTTCATATTAATAGAATTAATTTTAGATGTTTGCTTTAATACAGGCATTTTACTATCCTAATATTGGAGTAATGTATTTGTACAGTGGACCTGAAATATTATGAGTATACACTAAAGTCTTCTGGGTTATAAATATAAAATACCACTTTAAATATGATATAACACTTTTTTAAAGAGCCTTTTCTTAATTTTCACAATTTTCTTTATTTTTCATCTTTCTCACAAGTAAATTAAAGGAAATCAAGAAATTATTTTTCTCTAAATTTCTTACTTGTGAGAAAGGTAGGTCACAGATGGCTAAATTAAGGTATTGGGATGTTTTGATTTTGGTTTTTTTTTAAGCTGGTCAGCAGCATGGCTAAAATGAAATTTCTTCTTTTGGATTCCAGTTCCCCAGGATGTACAGGCACCCTTACAGTGTAAATATTAAGGAAGTAGTTAGAGAATATATTTCAGGGGTTCAGGACATGGTATGTTATAGCTAAAGTAAATTAAGAAATATAGAATAATTATAGATTTTTAAATACAGTTGTATTTTTGTCATTTTTTTTTCCTTGAAATTTTGTAAATGAGTAAGTTCACAAAAATCTTTTAACTTGGGAGTTTTCTAGCAATTGTATTTGTGTAATTTTGTCTTTTTGTATATTAAGTTTGGTGGTTTTTTTTCCTTCAACCATCCTATTGCCTCCTTTACTTTCTGTTGATTGTGAATCTCAGTTCAGCATCTATGTAACCTTGGGCAAGAAAATTTACCTTTCTCATTCTCAATTTGCTTTTTTTTTTTTTT
>NW_006921884.1:3220537-3228398 GCF_000298275.1 Orycteropus afer afer | reverse complement strand
TCAAACTAGCCAATCACAGCATCAGAACTCTAAGCACGTGAGAGAGAGTGGGAACCTCCCAAAACATTGTATTGTGCCATGCCCAACAGAAATAACCCAGGTGGATAGCTCCTCAGTTGCTCATAGAAAATCCCACCTTGGAGTTTACAAAGACTTATGGGTAGAAAAGCCACACTAAGTAATTTACTACACTGCAATGGGTCTTTAGTTTTCTTCATTCTTCTTTGCTCTGGATGAGGAGAGACTCATTGTTGCATCTAGATGGTCGCTTGCAAGCTTTTAAGATCTCAGTCGCTACTTGCCAAAGTAGGATGTGGAACAATGTTTTTGTGTAGTATGTTATGCCAGTGGGGCTTGATGTCCCCTGTGACCATAGTCCCAAGCCCACAGGTCCAACTACTTGCTCCCTCTGGGTAGCTGGCTGTGGCCACGAAGTGACTACAACCTTGTCCCTTACAAAAGCACTTATAGGAACATTGTCTGTTAACCCTGCACATGATCATGGGCACACTCCCCACTGCATAGACATACCTAATAGTTCAGACTGTCTACCCATCTGTCCATTTGTAGATCAGTGTGTATGTGCAAAAAGTTCATCTTTATTGTCTGTGTCTTCCTCTTCCTCGGTGCCACCGTGTTGATCATTCACATTTGGTACATTGCCTTTCCCTTCACACAAATCAATACCTGTCTCTACCTATCTAGCAGTGTTCCCTCCTCTCCCCTTCCCTATTAACCCTTATTAACCAACAAGGAAAATTTCCTTCCATATATAAACTTTCCCTTGACTTTTTACAATAACGGACTAATACAATATTTGTCCTCCTATGATTGACTTATTTCACTCAGCATAATGTCTTGCAAGTTTATCTACATGATGCAGTGTTTTGCAGATTCTACATTATTCTTTAGGGTTCAAAGTATTCCTTTGTGTGTATGTACCATATTGGTTATCCATTCTTTTTTTGTTGGGCACCTAGGTTGTTTCCATCTTTTTGCTATGTAAATAGTACTGCAACGAACATGGGTGTGCATATATCTGTTCTTGTCCTGGCTCTCACTTCCTTAGGATATATACCTAGGAATGGAATGGCTGGGTCAAATGGTATTTTTTTTTTTTAATTAAAATTTTTTTTTGTTGTGATTTGGGTGAAAATTTACAGAGCAAATTCACTTTCCATACAACAGTTTACATACACTTTGTCTCGTAACATTGACTACAGTTTACCCCAATGCAGCAGCTCCCCTCCCACTTCCTCCTGATAGTTACCTCTTCCCTGTGTCCATCTCTCCATGCACTCCTGCCCCCTGAGCTGTCTCCCTGTGCATAAGCAGCCCTTCTTTCTCCCATGATTGTTCTCTTGAAGGAGCGTATCTACCTCAGGTAAATGTTCTTCTCATATGCCTGTCTTTTGTTTGGCTGGAAGCCACAGGTGTGAGTTCAATTCCAGACCTGAAGGGTAGCTAGGGGCCATAGTCTCAGTGGTTCCTCCAGGCACTATCAGACAAGCAAACCTGGTTCTCCCTTTTTTTTTCCTCCAAATGATTTTGAGTTTTGTTCCACATTGTTCTGCCACTTTATCCAGGATCTTCTACATAGATCCCCTTCCAAGTGGATGACAGTGGTAGCCGGGCACCATCTAGTTCTTCTGGTCTCCTAGTTGTATAGGCTGCAGATCGGATGGTGTACCAGTCGCTAGGATTAATTGTTGCCGTGAATTTTGGTTTTCTTCATTCTTCTTTGCTCTGGACGAGGAGAGACACATCGTTGCATCTAGATGGTAGCTTGCAAGCTTTTAAGATCCCAGTCGCTACTCGCCAAAGCAGGAGGTGGAACAATGCTTTATGTAGTATGTTATGCCAATTGAGTTCAAATGGTATTTCTAATTCCAGTTTTTTAAAGAATCGCTGTACTGCTTTCCACAGTGGTTGTATCATTTGACAGTCCCACCAGAAGTGTATGAGAGTCTCAATCTCTCTACATCCTCACCAGCATTTGTTATTTTCTGTCTTGTTGAACTTTGCTACTATTACTGGGGCAAGATGGTATCTTTTTGTTTTGATTTGCATCTCTCTAATGGCTAATAGTGCCTAGGGCATTTGACTGCTAACCAGAAAGCTGCTGGTTAAACCCACCAGCCACTTCTCAGAAAGAAGATTGGGTAATCTACTTCTGTAGTGATACTGCCTCGGAAATTCCAGGGCAGTGGATTTTTGGGTTTAATGGCTAATGATCGTGAACATTTCTTCATTTGTTTGTTGGCTGCCTGAATGGCCTTATTGGTGAAGTATCTATTCGTGTCTTTTGCCATTTTTTTAATTGGATTATTTGTCTTTTTTGTTGTTGAGGTGGTGGAGTTTTCTGTAAATTCTAGAGATAAGTCCCTTGTCAGATATGTTGTTGCCGAATATTTTTCCCCAATCTGTATGTTCTCTTTTGGAGAAATCTTTGGAAGCATATAAAAATTTAATTTTTAGAAGGTCCCATTCATCTAGTTTATCTTCTGCTGCTTGTGGATTTTGGGTTATGCTTGATAGTCTATTTATGCCATGTATTAGGGTCCCTAAATTTGCCCCTAGTTTTTCCTTGAGGAGCTTTATACTTTGAGGTTTCACATTTAAGTCTTTGATCCATCAGGAGTTAGTTTTTGTGTACGGTGTGAGGTACAGATCTTGTTTCATTTTTCTGCAAATGGATATCCAGTTTTGCCAGCACCATTTATTAAACAAACATTCTCTTCCCCATTTAATGGATTTCGGCCCTTTGTCAAAGATCAGCTGACCATAGGTGGTGGTGGTTGTTACGTGCCATTGAGTGCCTGACTCATAGCGACCCCTCCTTGGGTTTCTGAGGCAGTATCACTATGGAAGTAGGATTGCCAAACCTTCCTTCTGAGGAGTGGCTGGTGGGTTTGAACTGCCAGCCGTCTGGTTAGCAGGCAAGTGTCTTAGCCACTATGCTACCAGAGCTTCCGTGACCATAGGTAGATGGATCTATTTCTGCGTTCTCAATTCTATTCCATTGGTTTATGTGTCTGTCATTATACCAATACCAAGCAGTTTTGACTGCTGTCGCTGTAGACTAGATTTTGAGATACAGTAGTGTGAGACCTCCTACTTTGTTCTTCTTCATTAGTCTTTTGCTTATCCGAGGTCTCTTTCCTTTCCATGTAAAGTTAGTGATTGTTTTTTCCATATCCTTAAAGAATGTTGATGGGATCTTGCAGTGAATTGCTTGATGTGGCCCTTCTAGCTATTGTCCTCCATTCGGTGATGTATTGTAAATCCTGTTATCCATACCTGTTTGGGGTGGTGTGGTAGTTAAGATCGGGTGTCAACTTGGCTGGGCAGTTGGTAGTAGTTGTTCCCTGTAATGACTGGCAATCGGCTCTGTGGTGGGATTTGCCTTGAGCAACTGAGTAGGTGCTGATTGTTAAAGCCATCCACTTGGGTTATTTCTGTTGGAGCAACATAGTGGAATGTATCTTGAGTCCTGCCTTGCTGGAGGGTATAACTCAAATCACCACCCTTAGCTTCCTTGAGGGTATACCTGTGAATCTCCTGGGAAGGTTTGCCATCCCTTTGCTCTGCTTCTGTGTTTTGGCTCATCATCTCACCCCTGGGTCTGGGACAGCAGCCGTCATCTGATCTGCTGATCGAGGTTCATCAAACGCCAAGAATTGGGAGGATCCTCCAGACACATTCATAGACCTGGGACTTGCCAGCCTCCACTGCTACTACGTGAGACGATCCCTTGGGTGTCTGTGAGTTCTGTGAGGCATACAGCAAAATACAGAACTCTAAGAGAGTTTACTGGGAGGAGGAGGAGGAGTTAATGTCTGAAATGATGGAGTGGCATGGTAGTTTGGACATTTGGGACATCTTTAACCTCTGCCTCACGGGGACCCGCCTTGTGCTGATCTTTCTGAGAGAAATTGTTCAAGCAGATCTGGATTGGGATTGCATTGAATATATAGATTACTTTGTGTAGAACTGACATTTTCACAATGTTCAGTCTTCCTGTCTACAAGCATGGTATGTTCTTCCGTTTATGTAGATCTCTTAGGGTTTCTTGAAGTAGTCTTTTATAGTTTTCTTTGTAGAGGTCTTTTGTGTCCCTGGTAAGATTTATTCCCAAGTATTTTATTTTTTTGGTAGCTTTTGTAGATGCTTTGCAAATGTATTGATTTCCTTATTCCTTATTATTATTATTATTTTTTTTTTCAGCAATCTCTTTGCTGGTGTAGAGGAATCCAACTGATTTTTGGATGTTGATTTTTTATCCTGTCACTATGCTAAATCTCTCAATTAGTTCTAGTAGTTTTTTTTTTACTGAGTCTCTTGGGTTTTCTAGCTATAGGATCATATTATCAGCCAAGAGGCATAGTCTGATTTCTTCCTTACCAATTTGGATGCCTTTGATTTCCCTTTCTTGCCGTATTGCCCTGGCTAGGACTTCCAATGCAGTGTTGAATAGAAGTGGTGACAGAGGGCACCTGGTTCCTGTTTGCAAGAGGAATGGTTTCAGTCTCTCTCCATTGAGAATAATGTTGGCTGTTGGTTTTGCATATATGGACCTTATTATGTAGAGGAATGTCCCTTCTGTTCCTATTTTGCTGAGAGTTTTGATCAGGAATGGGTGTTGGATTTTATCAAATGCCTTTTTTGCATCAATTGATATGATTCTGTGGTTCTTTTCCTTTGTTTTATTTATGTGATAAGTATAAAGGATGATGTTGATTGTTTTTCTAATGTTGAACCGTCCTTGCATACCTGATATGAAACCCACTTGGTCATAAAATATTATGTTTTTGATATGTTATTGGAGTCTGTTGCTAGGATTTTGTTGAAGATTTTTTGCGTCTATATTCACGAGGGATATTGGTCTGTAGTTTTCATCTTTTAGTGATGTCTTTGCCTGGTTTTGGTATCAAGGTTATATGCTTGCCTCATAAAATGAATTGAGAGGATTCCATCCTTTTTTATGTTCTGGAATAGTTTGAGTAAGATTGCTGTCAGGTCTTCTCTGAACATTTGGTAGAATTCTCCAGTAATACTATCTGGGCCGGGACTTATTTTTGTTGGTAATTTTTTGATGACCTGATCAATTTCTTCTTTTGTTATGGGTCTGTTCAACTTCTCCACCTCAGTCTGTGTTAGTTTAGGTAAGTAGTGTGTTTCTAGAAATTTGTCCATTTCTTCTAGATTTTCAAATTTGTTGGAGTACAGTTAGTTCTTCATAGTTGGTCTGTAGTGACGTCGCCTAATTAATTTCTGATTCGTGTTATTTGTATTCTCTCCCTCTTTTCCTTTGTTATATTTGCCAGTGGTTTGTCATTTTATTAATCCCTTAAAAAATCCAGCTTCTAGTATTGTTGATTTTTTTCTATTTTGTTTTTATTTTCTGTTTCATTAATTTCTGCTTGAATCTTTACTATTTCTGTTCTGGTGACTGTAGGCTTTTTTGCTGTTGTTTTTCTAATTGTTGGAGATGTTGGTTTAAGGTGTTGATTTTGGCTTGCTCTTCTTTTTTTGATGTGTGCATTTATTGCTGTAAATTGGCCTCTGATCACGGAGGATATTTTTGATTTAGGATTTAAGGATTTTCTCAGGGCAGTAGTTTCAGGGATTCATCTAGCCTTTGAGGTTTTCGGAAGTCCATGAGCTTTTGAAGTTCTTTTCTGCATTTTCCTTCTTTTGATCAGGATTGTTCTATGGAATCTTTGATCAAAATGTTCTGTAATGGTAGCTGGACACCATCTAATTATTCTGATCTTATGGAAAAGAAGCAGTTGTTCATGGAGGTAATTAGCCACATATTCCATATCTTCCTCCTGTTCCTGACTTTCCTTCTTCCTTGTTCCAGGTGAATTAGAGACCAACTATTGTGTCTTGGATGGCGGTTTGTAGGCTTTTTAAGACTCCAGGCACTATGCATCGAACTAGGAGGTAGCACAGAAGCACTAAACATGTTGTTAGTCGAATAAACTGGGATGTTCCATGAAACCATGACCCTTAACTTCCACATCAAAAAACCAAGTCCCATGAGGTTTGTGGTTGTGCACTATCAGTCTCAGCAGCTACTCTTTTTTATGTCATTGTTGTAAATATATTTATCACACTGCTTTTGCTAGTTCAACTTTTTATAGGTGTACAACTTTCAGCAATTACAATAATCAGCTGTGCAACTCTGCCCTTAATCAATGCAATATTTCCATCACCATTAACCTCTCCTTTCCCCCTATGTCCTGACCCTGGTAACCACTAATAATCTTTGTTCTCTATACATTTATGTTTTTATAAAAGTGAGGTCATACATTATTTGTCCTTTTGTGATTATATTATTTCACTCAACATAATGTCTTCCATCTCCATCCATACTGTCGCATGTATTAAGACTTTATTTCTCCTACTGGCTGAGTAATATTCCATTGTATGTATGTTTAGTTTATCCACTCTTCTGTTGATGGGCAGTTAGATTGTTTCTACCTTTTGACTGTTATGAATAGTGCTGTAATGAACTTTGGTGTACAAGTCTCTGAATCTATACTTACATGTCTTTTGGGTATATACTTAGGAATGGAATTGCTGGGTCATATGGTAGCCCTTTTACCACTCGTCTGTCAGTTTGTTGTACTGTAGTGGTTTGCATGTTGTGAGGCTAGAGGCTATGCCACTGGTATTTCAAATACCAGCAGAGTCACCTATGGTGGACAGGTTCCAGCAGAGCTTTCACACCAAGATAGGCTGGGGAGAAGGAAGGGGCCAGCTGTGTAAGAGTCGGCCAGTGAAAACCTTATGAATAACAGTGAAATCAATGAATTGGGAAGGTTGTGCTTCAGGGTTGTATCCTTTCACTGTACTTTGTCAATCTGTATGCTGAGCAAATAATATGAGAAGCTGGACTATGTGAAGGAGAATGTGGCATCAGGATTGGAGGAAGATCCATTAACAACATGTAATATGCAGGCAACACAACCTTGCTTACTGAAAGTAAGGTGTCTTGAAGCAATTACTGATGAAGATTAAGGACTACGGTCTGCAGTATGGATTACATGTCATCATAAAAAAAAAAAGATGCAAATCGTTACAACTGGACCAAAAAGCAGCATCACAATAAATGGAGAAAAGATTCAAGTTGTCAAAGATTTGATACTGCTTGGATCCATAATCAATGCCAGTGGAAGCAGCAGTTGTGAAATCAGATGTCGTATTGCTCTGGGCAAATCCGCTGCAAAAGACCGCTTTGAAGTGTTGAAGAGCAAGGCTGTTACTTTGAAGACTAAGGTGTGCCTAATCCAAGTCATGGTATTTTCAATCGCCTCTTACACATTTGAAAGCTGGATAATAAGGAAGACCAAAGAAGAGTTGATGCTTTTGAGTTGTGACGTTGGCAAAGAATAATGAAAATACCATGAACTGCCAGAAGAACAGACAAATCTGTCCTGGAAGAAGTGCAGCCAGAGTGCTCTTTGGAAGTGAAAATAGCCAGACCTGGTCTCACTTACTTTGGTCATGTCAGAAAGGACCATTCTCTGGAGAAGCATGCTTGGTACAATGGAGTGTCAGCAAAAAAGGGGAAGACCCTCAATGAAATGGATTGACAAAGTGTCTGCAGTGATGTGGTCAAGTACAGCAAGGATTATGACGATGGCACATAACCTAGCAGTGTTTAGTTCTGTTGTACATAGGTTTGCTGTGAGTCAGAGCTGACTTGATGGCACCTAAAGAGCAGCAACATAGGAATTCTAGTTTTAGTTTTTTTTTTTTAATTAATTAATTTTTATTTGGGTGAAGATTTACCGAGCAAACTCACTTTCCATACAGCAGTTCACATATACTTTGTCTCATGTCATTGACC
>NW_006921884.1:3213193-3216465 GCF_000298275.1 Orycteropus afer afer | reverse complement strand
TTTTTTTTTTTAAATTTTTATTGTGGTTTGGGTGAAAGTTTACAGTGCAAATTCATTTTCCATACAGAAGTGTATGCACATTTTGTTTCATGACATTGACTGCAGTTCCCCACAGTGTTAACAGCTGTCTTCCCACTTCCTCCCTGTAGTTACCTCTTCCCTGTGTCCTTCTTTCCTATGCTGTTCTGCCCCTTGAGCTATCTCCCTGTGCAAACACTGCCCTTCTGTTCTCCTTCGACAGCTGTACCATTTTACATTCCTACCAGCAGTGATTAAGGGTTCCAGTTTTCCTACATCCCTGACAACTCTTTATTGATCATTGATCTTAAAGTGAGTGAGGTGGTATCTCATTGTGGTTTTGATTTGCATCTCTCTCATGGCTAATGATGCTGAGCATCTTTTCATGTATTTAATGGACATTTGAATGTCCTCTTTGGTGAAATGTCTATTCAAGACCTTTGCCCATTTTATGAATGGGTTATTTGTCTTTTTGTTGTTGTCAAAGTTATGTTTATATATTTTGGTTATTAGATTCTTTTTGGATATATGGTTTCTGAATATGTTTTTATAATTGGCAGGTTGTATTTTCACTTTTTTGGTCAAGTCTTTTGGTGAAAAATGTTTTTAATGTTTATGAGATCCCTTTTATTTATTTTGTCTTTTGCTATTTGTACTTTTGTTACTATGCTATATAATCCATTGTTAAAAGCTAGGCCTGACAGTGTTTTCCCTTTTAAGAATTCTGTGGTCTTAGTTTACACATTTAGGTCCTTAATCCATTTTGAATTTGTTTTTGTGTTTGATATGGGGCATAGATCCTGTTGCATTTTATGCATGTGAAAAATCCAGTTTTCCATCACCATTTATTAAGAGATTCTTCTTACCCTATCGAATAGATTTAGCATCCTTGTAAAGATCAGGTGATAGACTAAAAGAAATTTGATGTTGATTTAGGAATTGGAGTAATGAAGAATCAGTTGGATTTTTTTAGCTTTCATTCTTGGGTATCATTTTTTCCCTTCTAACAGGAAGATGTAAACATATATTAAAGATGTGGCGTTACAGATTTAAACATATATTTCATTAAATTTTTATTTTGATTAAAATGCTAAATAAAAGAACTTCCAAGTATGATTTCTTAGACCCAAGTATTGTAGTAAAATAGCTATTTCCATTGTGGAGCTTATTTCACAGTGTTTTATTTTGGAAGCAAACATGAATTTATGTTTTATCTTTTACTTGAGGGAAAAAAAAGCTTTGTATCTACTTATTTCTGAAGAATAATATAGGTGTACAAGTCAATGTTAAGAATTGGATGCTGGTAGCAAGAGTAGTTTTGTAATTTGTATATTTTTTATGCCAATAATCTTTATAATTCTATTTACTTCTTCCTTTCCCTTTGCTACTTTTACCCTTTTCTCACCTGAAAATGTTGTTGTTGTTGAAAATGAGTACATTAAAATAAAACCCAAATTCTCTCTTTCTCTCATACACAAAGATGTGCATACACGATTTTAAATTTATTTGGGAAGTGAAGACACAGTAAAGAAGAAATTGTACCTTTTAGCATAGGAAGGAATGTTAGTGTTTAGAAGGAAGGCTTGCAGAAGCTTCCCTCAACTGTTTTTAGTAAAAGATAGCATGTTAGTTAAGAAGTTGCCTTTATGTATCATGGAATATTGGAGATAATGATCAAGTTGTAAGGGTTAAATTGTTTAGATTGGAATATTTTCTTGTACATGGTTAAATTTTATTTCTGATTGAATTTTAAAATACTGAATATAATTAGCTGCTTTTATTTGGTAAGTTCTAGTTTGGTTCTTTTTGGTTTACTCCCTTTATCTTTTGGTTCAGGAAGGTTTAAGCTGCCATTGAGCAGAGTGTTGGAAGTGGGGCTTGTGGCTTGCATTAAAATATCTTTTCTAGAACTTGGGAAGAGCTTGGCTTAGTAGAGACTGATAAATGTTTGTTAAATAAATGCAATAGTGAGTATATGCATGAATGACAGTATTTGTTTTTTATGCATTCCAGGAATATTTCTGGTAGGGAGATGGGCATGACCATAGCAGTTTTTTTTTCAAACAAGTACCTTGAGTGTTCAGATGATAACTAGTCTCTCTAATTCTTAATGATCAGGCAAAGACAACTGAAAACATATGCATATAAAAAATATTCATAGCATTGTTATACATAATTAGCAAAAAATGGAAACAGTACAAATGTCCATCAATTTATGAATGGATAAACAAAATGTGGGATATCTCTTCTGACATGATATTCAGTCAAACAGAGATGATACAAAAGAGTGAAATACTGATAGTGCTACAATGGGGATGAACCTTGAAAATAAGCTGAGGGAAAGAAGGGAGACCCAAAAGACTGTACAGTGATGATTCCATTTATATGAAATGTCCAGAATAGGCAAATCCAGAGAGTAGAAAGTAGATTAGTTGTTGCCAGGGACTTGAGAGGCAGAGGGAGAGGAGAATGATGAGTGACTGTTAATGGGTATGGGGTATCTTTTTTGGGGGTGAAAGGTGTTGTAAAATTAGATAATAGTGACAGTTGCACATGTCTGAATATACTAAAAGCCACAGTGAATTGTACACTTTAAAAGGGTGAGTTACTTACTGTGTAAATTATATGTCAATAACCAAAATTCAAAACTCACTGCCATTCAGTCATTTCTGACTCATAGTGACCCCCATTGGGTTGCCAAGGCTGTAAATCTTTACGGAAGCAGACTGCCTTATCTTTCTTCCACAGAGTGACTGGTGGATTTGAACCACCAACCTTTTGCTTAGCAGCCAGATTCCTTAACCACTGCACCACCAGAGCTCCTTTAATTCAATAACGTTGTTATTAAAGAAGAAGAATGAAGGGTATAGTTTAAAGGACTGAACTGGTAACACCTTATTTTGATGAAATGGACTCTATCATTATCACTTCATATAGACTCCTGTTTATTGTTTCTCACTTGAAGATAGAGATATTTTATTCATCTTGGTATCCCTAGAACCTGCCACTTTCCTGTCATATAGTGAGTACTTTGGAAATATTTATAAACTATAAAAGAATGAGTAAGATTTTGCTTAACTGTGTACCTTGGCAAAATTACCTTCACGGCCTTGTCTGTAAAATGCAGATGATTGAAGTTGTGAGGATTAACATGTGAATGTATGTAGCTTAGTATCTGGGATATATATATATATATATTTTGCCATTCTTCTTCATATATATATATATATATATATATATATATATATATATAT
>NW_006921884.1:3207684-3211534 GCF_000298275.1 Orycteropus afer afer | reverse complement strand
TTGAACTTTGCTACTAGTGCTGGAGCAAGATGGTACCTCATGGTTGTTTTGATTTGAATCTCTCTAATAGCTCATGATCATGAGCATTTCTTCATATGTTTGTTGGCCGCTTGAATATCCGCCTTGGTGAAGTGTCTATTCATGTCTTCTGACCGTTTTTAAATTGGATTGTTTGTCTTTTTGTTATTGAGGTGTTGGAGTTCTCTATAAATTCTAGAGATAAGTCCCTTGTCAGTATCTGGGATATATTAGATACACAAAAAATGGTAGCTGACTATTATCTGTGCCTAAGTCCTTATGGCTTCTCAGTTCCTTAGAGTAAGTTAACTCTTGGGTTTTTTTGTTTGTTTAAATAAAATTAATCAGTGTTGAATCTTATATTGAAGGTGTTTCATGCAGAGTGTCCTTATATTTAGACTAAGAGGCCGATGAAGATTTTAAATTAGGCCACCTCACTTTATTCAGGGAGTTCGCAATAATGGGTGTATACGCGACATAAAGGTGAAAAGGTGAAATGATTGCTAGTGGTGCTTGCCCTGGTATAGGACAGGCTGGCAGTTCAATCCCACCAGCCACTTCTTGGAAGGAAGATTGGGTAATCTACTTCTGTACTGATACCGCCTCGCAAACCCAAGTTAGGGTCTCTGTGAGTCAGATTTACCCGACAGCAGTGAGTTTTTTTTTTTTTTTTTTTTAAATTAACCTTCCTGGAAAGGGGATGGAGTCCCTGTGTAGTGCAAATGGTTAACCAGCTTGGCTGGTAACTGAAAGACTAGAGATTTGAGTCTACTCAGAGGTGTCTTGGAAGAAAGGCCTAATCATCTACTGAAAAATTAGCCATTGAAACCCTTGTGGAGCACAGCTCTACTATGACACACATGGGTCACCATGAGTAGGAATTAACTAGATGGCAACAGGACTGGTCTGGACTAGAGAAAAGAGGCATTTTGGTACTTTATCAGTACAGAGGATGCCTTTTGTAATTCAATGCACTGTATGTTAAAGCCTGGAGGATGCTTGATTTGGCACTGTTTTGCTTAGCTCCATTTGGACTTTATGGACTCGGGTGTTTTTTTTTTTTTTTTAGATTTTTTGTTGTTGTTGAGCAACATACACCAATTAAACAATTTCAACATGTACAACTCAGTGACATTAATTACATTCTTCAAGTTGTACAACCATTTTCACCCCCTTTTTCTGAGTTGTTCCTCCCCCAATCACATGAACTCACTGCTTCCTAAGTTTTCTATTTAATCTTTCGAGTGGCTATTGTCATTTTGATGCCCTGTAGATAGATCTTAAAAGAGCACAGTGCTCAAGGCAGACATTCTTTACTAGTTAATCAAGACTATTTTTTGTTCTTAAGAAGACTTTAGGGGATATTTTGGTTTAAGGTTTAAAGATTATCTTAGAGCAGTAGTTTCAGGTGTTCATTCAACCTCTATAGCTTCAGAAGGTCTAGTGTTCATGAGAATTTGAAATTCTCTTCTTCATTTTCCCCCTTTTCATCAGAGTTCTTCAATAGAGTCTTTGATCTAAGTGTTCATTACTGGTGGCTAGTTACCCATCCAGTTCTTCTAGTCTCATAGCAGAGGAGGCAGTTGTTCATGGAGACAATTAGCCACACGTTCTATATCTTCCTCTTCTTCCTATTCCTATATCCTCTTCCTATTTCTCTCCTCTCCTTCCTCTGTTACTCTAGGCAAGTAGAGACCAATTGTTTGTTTTATGGGCCTTGGGTTTTGAAAAGTCCTTGAACTTGGATAAGGCCCATCTAGCTAATGCAAATGAATAGATATCTAGGTATTTTGAACACATTTGTTTTTTATTTTCATAAAGTAGATTTATTCTTACATGATGAGTAAATTTCATCATTAGAACTGAGAGCTCTTGTGCTTTTCTTGGTCAAGTAATTTTTTTGTAAAGCATACTACATTTGATCCTGAGTGGGCAATGATAGTTCACTAGTAGAGTTCTCACATTTTCTGTGGGAGACCCAGTTTTTTTGCTGGCCTATATACCTCAAGAGGAGCTCTGGTAGCATAGTGGCTAAGACACTTGCCTGCTAACCCGAAGGCTGGTGGTTCAAACCCATCAGCCACTCCTCGGAAGGAAGGTTGGGCAATCCTACTTCCATAGTGATACTGCCTCGGAAACCCAAGGAGGGGTCGCTATGAGTCAGGTTTGACTTGACAGCACATAACAACAACAACATATACCTCAAGAGTAGCTATCACCTGTCTATCAATGGAGGATCTTGTGTCATTGTGATGCTGAGGTTTTGGCAGAGTTTTCACACTAAGACAGACAAGGAGAAAAGACCTGGATATCTACTTCTGAAAACTCAACCACGGTAATTCCATTGATCACAATAGTTGGATCCCACTGTGCATGGAGTCACAATGAGTTAGGTGCTGATTTAAGGGCAGTTCCTGAGTGCAACAACTCAACACTTTTCTAAAAAAAATTTTATTGTGATTTGGGTGAAAGTTCACAGAGCAAATTTGTCTTCCATACAGCAATTCACATACACTTTGTCTCATGACATGGACTGCAGTTTCCCATAGTCAGCTCTCCTCCCATTTCCTCCCCATAGCCGCCATTTCCTTGTGTCTTTCTCTCCCATTTACTGCTGCCCCACCCCAGCTGTCCTTCTGTGCATACACAGCCCTTCTATTCTCCCGTGATTGATCTCTCCAAGGAGTATATCTACCTAATGTAAATGTTCAGCTCATATACCTGTCTTTTTTTGGTTGAAAGCCTCAGGAGTGGGTTCAGTTCCTGACCTGGAGGGCAGCTAGGGGCCATAGTTGCAGGGGTTCCACCAGGCTCTATCAGACTAGCAAACCTGGTCCCTTTTCTTTCTTTCTCTCTCTCTCTCTCTCTCTTTTTTTTTTTAAATAGCTGGGCACCATCTAGTTCTTCTGGTCTCATAATTTTATTATGAGGATTGCATGGTGTACCAGTCCCTTGGGCTAATTGTTTCCATGTGTCTTTGGTTTTCTTCATTCTTCTTTGAAGAGCAACACTTTTTTTTCCCCCTTCGTGATTTGGGTAAAAATTTACAGAACAAATTTACTTTCCATACAGCAGTTCATGTACACTTTGTCTCATGACATTGACCACAATTTATCCCAATGCAACAGCTCCCCTCCCACTTCCTCCCAATAGTTACCTCTTCCCTGTGTCCATCCCTCCATGCACTCCTGTCCCCTGAGCTGTCTCCCTGTGCATAAACAGCCCTTCTTTCTCCCATGATTGTTCTCTTGAAGGAGTGTATCTACCTCTGGTAAAAGTTCAACTTATATGCCTGTCTTTTGTTTGGCTGAAAGCCTCAGGTGTTGGTTCAGTTCCAGACCTGAAGTGCAGCTAAGGGCCATAGTCTCAGTGGTTCCACCAGGCTCTATCGGACAAACAAACCTGGTCCCCCCCCCTTTTTTTTTCTCCAAATGATTTTGAGTTTTGTTCCACTTTGTTCTTCCTCTCTATCCAGGATCTCCTGCATAGATCCCCTTCCAAGTGGTTGACAGTGGTAGCTGAGCACCATCTAGTTCTCTGGTCTCATAGTCATATAGGCTACAGATTGGATGATGTACTAGTCGCTAGGACTAGTTCTTTCCGTGAATCTTTGGTTTTCTTCATTCTTCTTTGCTCTGGATGAGGAGAGATGCATCGTTGCATCTAGATGGCAGCTTGCAACCTTTTAAGACCCCAGTCACTACTTGCCAAAGTAGGAGGTGGAACAGTGTTTTGTGTAGTATGCCAGTTGAGCTTGATGTCCCCTGTGACTATGGTCCCAAGCCCACAGGTTCAACTACTCGGTCCCTCTGGGTAGCTGACTACAACCTTG
>NW_006921884.1:3205731-3206809 GCF_000298275.1 Orycteropus afer afer | reverse complement strand
TCTCACTTCTTTAGGATATATACCTAGTAATGGAATACTGGGTCAAATGGTATTTCTCATTCCAACTTTTTAAGGTATTGCTGTACTTCTTTCCACAGGGGTTGTACCATTTGACAGTCCCACCAGCAGTGTATTTTAGTCCCAATCTCTCCACATCCTCTCCAGCATTTGTTATTTTCTCTCTTGTTGAACTTTGCTACTAGTGGTGGGGCAAGATTGTATCTCATTGTTGTTTTGATTTGCATCTCTCTAATGGCCAACTCGACGGCAAACAACAACAACAACAACACAATGGCTAATGATCATTAGCATTTCTTCATAAGTTTGTTGGCCATCTGAATATCCTCCTTGGTGAAGTGTCTATTCATGTCTTCTGCCCATATTTTAATTGGATTATTTGTCTTTTTGTTACTGAGGTGTTGGAATTTTCTATAAATTCTAGAGATAAGTCCCTTGTCAGATATGTCATTGCCAAATATTTTTTCCTAATCTGTAGGTTCTCTTTTGGCTCTTTTGGAGAAGTCTTTGGAAGCACATAAAAAGTTAATTTTGAGAAGGTCCCATTCATCTAATTTCTCTTCTGCTGTTTGTGCATTTTGAGTTATGCTTGATAGTCTATTTATGCCATATATTGTTGTTGTTATGTGCTGTTGAGTTGGCCCTGACTCATAGAGACCCCTCCTTGGGTTTCTGAGGCAGTATCACTACGGAAGTAGATTGCACCATCTTCCTCCTGAGGAGTGGCTGATGGGTTTGAACCTCCAGCCTTCTGGTTAGCAGTCAAGTGCCTTATGCACTATGCCACCAGAGCTCCCCCTAAATTTGCCCCTAATTTTTCCTTGAGGAACTCTCTAGTTTTGGGTTTCACATTTAAGCCTTTGATCCATCTGGAATTAGTTTTTGTGTATGGTGTGAGGTACGGATCTTGTTTCATTTTTCGGCAAATGAATATCCAGTTTTGCCAGCACCATTTATTAAACAAACATTCTCTTCCCCTTTTAATGGATTTCGGCCCTTTGTCAAAGATCAGCTGACTATAGGTCGATGGATCTGTTTCTGGGTCTCAATTCTGTTCCAT
>NW_006921884.1:3203792-3204310 GCF_000298275.1 Orycteropus afer afer | reverse complement strand
TCCTGCTCCCTTGTTTCTACCACTTTATCCTGCTTCTTTGTGTGGACTGTGATGGTCTGTTGTTTCTGAGGCATCGTGATGTCGTTGTATTTAGAGCTCTGTTAACTGTTTGTGAAGAGCAGCCAAGGTGGTTCAGGCTCTTCCTGGTGGTTTTTTTTATCATTGGCCCATTGGTGGAGAAGGAGGAAGTGGCTCTTGCTCAGTAAGTGAAGTCACAGGAGGTGTGGGTGTAGTTGTTTCTTATGAGGACTGTTGTTGTCTCCCACTCAGTTAGAAACAAATTACAATTGAATAACCATCAAAAAACTAAAAGCCCATGGATGAAAACACCCCATGTAATCACACAGGAACAGTAACCAAAAAAAGATAAAAGGGAAAAAAAGAGGGAAAAAAAGCAAACCTGCAATATCTGGGGATAGAGCACTAAGAAGAAAAAAAAAAGTAGGGAAGGAGAGTAATAAATGAAGAAAAAAACAGGAAGAATGCAAAAAGAAAAACAAGGAATGGGGTTAGTCACG
>NW_006921884.1:3199054-3202649 GCF_000298275.1 Orycteropus afer afer | reverse complement strand
TCTTTGTACAAGTCTTTTGTGTCCCTGGTAAGATTTATTCCCAAGTATTTTATTTTTTTGGTAGCTATTGTAAATGGTATTGATTTCCTTATTTCTTTTGGAGCAATCCCGTTGCTGATGTAGAGGAATCCAACTGATTTTCAGCTGTTGATCTTGTATCCTGCCACTGTATTAAATCTCTCAATTAGTTCCAGTAGATTTTTGACTGAGTCTCTTAGAGTTTTCTAGATATAGGATCATATCATCAGCAAATAGAGATAATCTGACTTCTTCCTTACCAATTTGGATGCCTTTGATTTCCCTTTCTTGCCTTAATGGCCTTGGCTAGGACTTCCAATACAATGTTGAATGGAAGTGGTTATAGTGGGCATCCTTGTCTGTTTCCTGTTCTCAAGAGGAATGGTTTCAGTCTTTCTCGATTGAGAACAATGTTGGCTGTTGGTTTTGCATAGATGCCCTTTATTATGTTGAGGAATGTCCTGAAGAGCAACACTTTTGATATTAGCAAAATAAAAAACGATGTTTTAAAACTTTATTATTATTTTTCCTAATTTCTTTCAAGAAAATAGGAATTTTATTTGTGAAAGTGATGAAAATGTATATCATGCTACATGATACTTAAATTTTTATGACACTGATATGAATTAATTTTAGTTGTATTGAAACTATTAAAATGAAATTATACTATCAAAAATCAATTTATTTTAGGTACATTAAGTAAAACCTTTTCTAATCTCTTAAGTTTCTGATAGAAATATTAGAATTTTAAAATGTTTTCTCTATGTATGTCTGATAGAATTTCATTATTAATATAGGTCATTTTGTTTTTATTTTTAGATGTATAGTTAATAAATCATTAAAATACCTTATTTCATAACTAATAAATTATTGCTTTATAAATTTTAATAATTGCTAACATTTATTGAACTCTTACTGGATAGGCATAGTTTTAAGCACTTTATATGCACACAATCTTCACAGACCCCTGAAGTAGTTATCCTAACTATAACATTGCGTGTATCCTAAAAAACTGTATTCGTTGTCAAGTACTGCTGTAACAGACATACCACAAGTGGATGGCCGTAACAAACAGGGATTTATTCTCTTAAGAGTTTAGGTGGTTAGAAGTTTGAGTTCAAAGTGCCAGCTCTCAGGGCTGGGTGAAGGCTCCTTGACTTTGGGCTTTAGCTCTGCCACCTATTTTAGGCCCCCTAAAGCTGGAGGCTTTTATTGACTCATGCAGCTGCTGGCTGCTGAGGATGAGAAGCCTAAGATCAACAGATAAAAGGGCATTGTCCCAAGATCAGGCAACATGGCAGGCCACTAGTTCAAGTCTAGGAACAATCCCAAGATTGGCAGGCAACATGGCAGATCACTGAGATGAAGACTTGGTCCAAATGCAGGATCTGGATGTGCCAAAAGCTAGGGACCTTTCTCAAAGCTTCTGCATATGTACTGGAAGCAGACCACACCCAAAGACAGCTCCCTTTCCACTGATTAATGTCTCATAGCAGTTTCCACTAAGGCAGTGATTACAATCTCATCATGGTGAATAACTGCATCCAGCTGCCAAACCACTCAGAACCATGGCCCAGCCAAGTAATCACACCACTTTAACTACCACAGACATGTACAGAGAGCTAGGATTCAAACTAGGTATGATTCCAGCTTGTGCGATTACTGTTTTCTACACTCTTTCTGTTTGTTTTAAGTTGTCTACATGTATCATAATGCTTCTTTTCTCTGTTTCCTCTTTCCCGTCCCAAAATTGTTTCATTCATTTATGTGTGTAGATGAGGGAACGTTTACAAAATTAGGTAATATGAGTAATAGTTGTAACATTTATCAGTGTCTTTTATGTTAAGTATGTTGCTGTTGTTTGTGTTGCTGTTAGGTGCTGTTGAGTTGGCTCTGACTCAGTGGTGACTCTGTGTACAACAGAACAAAACACTGCCTGATCCTACGCCAATATTTGCTATACCTGAGCCCATTGTTGCATCCACTGTGTCAATCCATCTTGTTGAGGGTCTTTCCCTCTGCTTTACCAAACATGATATCCTTCTCCAGGGAATGGTCTCTTCTGACAACATGACCAACGTAGGTGAGATGAAGTCTGGCCATTTTCACTTCCAAGGAGCATTCTGGCTGCACTTCTTCAGGACAGATTTGTTAGTTTTTTTGGCAGTCCATGGTACTTTCTGTATTCTTCTCCATCACCACAACTCAAAAGCTTCAACTCTTCTTCAGTCTTCCTTGGTCATTGTCCCGCGACTTGATGGCTGTGGGTGAGATATTAAGTATATACAACTTAATATAGGGAAAAGGATTTCTTTTTTGTTGTCTGATTATCTGTGTATCATTCTGTTACAGAGTAATGTGGTTACATATATGTAGGAGCTCTGGTGGTATAGTGGGTAAGACATTTGGCTACTAACCAGAAAGTCAGTGGTTCAAACTCACCAGTTGCTCCATGGGAGCAAGATGAGACAATCTACTTCTGTAAAGATTTACAGCCTTGGAAACCCAGTGGGGTTGCTATGAGTTGGAATCGACTTGATGGCAGTGAGTTTTCAGTTACTTATGTGTCTGTGTGTGTGTATCCCAAACCTATTATGGATGAGTCGATACTGACTCATAGTGACTCTATAGACAGAGTAGAACTGCCCCTGTAGGGTTTCCAGGGCTCTAAATCTTTATGAAAGCAGATTGCCTCATCTTTACCCATGGATCTGCTAATGGATTTGAACTGCTGACCTTTTGACCAGCAGCCAAATGCTATAACTATATGTAGCCTTGAGAGCTACCACACACTGCTGTGGAGTCTGATCCGACTCATAGTGACACCTCCTTGGGTTTCCGAGGTGGTATCTTTATGGAAGGAGATTGCCCAACCTTTCTTCCAAGGAGTGGCTGGTGGGTTTGAACCACCAGCGTTCTGGTTAGCAGTCAAATGCCTTAGGCACCACGACACCAGAGCTCCCATATATATCTATATATCTATATATAGATATTTATATATGAATTGTAAGCTGATATATAATTGTGCTCATGAGGAACCTGTACACACAACAAGAGGCAATTGTTTGAGCAGAACAAGGGGATAGTATTACAAGATTTAAAATCAAGAGAGGTGTGCATCAGGGTTGTATCCTTTCACCATACTTATTCATTCTGTATGCTAAGCAAATAATCCAAGAAGCTGGACTATATGAAGAAGAATGCGGCATTAGGATTAGAGGAAGAAGACTCATTAACAACCTGCAGTGTACAGATGACCCAACTTTGCTTGGGGAAAGTGAAGAGGACTTGAAGCACTTACTGATGAAGATCAGAGACTGCAGCTTTCAGCTTGGATTACACCTCAGCTGATCCTTTAATCATTATATAATGTCCTTCCTTGTCTCGTATGGTGGTTTTTGTCTTAAAGTCAATTTGAACAGAAATTAATATTGCCACTCCTGCTCTCTTACAATTGCCATTTGCTTGATGTATCTTTTTCCAACCTTTGAATTTTAGTCTATTTTTGTCTTTATCTCTAAGATGTGTCTCTTGTAGGCAGCATATTGATAGGTTTTGTTTTCTTATCCAATCTGCA
>NW_006921884.1:3192766-3197013 GCF_000298275.1 Orycteropus afer afer | reverse complement strand
TATTTTCACACAAATTCTTCTGCTAGTTGGGGTTTAGTCCACTTCTATATCCTCCCCTTCAAGGCTCAGGGGTCCAAGATTATCTTCTGTGTCTCTGTTAATTGGTTTCTCTTTTCTTTGTTGAAGAGGGTCTGTGCAGTCTTTCTGCCTAGTCCGCCATCCTGGATTATACATCAACATAAAGAAAATAAAGCTCCTCACAATTGGACCACTAAGCAACATTATGATAAATGGAGAAAAGATTGAAGTTGTCAGCAGGTTCATTTTACTTGGATCCACAGTCAACACCCATGGAAGCAGTAGTCAAGAAACCAAATGATGTATTACATTGAGGAGATCTGCTGCAAAAGACTTCTTTAAAGTTTTAAAAAGCAAAGCTGTCACTTTGAAGACTAAGGTGCTCCTAACCTAAGTCATGGTATTTTCAATCACCTTGTATGAATGTTAAAGCTGCACTGTGAATAAGGAAGTCTGAAGAAAATTTGATGCATTTGAACTATGGTGTTGGTGAAGAATATTGAATATCTCATGGAGCAAAGAATGAACAAATATGTCTTGGAACAAGTATAGTCAGAATTGTTCCTTAGAAGTGAGGATGGCAAAACTTTGCCTCTCACACTTTGGTCATGTTCTCAGGAGGAACCTGTCCCTGGAGAAGGATATCATGCGTGGTAAAGTAGGGGGTCATTGAAAAAGAGGAAGACCCTCAATGATATGGATTGGCACAATGGGTGTAACAATGGGCTTAAGCATTCCAGAGATTGTGAGGATGGCTTGAGACTGAGCAGTGTTTAGTTCTGTTGTTCATAGGGTTGCTGTGAGTTAGAACTGAATTGTTGGCACCTGCCATGTGACCACCAAAATAAAATATGTGATTTGTTTTAGTGAAAGTAACTATATTTATTTTAACATCCTCTTGTATTTCTCCTGTTTTTTCTTTTTGTTTTGTCTCCTTTTCCTATCAACACCACTTAGCTTTCTTTTCTTCTTTTGAATGACATTTTTCTTTTTTCCCTTAGATTTTCTCCCCCTGAAATACTCTGTGTCTCTATTGTTGTTGTTGGGTGCTGTTGATTCAGACTCATAGCGACACCATGTGACACATTACAAGTGCCCCACAGGGTTTCCTTGGCTTTAATCTTTATGGAAGCAGATTACCAGGTCCTTCTTCCACAGAGCCGCTAAGCCAAAACTAAAACCAAACCTACTGCCATTGAATCGATTCCAACGCATAGTGACCCTATGTTGTTGTTATGTGCCGTTGAGTCAAACCTGACTCATAGCGACCCCTCCTTGGGTTTCCAAGGCAGTATCACTACAGAAGTAGGATTGCCCAACCTTCCTTCCGAGGAGTGGCTGGTGGGTTATAGTGACCCTTTAGGACAGGGTAAAACTGCTCCACCATGGAATTTCCAAGGCTCTGAATCTTTATGGAAGCAGACTGCCTCATCTTTCTCCTGTGGAGTAGCTCGTGGGTTTGAACCTGTGACCTCCTGGTTAGTAGCCAAATGTCTTATGACTACTCCACCAGAGCTCCTTCATGAAATCTACAGCTGTGTAGAAATGAATTCTGCTAACAATTCAAGGGAGCTTAGAAGTGGATCTTTCTGTAGCTACATCTCCAGATGAGAATACAGTCTAGCTGACACCTTGATTTCAGCCCTGAGAGACCCTGCGCCGAGGATCCAATGAAACTTTACCCCAACTTCTGACCAACAGAAATTATGAGATAATAAATGAATCTTGATTTAAACTGCTAAAAAAAAAAAAAAAAAGAAAGTAACTGTGTTTATTTTAGTTTCTTATCATCTAGCAGATAAGGCCCATCAAATGCGGTTACATATTTAAATGAAATAACTTCCCTCCTTGGTGTGACCACTTATATCTATCTATAATCATTAAGACTGAACTTAGGAAATAATTTATGTGTTTGTGAAAGATGAAAGTTGGTAAGTAAAGGCTGGTGGGTAGCGTTAAAGGAGAACTACAGGTAAGTATTTGCTGCAATGGGACAGAGAAGGGGAATAAACAAGCAGAAAGGATTCACTTAGTATTTATTTCATGTTGACTATGTGTTGACCATTGTTGGTGCTGGATGTAGTAGTGAATAAACAGACAAAAATCTTAGCTAGAATGAAAGTGAGTAAAAATTTAGGGGGCGGAAAAGTTAAGCAGGATCAACCAGTGGATGATTGAATGGGTTTTTTGACTGAAGGATGTCTATACGCTTATTTACTTTTATGTCAGATTAGTTACATTAGTTTGAATTTTCTAAAATTATATATGAGTTTTGTACATACAAATAGAATCATATAGTATTTTTTTGTCTTCTTTCACTCAGCATATTTACTTTGAGATTCCTCTATGTTGTATCAATAGTTCATTTTTTTTATATCATAAACTGGAAACATAAACATCATAAATCTAGATGTCCTGAGGCAGGTGAGTGGGTGAACAAATTATGATATATCAAAAAATGAACTATTGACATGACAACTTGGATGAATTTATATAAATACCAAATTTTAAAACAAAAATACTTGAACCATATTTGAAGGATCTCATTTATTAGCTTGAATATTTGTTAGAAAACCAAAAAAAAAAAAAAAAAAAAAAGTCACTGCTTTTGAGTCAGGTTCAACTCAAAGCTTCCCCTCCTTGGCTTTCTGAGGTGGTATCAATATGGAAATAGATTGCCCAGCCTCCCTTCCGAGCAGTAGCTGCTGGATTTGAACCGTCACCCTTCTGGTTAGCAGTCAGATGCCTTAGGCACTACACCACCAGAGCTTCCAGAAATATTTATTATTAATGCTGCAAAAATATTGCAGCAGAGGCATCTGACCTCCTTTAAATTTATGAGGGAGGAGAAGGATCAAGGTCAACATCAACAGCCTAAGGCCAGTTCTCTCGAGGCGTAAGTCAGATGTGTTGCCACCCTCCAACCTGTTACCAAATTTGACACTAACTGCCTTGCCTATGGAACTGCGTTCCTGCTGGGTTCAGTAGGACTTCGTAATAGCCACATACAGCTCACACAGTACTCATGATTATGGGGATTATGAGGGAAGTAACAGATAAAAATTTTGAATTAGGAACAACCCACAATACAGTTCTATCAGGACAGCTTCTTAGAACTGCCTCTGTCTGGCCCACTGCCTCTCTCTGGCCCTCAGCCTCTCGGTTTCATGGCCCCTGCTTGGGCAAGTGTTACAAAGATTTTTCTGCTCTCCCAGTGAATGCCTAGAAGTACCTCACTCCACCGGTAAGCCTTGGCCTGAAGGTGCTGAGCTTTCTCCCTCCACGGGTCTGGAATCCTACTTCATTGTCCCCTCCACTTCTGCTACCATTTTTTTACTGGTGCTTCTTGCTCTCTTTTGCAGTCTCACAGAGTGTTACAGCTCTCTGTTTCCTGGGTCCAGGAGGTTCAGCACAGAGATCTTGGGTCTAAGGAGGTGCTCCATTCTTGGTTTGTCTTTATTGGTGGTAGTGAGATCCTTTCTGCCTCTGGGATGACTCATTTTAAGCCTAGTGGTATGACAAAATGGACCAGTCCCCACGTTAGGGTTCTGTACACCTTATTTGCCTGGTTTCCCCACCACCACAGTGATGCCATATGCGATAATCAACATTATTAGCGAGCTATGCGATCACTTTGGTGGGCCACAGGCACCTCACATTTGACTACCACCCAGTCATTTCGTGGTACTTAGAAACACTATGGCTAGAAGGGCCAGACAGCAATTCAGTGCGCTGCAACTGTTTTGCTAACACACCGATGCTCTTGGGAGCTCTACTGCATTAGGGATATAATTTACCCTTTTGTTTGAAGACTGTTATATTTTAGTCTGATTTTTATAGGACTGCTTTTTTGTCTTGATATTGGGTTATCAGATACTCTCATAATAAGAAAAATTATTTTTCACACTAAAAAAACCCACAAAGTGTGAAAAATGTGTATATTTTTTTCTGTTGCTATAAATTTTAGTTTTTAATACCTTAGAAGAGAAGAAGCATCTGGAGTGGAGACATTTAACAATACTAGGCCAGTTTATGGTGAATAATTTCTTACTTACCTGTGAGTAACCTATCTAATAACATAGTCATTTGAGTTCTATTTCTACATTTGATAGCTCGCCATAAATATATTAAATAAAGGAATCACCATACTGCTTTCCACAATGGTTGTACCATTTTACAATCCCACCAGCAGTGTATGAGAGTCCCAATCTCTCCACAACCTCGCCAGC
>NW_006921884.1:3168275-3191226 GCF_000298275.1 Orycteropus afer afer | reverse complement strand
ATTATCTTCTGTGTCTGTGTTAATTGGTTTCCCTTTTCTTTGTTGAAGAGGGTCTGTGCAATCCTTCTGCCTAGTCCGCCATCTTGCCCCGCCTCCCATTCTGTGACTTTTTAATTCACTTTTTGTTTTCTGTGATTGTTTTTGACTTAGTGATCTTTCTTCAGCAGTTATGCTTTTTCTAGAATTAGAAATGTGATGGTAAAAATTATGGAAATTAGAAAAGAAACATACAATTTTTATTCTGTGGGTTTTTATTTTTTGACTAATAGAATATAAGTTATAGATGAAAACAAAAATTTCTGGCAGTCCTACCATTTATTATATTTTTATGTGGATTTCTCATACTAAGTTAGTTGAATTTTGTTCTTAGTATATTTGAATTCAATATATACTATTATCTTGTATTCTTTTCCCTTGTTTGGAATTTTTTCTGATGTTTGCTCATGATTAGATAGAGGTTATGCATTCCAGGTAAGAATGCTACATAAATGGTGGGTGGTATATTCTTTGCAGGGCATCAAATCTGGAGACACAGGATGTTTTTAAAGTCCTTATTGGTGATGGTGCAGGACTGGGCGGTATTTTGTTCTGCTGTGCATAGGGTCGCCATGAGTTGGAAATAACTCAGTGGCACCTAACAGCAAACAGCAATATTGGTGATGATAATTTTCATTACTTGGTCAAGGTGTCTGTATAACAACAACAACACACTGCTGTAGAGTGGGACTCGACTCATAGCGACCCCTCCTTGGGTTTCCAAGGCAGTATCATTATGGAAGTAGATTGCCCAACCTTCCTTCCGAGGAGTGGCTGGTGAGTTTGAACCTCCAGCTTTCTGGTTAGCAGCTTGTGATTAATAAGCAACCTCTGAGGAGACACTTTAAAATCAGGCAGTTATTTTGTTCTTCATCAAAAGTTCTCTCTAGATTTAGCATTCGTGGATGATTCTTGCCTGAATAAATCTTTATAGTGAAACTTGTGAAATGATGATTTCTAACTCCAGCATGCCCTCCACATTTTCTAGTCAGTTTTTGGCATTCAGCTGTAAGCAAGAGCCCTCTCTTCTTCACTATTTATATATTTATTTATCGATAGTTTTGTGAACTTTTGATTTCTTGTCTTTTCCAATAGTTTGTAATTCATTACTGTCCTTAATTATATTTTTTTGCTGAGATTTCCTGAATTTGGTCCCTTAAAGTTCCTTCCAGTCACCTCCTTTTTTACTTGTGACATATCCCTATCATCCTATCTTTTTTTTTTTTTTTTTTGAGCACTTTACTTTCTGACATGTTAAGATGTTCCAGGGTCATAATTATACATGTTCTGAAATCATCCATTTTTCTGAGGAACCTAGGTTCTTTTGTGGGAAATGGTCTTAGCACCAAAATCTGGATGTTGGAGGTTTTCTTTATTCCTGAAGCATCTGTATTTCTGGGTTCTTTAAATGGAAGGAAATATATACATGCATTTATATACGTAAGTAGGTGTATAAAACCAAAACCAAACTCACTGCCGTAAAGTCAGATCTGACTCATAGCGACCCCTCCTTGGGTTTCTGAGGTGGTATCACTACGAAAGTAGTTGCCCAGCCTTCCTTCCAAGGAGTAGCTGGTGGGTGTGAACCACCAGCTTTCTGATTATCAGTCAAATGCCTTAGGCACTACGCCACCAGAGCTGCTAAGTATGTGTGTACATATGTATTTATATGAACATACATTCACATGTAAATTTACACATGCTTGCAATATGAACCCAATACTCGTCTGTCCATTTGTTGTACTTTGATGGCTTGTGTGTTGCTGTGAAGATGGAGGCTATGCCACTGGTATTTCAAATACCAGCAGGGTCACCCATGGGGACAGGTTTCAGTGGAGCTTCTTGACTAAGACAGACTCAGAAGAAGGAAGGGGCCATCCACTTCTCAAAGAATTGTCCAGTGAAAACCTTATGAATAGCAGTGAAACACTGTCTGATATATTAGTAGAAAACTTTATGAATAGCCCTGAAACACCGTCTGATATAGTGCTGGAAGATGAGCCCATCAGGTTGAAAGGTACTCAAAATATGACTGGGGAGGAGCTGCCTCCTCAGAGTAGAGCTGACTTTAATGATGTGAATGGAGTAAAGATTTTGGGAGTTCCATTTGCTGATTGTGCCATGACTCAAAATGAGAAGAAACAGCTGTAAACATCCATTAATAATCAGAATGTGGAATGTATGAATTACGAATCTAGGAAAATTGGAAGCTGTCAAAAATGAAATGCGTAAAGATGGTTATTCTAGGCATTAAACAAACAAACAAGAAAACCTAAACCCACTGCCATCAAGTTGATTCCGACTCATAGTGACCCCCATTGGGTTTCTAAGGCAGTAAATCTTTATGGAAGTAGATTGCCCAGTCTTGCTTCTACAGAGTGGCTGATGGTTGTGAACCACCAACCTTCTGGTTAGCAGTCAGATGCCTTAGGCACTGTGCTACCAGAGCTCCTTGTGCTAGGCATTAGCGAGCTGAAATGGACTGGTTTTGGCCATTTTGAATTAGACAGCCATATGATCTATTTTGCTGGGCATGGCAAATTGAAGAGGAATGGCATGGCATTCTTCACCACAAAGAATGTCTCAAGGTCTGTCCTGAAGTACACTGCTGCCAGTGATAGGATAGTATCTATACACCTACAAGGAAGACAAGTTAATACTACTGCTATTCAAATTTATGCATCAACAAACAAAACCAAAGATGAGGAAATTGAAGATTTTTACCAACTTCTGCAGTCTGAAATTGACCAAACATGCAATCAAGATGTGTTGATTATCAGTGGTGATTGCAGTGCAAAAGTTGGAAACAAAGAAGAGTCACCGGTAGTTGAGAAACATGGCCTTGGTGATAGAAATGACTCAGGAGACCACATGATAGAATTTTGCAAGACCAATGATGTATTCATTGCATATACCTTTTTCAACAACATAAACGGTGGCTATACACATGGACTTCACCAGATGGAGTACACAGGAATCAGATCGACTATGTCTGTGGCAAGAAGCTATGGAGAAGCTCTCAGTATCTTCAGCCAAAACAAGGCCAGGAACTGACTGTGGAACAGACCATCAACTGCTCATATGCAAGTTCAAGTTGAAGCTGAAGACAATACAAACAAGTCCATGAGAGCCAAAATATGACCTTGATTATATCCCTCCTGAATTTAGAGACCATCTAAAGAACAGATTCAATACATTGAACACCAATGACCGAAAACCAGAGGAATTGTGGCTTGACATAAGTACATCATCCATGAAGAAAGCAGAAGGTCGTTAAAAAGACCAGAGAAGGAAGACCAAAATGGATGTCAGAAGAGACTCTGAAACTTGCCCTTGAATGGAGAGTAGCTAAAGCAAATGGAAGAAAAGACAAGTTAAAAGAGCTGAACAGAAGATTTCAAAGAGAAGCTCGAGAAGACAGAGTCAGTTATTTTTATTTTTTATAAACTTTTTTGAAATTGTGATTTGGGTGAAAATTTATAGAGCAAATTCACTTTCCATACAACAGTTCACAAACACTTTGCCTCATGACATTGACTACAATTTACTCCGATGTAGCAGCTCCCCTCTCACTTCCTCCCGATAGTTACCTCTTCCCTGTGTCCATCCCTCCATGTACTCCTGCCCCCTGAACTGTCTCTCTATGCATAAACAGCCCTTCTTTTTCCCATGATTGTTCTCTCCACAGAGTTTATCTACCTCAGGTAAATGTTCAACTCATATGCCTGTCTTTTGTTTGGCTGGAAGCCACAGGTGTTGGTTCAGTTCCAGACCTGAAGGGCAGCTAGGGGCCATAGTCTCAGTGGTTCCACCAGGCTCTATTGCACCAGCAAACGTGGTCTCCTCTTTTTTTTTTTTTTTTTTTCTCCAAATGATTTTGAGTTTTGTTCCACATTGTTCTCCTTCTCTTTCTAGGATCTCCTACATAGATGCCCTTCCGAGTGGTTGACAGTGGTAGATGGGCACCGTCTAGTTCTTCTGGTCTCATAGTCATATAGGCTGCAGATCGCATGGTGTACCAGTCGCTAAGAGTAATTGTTTCCATGAATCTTTGGTTTTGTTCATTCTTCTTTGCTCTGGATGAGGAGAGATGCATCGTTGCATCTAAATGGCTGCTTGCAAGCTTTTAAGATCCCAGTTGCTGCTCATCAAAGTAGGAGGTGGAACAATGTTTTGTGTAGTATGTTATGCCACTTGAGCTTGATGGCCCCTGCAACTATGGTCTTGAGCCCAAAGGTTCAACTACTCGCTCCCTCTGAGTAGCTGTCTGTGCCCAAGAAGTGACTACAACCTTGTTCCTTGTCACCTCTACTATACACCTGAGAATTCTTATAGAACATACAAATACACTTGTAGAACCATTGTCTGCCAACCCTATACATGGTCTTGGGTACACTCCCCGCTGCATAAGACAAAGTCAATTATTATAATGAAATGTACAAAGGCCTGGAGTTAGAAGACCGAAAGGGAAGAAGATGCTCAACATTTCTCAAGCTGAAAGAATTGATGAAAAAATGTAAGCCTTGAGTTGCAATATTGAAAGATTCTATGGGCAAAATATTGAATAATACAGGAAACATCAAAAGAAGATGGAAGGAATAAACAGAGTCATTGTACCAAAAAGAACTGGTCGGTGTTCATCCATTGCAGGAGGTGGCATATGATCAAGAACCAATGGTACTGAGGAAGAAGTCGAAGCTGCACTGAAGGAATTGGCGAAGAACAAAACTCCAGGAATTGACTGAATACCTACTGAGATGTTTCAACAAATGAATGCTTTGCTGGAGGCACTTGCTCAGCTATGCCAGTAAGATTTGGAAGACAGCCACCTGGCCAACTGACTGGAAGAGATCTACATTTGAACCCATTCCAAAGAAAGGTGATCCCACAGAATGTGGAAATTATCGAGCCATATCATTAATATCACACGCAAGTAAAATTTTACTGAAGATAATTCAAAAACTATTGCAGCAGTATATTGACGAAGAACTTCCAGAAATGCAGGCTGGATTCAGAAGAGGACGTGGGATGAGGGATATCATTGCTGATGTCAGATGGATCTTGGGTGAAAGCAGAGAATACCAGAAAAGATGTTTTCTTGTGTTTTATTGACTATGCAAAAGCATTTCATTTTGTGGGTCATAACAAATCATGGATAACCTTGAGAAGAATGGGAATCCCAGAACGCTTAATTGTGCTCATTATGAACTGGTACATGGATCAGGAGGCTGTTGTTCAGACAGAACAAGGGGATAGTGCATGGCTTAAAATCAGGAAGGGAATGTGTCAGGGTTGTATCCTTTTACCATACTTACTCAATGTGTATGCTGAGCCTGTAATCTGAGAAGCTGGACTATATGAAGAAGAGTGTGGCATGAGGATTGGAGGAACACTCTTTAACCACCTGTGATAAATAGATGATAAAACTTGCTGAAAGTGCAGATGACTTGAAGCATTTACTGATGAAGATTAAAGACTACAGTCGGGAGTATGGATTGTGTCTCAACATAAAGAAAACAAAAATTCTCACAGCTGGACCAATAAGCAGCATAATGAAAAATGGAGGAAACATTGAAATGGTTGAAAATTTCATATTACTTGGTTCCACAATCAACATCAGTGGAAGCAGCAGTTAAGACATTAGATGACATATCTGCACTGGGCAAGTCCGCTGCAAAGGACCTTTTTGATGTGCTGAAGAGCAAAATATCTCTTTGAAGACTAAGGTGCACCTAACCCAAACCTTGGTATTTTCAATTGCCTCATATGCATGTGAAAGCTGGACAGTGAGTAAGGAAGACTGAAGTAGAGTTGATACTTTTGAGTTGTGGTGTTGGAGAAGAGTACTGAAAGTACCATGGACTGCAAGAAGAGCTAACAAATCTGCCCTGAAAGAAGTGCAGCTGGAATGCTCCTTGGAGGCGAAAATGACCAGACTTTGTCTCACCTACTTTGGTTATGTTGTCAGAAGGGACCATTCCCTGGAGAAAGTTATCATGTTTGGTAAAGTGGAAGGTCAATGAACAAGGGGAAGGCCCTCAATGTGAAAGATTGACACAGTGGCTGCAGTAAAGGGCTCAAGTATAGTAAGGATTGTTAGGCTGGTGCAGGACTGGGCAGTGTTTCGTTTTGTTCTACGTCAGGTTGCTATGAGTTCAGGCTGACTTGACAGCATGTAACAACAACAACACAATGTGAACATACATAATATGTGGAGGTACACACGTTGTTGTTGTTGTTATGTGCCGTCGAGTTGGACCCGACTCATAGCGACCCCTCCTTGGGTTTCTGAGGCAGTATCACTACGGAAGTAGATTGCCCAACTTTCCTTCCGAGGAGTGGCTGGTGGATTTGAACCTCCAGCCTTCTGGTTGGCAGTCAAGTGCCTTAGGCACTATGCTACCAGAGCTCCTGGAGGTACACATGCATACACATATTTTAAAACTCGTGAGTTCACAATCATGTCTCCAAATCCAGTGCATCCCTATAGGATTCTTTTTGTCTTTTCCAATTACATGTTTGTATGTCTCTTTGTCCACGGTGAGAATCTTGACTCCCACAATATCTACATTTCTAAGTTTCTCTGTTCTAAATATACTTCTAAAATAGCTTCAGAATTGGTATGCCAATAGCATGACTGTGGTGGCCTGGTGGAGCAGTGGTTAGGCACTTGGTGTTAATGGAAAGGTTGATTGTTTGAAACATCTGGCAGCTCTGCAGAAGAAAAGACCTAGCAATGTGTTCCTATAAAGATTACAGCCTAGGAAGCCCTATGGGACAGTTCTACACTGTCACATTGAATCACTCTGCGTCAGAATTAAGTCAGAAGCACACAGCAGCATAAAACTACCACTTAAATATAAATAAATAAATATGTACGGCCTACCTACTAAAACAAATCAAGGTTTGTTTGCAGGTCAACACCCTATTCCACCCAAGAGTCAGTGTATATATGGTCAAATAGTGTGTTCATAAATTATTTGAGTTAGTCCTTTTTCCTTTTTATATAATTATATTAATTTGATATGTAGTGGAATTCTGTTTTTCAGTTTTGCTTTTTGTCCTCTTTTCATCTTTCTTGATTTAATGACATTTTTTTAATACGTATTCCTTTTTCTTCCATGCAGCTAATCCGCTCCATTGTTTTCTTATTTGTCTTTTGTTTATCTTTATAAATAAAAGCAGATATATGTATATTTTGTAGTTTTTCTTGCTTTCTTACAGAAAAGGTATCATGTGCTCTTTTGAACTTAACTTTTTTCACTTAACAATATGCCATGGAAGGAGAAGGAATGCTCCTTCTCTTTTCATCTTTTCTGAGAAGACAGAGTAAAGTATTATAATGAAATGTACAAAGACCTAGAATTAAAAAAACCAAAGGGGAAGAACATGCTTGGCATTTCTAAAGTTGAAAAAACTGAAGAAAAAATTCAAGCCTTGAGTTGCAATACTTAAGGACTTTGTGGGCAAAATACTGAATGATACAGAAAGCATCAAAAGGAGATAGAAGAAATACACAAGTCACTGTACCAAAAAGAATTGGTTAACATTGAACGATTTCAGGAGGTTGGATATGATCAACAACTGATGGTACTGAAGGAAGAAGTCCAAGCTGCACTGAAGGAAGTGTTAAAAAACAAGATTCCAGGAATTGACAAAATACCCACTGAGATGTTTCATCAGATGGATGCAACACTGGAGGCACTCACTCGTTTATTCCAAGAAATTTGGAAGACGGCAACCTGGGCAGTTGACTGGAAGAGAACCATATTTGTGCCAATTCCAAAGAAAGACGATCTAACAGAATGCAAACCATATTGTTAATATCAAACACAAGTAAAATTTTGCTGAAGGTAATTATAAATTGGTTTCAACAGTATATTGACAGGGAACTGGCAGATATTCAAGCCAGTTTCAGAAGAGGATATGGAATGAAGAATATCATTACTGATTTCAGATGGTCCTTGGCTGAAAGCAAAGAATCCCAGAAGGATGTTACCCTGTGTTTTATTGACTATGCAAAGTCATTTCACTGTGTGGATCATAACAAATTATGGATAGCATTGTGAAAAATAGGAATTCCAGAGCACTTAATTATACTCATGAGGAACCTGTACGTAGACCAAGAGGCAGGACCACATTAAACTTATTAAGTATCTTAAGTAGGATACCTCAATGATATTCAGATCTCCAAACCAGTAACACAGAACATCTTTCCATTTGTTGTTGTCTGCTTATTTTGCTTTTCAGAAATGTTTTGTTATTTTCTTGTTAAATATATTTTCAATTATTTTTAATCTTTTTTGTTGCTATTATAGATGTTTTTTTCATCCATTATATTTGTTATCAGTTGTTTTTAATTTTATACTTATTTGAAGAGCTCTTTTACACTTATTTGTACTTGGAGTTTTAGCTTATTTCACTCCTGTGCATATATGTAAAGGAAATTATAAGCAAAATATATTGTTTAAAGTATGTTAAAACCGCTTGATATTCAAAGTTCCAATCTTCTGAATTTCTTTTTGATGCAGAGTTCTTGATTTGTGTATCTACCCATTATCTTCCTGTTGTTCATAAAAAATGCTGGCAGTGTAGCCTTCTTTCATCTCAGACTTTCTTCCAATTCATTGTCACCTGATTTGCAAGTTAAGATATTGATACTTCTATTTTTATTGGAAGGTATCAATGAAAGATATTTAAAACAAGTAAGGGTCATATTCCTTTCTCAAATGCTATTTAAATTATTTAAATAGCTTTCTCAAATGCTATTTAAATGCTATTTAAATTATTTCTTGACAAAAATAGTGTTGTTCAGTCATATATGTACAAATAACAGTGAAGTTTGGACAGATGAGGTTGACATCATGACTGCTTCCTATTAAGAAAGATACCAGTGAGTGTAATATGCTCTAATTTCAGAGATGTTAAAAAAAGCAGTTGTTAGGTTGATTCCAACTTATGTGACCCTATGTGTGTCAGAGTAGAACTGTGCTCCAGAGGATTTTCCAATGCTGATTTTTTGAAACTAGATCACAGACCTTTATTTGAGGTGTGTCTAGGTGGACATGAAATTCCAACCTTTTGATTAGCTAGCAGGCAACCATCTTAACTTGTTGTACCACCCAGGACTCTGAGATATTAAAATGGCAAAAATGAGAATCTTAGAATTAGCGAAATACTGTATTTCAGTCCTTTGTTACACTGAGTTCTCTAGAGAAACAAAACCAGTAATCTTATGTATATAGAGAAAGATAAATTTATGTTAGGAAAATGGCTCATACACTTATAGAAGCTGACAAGTCCCAAGTTCTTGGATGAAACGTCAAGCTGGAGGCTTTTCCTGACTCATGCAGCTGCAGGGGCTGAGGAGCTCAAGGTTGGCAGGCAGTAAACTGGCTGTTGATGCCAATGAAGAACGAATCCAAGATCTCCAGGCCAAATGGTGGATTGTTCGCTCACGGACAGTTGTAGGCAGTACAACAGAATCCCGATCCACAGAGGAGTGCCTCTTTTCCCAGGATGTCCATAAGTATACTGGAAGCAGGCCACACCCCTGGGGAAACTCCCTTTCAGTGGATTGGCTGTTTACATATACGTCTGATCCCATCATTGGAACAACCCACATCATAATTGCTTAAACCACACAGAATTGTGGTCTAGCCAAGTTGACACACAGCTCCAACTATCCAAGTCCTATAATCCTTTTTCTATTCATGTTTTTAATTAACAACTTTCCCTTCAAACCATGGTTTACCTAATTGAAATAAGAAGTAAAATTTACATCATTTATAAGATTGAGCTCCAAACTGAGGTGAAGGAATGAAATAATATTCTCTATCTATACTTTAAAAATTCTCATCCCTTCGTGGTGGCACATCAAAAATGTAACCTATGTCATTGAGTTGTAAGTGTGAAGTTGTTATGGTGGCAGATGTTTTCATATATATAGATATTTCACCTTGTAAAACTATTCATTTTTAATATTTTATCATGATGTAGGTGAAAGTTTGCAAACTAAAATGAATAAAGTGGATATTAATGTCTTCCTTTCAGAATTGTTAACATTAAATGAAATCCTGTCAGAGGTGTACATTATCATTTATTCAGAAAAGATGTGTGTGAATTTTATCATACTTTTTAAAATAAGCATACATATGTGTAGCCTTTTTTTTTAATTTTGAGAAAAATTTCAGAGCTTTTTGTTGCAGTTGCCCTTTGAAAGGCAAGGACTTGTTAAAATATGGGATTATAACTTCAAATTTAGAAACAATCATTTTCTGTTAAAACATTGATCTCCCAAGTGCGGTGGCTAAGATGACTCATTGAAGTATAAGAAATTTTTAGAATTTATTTTCATTTTCTTCATAAAAAATAAGAAAAAAAAAATTAAGCGTTACATGGTGCCTCTCATTCCATCTGATAGATGGTCAGGTGGGATTTATAAGTTTTATGGCATTTCTGAGGAAGCCTGGAGGGGTTGATAAAAGAAACCTCACTTAGGTGTTTCCTTTCAGTTTATTGTGATGTGTTTACTTGAGTGTAAATGAATTAAAGATTATATTGTTTTAAATAGTAGGCAGTATTTTGTAAGAAGATGGGGAGTAACAAAATTTTTAAAAATACTCAGTGGTTCACTAGTTACGGTAATGGTAAACAATGTAAAAGTTGAACTTAAAGTTAACTTAGGTGTTTTTCTATTATGAAAAGAAAGATCTAAATTTGTTTATTTTTTCTGTCAGTGATAATTTAAAAATGTTGACAAACTGTCCCTTGATATTAATGGTAGTAGCATTTTAGTGATGAATGAAAAAGTAAATTATTTTTTTAAATGAGATTTGCCCAATGAAAATGAGATGTTTGGAAATGTTTACATTATTTTAGATTATTTATTTATTGCTAAAAATGATGTATCACTTATAAAAGTTTATACTTTGAAAAACTTTAGAAAAACATGGGAACAAAACTTTGTAATTCATTAATCTTTTATCAAATTAAGAATTGTAGTGAATTTTTGACTTACATTTTAAAACTTAAGTATTCAGTAATTCCTTAAGATAACATTGTAAGAAAAGCTGGAAATATTTAACTGAATTTCTGCAAAGTCAGTTTATCTTGTTTTACAAGTAAATTTACATATTTACCTACTCGTCACTTAGGGGCTATCTCATTATCTGACATTTCACATTTACAGCAGTAGTAAAATATCTACTATGTGTTTTGCACATTAACCTGGTTTTCCTTCCTGTATCTAGCTTCCAGCCCAAATAGCCACCTCTATCTGTCAGGCTGGGGAGCTCTGGTAGCATAGTGGCTAAGACACTTGCCTGCTAACCAGACGGCTGGCGGTTCAAACCCACCAGCCACTCCTCGGAAGGAAGGTTGGGCAATCCTACTTCCGTAGTGATACTGCCTCGGAAACCCAAGGAGGGGTCGCTATGAGTCGGGGCCGACTCGACGGCACCTAACAACAACAACAACAACATCTGTCAGGCTCACAGCTGAAGAATCCAGTTCCCTAGAATGCCTTTTGCTAGTCCCATTCCCACAGCTTTTTGTGCAAAAGAGGTGACTGATACTGCTTTTGAGGAAGTCCAGAAGTAGCTGGAGGGGCCAGGAGGGGGCAGGTGCGAGGGTGGTTGCTACTGCTGCTGCTTTCTATTCAGGCACCCTGGAGGGACCAAATCCTATAGTGGGAAGTGTGCTGAATACTAGGGGTAATTCCAAGCATAGGGGCTGCCCCAGAAGCCCATGACCTGGGTTGCTGAACTCTTCTTTTGAACCGCTATTAGTCTCGAACTCTGGACCTTGAATTTCAGGCCCTCTAAGATTAGCAGTGTATAGTTTGTTTCTGTAGAGTCTTCCCTGATCTGTGGGGCAGCAGCAGGTGGCTAGGATTGAGGGGATAGCATCAGCGGGCATGGACATGGGCAGCAACGCCCAGTGAATGTCCTGACCCCTGTTTATGTCAGTTACCCAAGCCCTAGAGCCACCAACTGTGCCTTTAGTTTGTTGCTGGGCCCCAGGTCGGTTCAGGTGCCAGCTCCACCAGTAGTGTCTTGGGGTTTAGAGGGTAGTGTGCTGGGGCACAGTAGTTCTGAGGGTCAGGCTTCAGGGGTGCCTCCTTGTCCTACTCTTTGTTTTGCATAACGACCAGGCCTTTGAAAACTAGCCATGTTGGTAAGTGAGAAGTGAATTTATTTGTCAGGTATTCTTTTTCTTAAACCTGAGGATAGGCTAGACCTTCTGATTGCTGTATCACAAAGTGTTTAAGTCAAGATTTATAAAAATGCATACTCGTTTACATTCCTCTCACTTAAAAAACCCAGTAATTTAAAGAAGAGAATATAAAAGGTTTTGTGTTAGTAAAATAAATAAAAAATTAACTTGTTTATATTTGCACTTCACTTAATTTTTTCCCTCATTTTTAAAGCATATATAGATTAGTAGGGAACTCTGGTAGCATAGTGCCTAAGGCACTTGACTGCTAACCAGAAAGCTGGCAGTTCAAACTCACCAGCCACTCCTGGGAAGGAAGATTGGGCAATCTACTTCTGTAGTGATACCATCTCGGAAACCCAAGGAGGGGTCTCTATGAGTTTGGGAATCGTGATTTCACGGCAGATAACAACAACAACAACAACAACAACAACAACAACATAGATTAGTAAGGATCTCTGGTGGTGCAGTGCCTAAGGCATTTGACTGCTAATCAGAAGGCTGACAGTCCCAAACCTAGTAGCCACTCTGCAGAACCAAGATGAGACAATCTACTTTGTAAAGATTTATGCCTCAGAAACCCAGTGGGGGTCGCTATGAATCAGAATTGAGTCGATTGCAGTGAGTTTGGTTTTTGGCTTTATATAGATTAGTGCTCAGTAGTCCATATGTAAGAAGCCCTGATGGTGCAAAGGCTTAACATTTGGCTGCAAACTGAAAGGTTGGTGATTTGAACCAACCCAACAGCTTCATGGGAGGAAGAATTGGTGATTTTGTATAAGATTTTAGCCTAGAAAACCCAGTAGGGCAATTCTACTCTGTCACAAGGGGTTGCTATGAGTTGAAATTGACTTGATGGCACCTAACAACAACCATTCATATATAACTTACACATTTATAAATATACTCACAATTTGACCAGTTTTTAACTGATGGAAGTGGATCAGAGGTTTGGAGATCATTAATCTAGAGGATTGTTGTTGTTATTATTATTTCTGTTCTCGTAAGGGATACATTTGGTTTCTGAATCACTAATGAAGTGCTTTATGGGCACTCTGGTGGAGTAGTGCCTAAGGCACTTGACTGCTAACCAGAATGCTGGTGGTTCAAACCCACCAGCTACTCCTTGGAAGGAAGGTTGGGCAATCTACGTCTGCAGTGATACTGCCTCAAAATCCCAAGGAGGGGTTGCTGTGAGTCGGGTCCGACTCAATGGCACATTACAACAACAACAACAATGAAGTGCTTTAGCTTGGAGGTGTACTACTATGTTGGTCTGAAGTTTGAGCTAACAGCGATGCTATCTTAAAAGTTTCTTAGAAGTATCTTATGTCTCGCTAAATTTGGGATGTTTTTGCCTAAATATTTTTTCTGCGTCAATCTCTTTCTGCTTTCCTCTGTTGGAATTTCAGTGACACGTGTTATGATATTGTCCTATATGCCCATGAAACTTAATTTCTTTCAGTCTTTTCTCTTTCTTCAGATCGGATAACTTTTATTGCTTTATCCTCGTATTCAGTGATTTATTTATTTTTTCCTTCTGTCATCTCCGTTCTGCTTATGAGCCTGTCCAGGCTCAATATGTTTTTCACTTCTGAAATTTCTTTGCTGACAGTCTATCTCTGTGCATTAATTTCAGGTTTGCGTATCTTTACCTCCTGCAGCATCGTTATAATAGTGTTTTGATAGCTGAGCATCTCTGAGTCGTCTAGATGTTGGCATTTGCTTATTGTCTTTTCAAAGTTTGTCACATTTTCCTGGTTCTTTGCATGTCACATAATTTTGGATGATATTCTGGACTTTGTGAATGTTACATTGTATAGACTGAGTCCTGATATTATCCTTGAAGAAGGTAAATATTTTGTTTTGGTTAGGGTTAGACCACATGTTCTGTCTTAGTTCTAATATCAGTTCACTTTTCAAAGTCTGCTTTGCTTCTTTTCTTTGGGTCTGTCCTGTGCACCTGACACTTAGAGGTTAAGTATTGTTTTAAGTATCAACTCAATCTCAGAGTTTCTGCTTTGCTGGTTGGCGTCTGTCTTTTGTATAGCTTGAGGGGTGACTTGTCTGGGTTGGTGGGTATTTTTCTCTCTCCATGATTGCTTTATTCTCTTCCAGCCCCCTTTCCCTATTTGTCTGGCATTTTACCTGTTCCCTCTGCTGCCGGTCTCTTACGTGGCTTTCTGGACTGGGACTCATTCTCAAGGCAGAGTCAGGTCTTGTTTTAACATTGTTATGGGGGTATGGAGTAGTCTTTACTTTTGGACTAGTTTAACTATACTGTTAAAGCTTGATCCTTTTGGATTATCTCCATAAAGCCTTGTATGTTTGAACTCTTTCTATTTTGGTCAGAAGTCAAACGTCTCCCAGCCCTGTGTGACCTCTGGAATTTTCAGCTTACAATTCCCCATTAGTTGTTCTTCTCTTGGTGGTCTCACTCTGTAGCCGTGCAGCATTGTACTTACTCATATACTCAAGGGGACCACTTTTCAGATTTGTGGATCAAGTTCTCAGGTAACCTCTCGAACTCCGCTCTGTGAATTCCAGCCACTTTGTTGTTGTTGTTATGTGCCGTCGAGTCAGCCCCGACTCATAGCGACCCCTCCTTGGGTTTCCGAGGCAGTATCACTACGGAAGTAGGATTGCCCAACCTTCCTTCCGAGGAGTGGCTGGTGGGTTTGAACCGCCAGCCTTCTGGTTAGCAGTCAAGTGCTTTAGGCACTACGCTACCAGAACTCCTCGGAGTCTCCTCAAGTCATTTGAGACTGCTATGCTCTGCTTTGGTTTTCCTTTTTTTTTGTATTATACTTTGAAAAGTGTCTGTAGGCACAACCTGGGGTGATCAGACCTTCTGTGTTTCCTTTTTCTCAGTGATCCCAGTCCAGTTCTGCCTGTTATTCAACATGTCTGAAAAATAGCTTACACATTTTGTTTAGTTTTCCGGTTGTTTATGGTGAGAGGTTAAATCTGGTATTGGTACTCTGTCATGACCAGTGGCAGATGTGTTTTCTAGTTATTTTTTTAATGTAGCAATTTATTAAATTTGTATAGGATAACAAATTAATCCAAAATTTAGAGACTTAAAACAAAATCTCATACCATTATAGCATCTGATCAAAGTCCAGAACTTCATCATCTAGTTCAGGTTCGGGTGTGACTAACAGTCCTTAGGTCTATTTATTTCCTTAAGTACAGTTCCTTGTGGATAGTTCTTCTAGCTCTGTAGACCTATGAAACTAGAGGGAAGTTTTCTACCCTCCATTCCAACTTACAGTGGTAGCCTAGCATTGACTAACAACTATACACATCCCTTTTTGAAAAGGATTAAAATATACAAAGGAGTTGCTGGTGTATAGCAGTACTGAAATCCAATTAGGGTAATGTTGATCATTCCTTGAATAATTTTCCTTATGTCTTGGCTCTGTCCTTTGGGTTTTTGTTCTGCTGTTTGAGTCATCTTCCCTTTTTCATGAAAGAGGGCATGTCTTTACAGCTGAGCAGCTCTCTGTTTGCTTCTTACCAATGGAAGTCTTGTGGTTCACTGGCCTTTCTTCATTCTGTCCTATATCTGACATTCTCAGTTCAAGCTGGCAATGTTTCTGTATATCTAACTGTTATAAGGACTTTATGGGTTATTTGTAACCTTGGGGTATACTCCTTTAGACAAAAGTCTGATCCACAAATACATATTTAAAAAATTTTTTTATTGTGATTTGGGTGAAAGTTTACAGAGCAAATTCATTTACAATACAGCAGCTCAAACCACAAATATTTTTAATAGATGGATTTGTTAAAAGGATTTGACCATATGCAATTGTAGGAGCTGGTTAAGTAGTCTCCGTAATGCTCTTGTCTTTGTGTATGATTCTGGAGTTTAAAGTTCTTAAAGCAAACAGTCAAGAAGAGAAGATGGATGTAAAATAGAGCAAGAACACGCTGGCTCACAGGGGACAAGCGCAGACTAAAACTCGCATCAGGTCTTGCTTGTTGCTTCTAACTTTGATTGTGTAAGTGTCCTTCAGAAGCTGGTCCTTTCATCATGGAATGTAACACACACACACATACACACACACCCCTACACCTGGCTTACGTGTAGAAAAAGGTCAAAGAGAATACAGGGGAAGGTGGGACACTTGTAGACCCTGCTACCATATCATACTAATAAGGTGAGCCAGCAGATAAGCTGCAGTGTGTGTGAACTATTAAATGGCTACTGCCTTACTTCCCCCTCTATGTCTCTCACCAGAATCTCTGTTGTGGCTTACTCTAACCAGATACTTACAGGAAAGGGAATTCTGGGAATGTAGTTAAGCCCAGCCAAGGTGGCATATTATAGTGCCACCACTGTGAGACATGTAAGTTGTTTGTTGCTTTTTATTATAAAATGTAATTTAACCAGTATGTGTAAAGTACTTTTCATATTTTGGTTTATTTACTTGGGATAGATTTCTAGAAGTTGAATTGCTAAATCAAAGGATATTAATTTTTAGTCATGACTTTTGAAGTTTTGTTACATTTCTTTCTAAAAGATCTGTATTAATATATAATGACAAATATTGCTGGTATATCAGTTTTGCTATACCACTGCATACATGTTTGCATTTATACTTTCATTCCAATACGTTTTCTTTATCATCTACTACATCCTGATAGATGCAAAGAGTACGTAATTGATTAAAGTATGGTCTGTTTTCCATTTTCTCAGATGTTGTTACTCAAGATACTTAAAATTTATGTTGTTGCTTTACTATGAGTAAGATAGTATACGTTTTCACTTACAGGTTTTTTTTTTTTGTTGTTGTATTTTGCATGTATCTCATTGCTAATTTTTCCCACTCAGTATGAATAGTACCACTAATCAACAAGTAAATCTTTTTTTTTTTATTTTAAATAAATTTTGTACATAAGTAGCTGCTTGATTAATGCTTGTTTACAGGGTCATTTGCAGTGATCCATTGTTGTGTTCTGTTCTTTTAAATGTTTCTTCACTGGTGAGTTTGGTTTTGGTTTTGGTGATACTTAAGAGCATTTCTTGTTAATTTTTAACTTAGAGTGAGTTTTAATTTAGAGAGAGTTTTTCGTTCTTCCTTCCCCATGGCATGTCATTACTTCATGTAAATATTTCAGTGTGTATTTCTAAAAGATAAGGACTATTAAAATACCAGTCAAACCGCAGTATCATTATCATACTCAAAAGTAATTAGTAGTAGTTCCAAAGTATTATCAAATAGTCAGTGTTAAAAATTTCCCATATTCTACTAGTTTTTTGTTTTGTTTTAAATATAGGTATTTATTTGAATCATGGATTGAATGAGATGGATTCATTTCATTTATATTATATGTTTCTTTTCTTTCTTTCTTTTATTTTTGCAGTGTTTCCTCCCCTCCCCTCCCACCTCTGGTAACCAACAAAGAAAGTTCCCTTCTGTGTATAAACCTTTCCTTGACTTTTTACAATAATGAATCAATACAGTATTTGTCCATGGATTATATGTTTCTTTCTTATTTTTTTAATGCATTTTATTGAAATTTATATACAGTGAAATACACATAACTAAAATGACATGGGTCAATGCAAATTTTTTTTTTTTTTTTTTGCATTGTTCCTTACCCTCTTCTTCCACCTCTGGCAACCAACAAAGAAAGTTTCCCTCCATATATAAACTTTTCCTTGACCCTCCACAGCAATGAACTAATACTATATTTGTTCTTCTGTGATTGACTTATTTCACTCAGCATAATGTTCTCCAAGTTGATCCATATTACGTGGTGTTTTGCAGATTCAACATTATTCTTTAGTGCTGTGTAGCATTCTGTTGTGTGTATGTACCATAGTTTGGTCATCCACTCTTCCACCAATGAGCATGCATGTTGTTTCCATCTTTTTGCTATTGCAAATAGTGCTGTGATGAACATGGGTGTGCATATATCTGTTCCTGTCCTGGCTCTCACCTCTCGATTATATGTTTCTTAAATATTTTTCAATCTGTAGATTCTCTTCAGCTCTTTTTTTTTTCTTGCCATATATTTGTTGAAGAAATTGGATCATTTTTTCCTATCAAGTTTCCCACACTCTGGATTATTTCCTGTAAATTAGTAGAGGCTTGATTAGATTCAGATTCAGTATTTTTTTGGGGTGATAATTCTTCATAGGCTGGTTGTGTACTTATTTCTGTATTATATCAGAAGCACGTGAAGTCTGGTTGTGTCTTTTTCTGTGATGTTAAGATTAGTGGATGTCAGATTACTAATCCACTGTACTTAAGTATTAGTAGGTAAATCCATCTACTTAAAACTTTCCTATCAACCTGTTAAGGAGTCCTGGTGATGAAGTGGTTAATCACTTAACCGATAAGTTGGTGGTTCAAACTCAGTAACTGTGCCGTGAGAGAGAGATATGAGAGTCTGTTTCCATAAAGATTATAGCCCTGGAAACCCTGTGGGGCGGTTCTACTCTGTCCTGTACGGTCACTGTGAGTCAGAATTGACTCTGCAGCAATAGGTTTGGTACTTTTGGTATCAGCTTTTTATCTAATGGTTTTAATAGACATAAATAACCAATACCTAGATCCATTATTTCATCTGGGGTTCCAAATGGTAATGTTTTAAATCTATTATTTTCTGCATTCGTTAGTTGGAATTCTTCTGTAGTGAAGAGTTTACTTTATCAAATCAACTATTTGGTTACCTGTAGCATGGTTTCTACAAGAAAGGCTGTATAAATGCTTGATTTTTTCCCCTTTTGTTTTCCATTTTTCAGAATAATGAGGTGGTTTCTTTGGGTCTTTTTGTATTACTAGTACTAATATGAAGTGAGAATTGAGTAATCACCTACCTGGCAAAAATTTCATTCATACCTCTTTTCATCTAATGTAGCACCAGCCGCTCCTCAGAAGGAAGGTTGGGCAATCTGCTTCTGTAGTACTGCCTCAGAAACCCAAGCAAGTTGCTGTGAGTTGGATCCGACTTGATGGCAAACATAACAACAGACAATAACAGTTATTAGAACACAATTACTAGGTGTTTTTACCATAATACACAAAGTATTATTTTATACATTTTGCCTCGTTTGAAATGTAAATGCAACACGAGAAGATCAGACTTGTTAGAAAGAGCAGTTGTTGATAGATTTTTTAAAAATTACTTTTTCTGTAAAGTTTGACACTCCTTATAACACTGCAAGAAGATACTTGATCAAACTATTAGCTTACAGAAAGTGAGTCCATGTAATCTGAACCAAGAGAGACTGACACTGAAGCACCTCAGTGAGTGTATATTACTGTTGGATGAAATTTCAGGTAGGAAATAACTACATTGTTTGGTGTCAGGTAGTCAAGGTAGTATATTCCACTTGAATGCTTTTAGAAAATGAACTTTTGTTTTATGCGAGGAGCTCAGAGAAACCAGCAAAGAGGGCTTTTTTTAAAGCACTTGTTTTTTAATGCATTTATTTTAAAATATATAACACTAGAGGAAATTTGAAATACTACTTTTTTTAAAAAAATGTTTTTTTTTTTTTTAAATGAAAAATCTGTAAATCTGTAAGAAAGGGTCTTTTTTTTTCCTTTTAAATTTTTATTGTGATTTGGGTGAAAGTTTACAGAGCAAATTCAGTTTCCATAGAGCAGCTCATCTACACTTTGTCTCATGACATTGACTGCAATTTACCACAATGCAACAGCTCCCAAGAAAGGGTCTTTTTAGGTACTTTCATAGTTGGCAAACCTATCCAAATGTCTTGTTCATCTTGTTAAATTCTGATATATCATTTTATTTTTCCCTAGTATTTTCAGTCTGTTTTTGGACTTCCATTTAACACTTCTACAATGTTTATTTTTTAATAGTCATGGAGAATAGTATTTTTATCTCTTACTATAAATTTTTTGAAGCTATTTAAATACCAACTTAAGTATGTCTCTGTTCCAATCATTTGTTAGGTTCTTATATGTACAGATGTTGAATTTTTGTAAGAAATATTTATAATGAAGCTTTTATTAAGTTAGCCTGGCTTAACTTATTTAAGCTATTGCAAAGATTGGCTTTACACTTAATACTTCAAATGCCTAGGAGATGATGCTCATTGTTTTCATTTTTATAATATCAGTATTTACTAAGCTGCTTTTTATAAGAAAATCTAGAAATATATTGTTTTTATAAATTTCTAAATATTTTCTGCATCATGAAAATGGTATGGAGATGCGTTATGCCTATGAATCTGTTGTTCATGTTTTCTAAATACATTCGTATATTTCTTCCCTGATCTGTTTAAGTTGGCTAATATTGATTTGCTGAAGGCCTTCAAATTAATGATACATTAAATACATCTCAGTTTCAGTCTTCTTTAAAATAAACTTTTGGTTGCGTCTCTGTTTTTTATAATGTGTAAATTGTTTTCCCCTTTTTTCTTGGACTAGGCCAGCAATCTTTGTAAAATAGTACATGAAATATAGAGTTCTTAATTTTTCACTTGCAAGGGATTTGCTAAATAAATTTCCGTATATATCTTGTAATTGAAAAGAGAGTGATATTTATAGTCTTTATACTCTTAAGTTTGAAAGCATTCTGCTTGCTTAACCCCCGCCCCCCAAAGATTTCAATACAAGACGAGGAACCAAGTGTATCTCTGGCTTGTCACTATTGTGCCATGTTTCCTTTTAGAATTATTGAACCTTTATCAAATTTCTGTTGTATTGAGTTAGGAAAAGTCAGCATAACCAGATAAAGGGGAAGGGAGAAATGTTCAGAGATTACATCATGAAGAAAAAATTTATGAAGAAAAAGGTCCCTTTCTGCAGACCTGAGGCAGGGATTCTGACTAGACAGAGAATTCTCAGAGCATGGGAATTTGACCTTATTGGGATATTTATTGAGGTGGAGTTTGTTTTGAGTAAATTTTGGCCTTTCCTCTACTACTTCCCTGCTTCTTTGCCTTTCCCTGGTATAGATAAAACATGGTGCTTTGGATAAAGAAAGAAGGTAAGAGAGATAATTTTAAGTTGTAATGAGAGAGCATACTAGTGTGTAGGACTTATGGTTCTGGATGTCTTTTAAAACATTTTTACAAATATAGGTTGATAGAAAAGATTTCTTTTACATATACAGTTGTTGTTGTTGTTGTTATGTGCCGCCGAGTCGGACGTGACTCACAGCGACCCCTCCTTGGGTTTCCGAGGCAGTATCACTGTGGAAGTAGATTGCCAAACCTTCCTTCCAAGGAGTGGAAACCTGCAAAAGCCAGAAGTTATGTAAGGCAGAAATCTGTCAGAGAAGGTAAACTCAGTTATTTTCCGCTAAAATGAACCATAGAAAAGTAGAAAGACTGCACCCTGTCAAAGGATGAAAACTTGCGAGATCCAGAAAAACAAGACAATACCATTGATAGTAGTGACTCTCACAGGTTTCACTGTATTTCTTTATTGATATATTGGGAGATAAATCAGTCTGTAAGTACTGGTGAATGCATTTTTAACAATAGATGAACACATTTTAACATAAGAAATTAGTAATTACATTCTTAGGTAATTATTATTTCAAACTTTTACATAATATAGTTGTTCTTGAACTGCAGCTGTCCCCTGACATACCTTTCTAGCTAGACAACAGATTGGTTCAACAGATAAAGAATATCACCTGTGAGTACTGTGCTTCTTTATAAAGATCATTTCTATGACACCAAAAGATCAACAGTTAATTAAAAAAAAAAAAAAGATGAGACGGTAAGGTGGCAGGGAAACTAGATTGCTAAAAATGGAACATCCCTAATGGAAATAGAGAATGTTCATGTATTGTGAAGAATGTAACCAATGTCATGGAGCAATTTGTGTAAAATTTTTCAAATGGGAAGAGCCTAATGTGTGTAAACCTTTCACTGAAAAATAGTAAAATGTTACCTAAAAACAAAAAACAACAAATAAACATTACGAAATAAGAAACAGCAAAACAAAAGTGTAGATGTTATATTTTTATAGCCAGGTACATAAGAATTGTTAAGGAAGATATCTAATCTAGTATAATAACATACTATATAATTGTGGTCAATCTTATATTTGTAAAAAACTTTCAGGGTACTAGCCTTGTAAAGCTCATGTGTTGCTTCTCTACTTTATTGCCGTTGTTCCTTACATAGGACAAGAGGACTGCTGTCTAAGTTGGGATGTAAAAGAAAACTGAAAATAACAGTGACTTATTTTGGTTTACGGTTTAAAATTATTTTGGAGCAATAATTTCAAGGGTTCTTCTTCCCTCCATGGCTCCAGAAAGTCTAGAGTCCATAAGAATTTAAAAATCAGTTCTGTATTTTTCCTCTTCTGATCAGGATTCTTCTGTGGAATCTTTGATCAAAATGTTCAGTAATGATAGCTGGGCACCGTTCAGTTCTGGTCTCATGACAAAGGAGGCAGTTGTTCATGGAGGTAGTTAATGGCTGTAACCTTTATGGAAGTAGATTGCCAGGTCTTTTTCCTGCAAAGCCACTAAGTGGGTTCAAACAGCCAAATTTCAGATTAGCAGCTGAGTGTGTAACGACTTGCACTACCAGGTCTCCTTATTTTGCATTTTATGGGTTAATTTGTTAGTAGCTTATTTTACTAAATTTTCCTTTAGTATTCACATCTTCCACTATAATCTCCACTCTATAATTCCTTTTCTATGGGAAGAAAATCCCCACATAATATCTTTTTTTTTTTTCATTTTTTTTTTT
>NW_006921884.1:3103922-3161165 GCF_000298275.1 Orycteropus afer afer | reverse complement strand
TATCTTCTGTGTCTGTGTTAATTGGTTTCCCTTTTCTTTGTTGAAGAGGGTCTGTGCAATCCTTCTGCCTAGTCCGCCATCTTGCCCCGCCTCCCCCCCACATAATATCTTAAATGAAAAAAAAAGATGGATCATGTATTAAAGACAATCTTTATTGACATTAACATGTTAGTAGACTGGTACCTGATTCTGCATTAGTGATCTGAGGGATGATATTTTTCTAGGATATTCTGAGCTATCAGAGCGTTATGTGAGCTATCTGAGTGTATTTTGTTTTTTTGATTTAGTGGTTCAAATGTGATATGTACATATATGTTTTAAATTGTGATTTGGGTGAAAGTTTACAGAGCAAATTCATTTTCCATACAGCATTTCATACACATTTTATTTCGTGACATTGACTGCAATTTCTTACAATATAACAGCTCTCTTCCCACTTCTTCCCTGTAGTTACCTCTTCCCTGTGTCCTTCTCCTCCATGCATTCCCCCTCCTCCCTAAGGTGTGTCCCTGTACAAACACTGCTCTTCTGTTTTCCTACTATTAATCACTCCAAGGAGTGTATCTACCTGATGTAAATGGTTACCCCATATGCCTGTCTATTGTTTGGCAACATGTAATAATTTAAGATAGTTCAAAAAATAAAAATGTATGTAATGGAATCTCTCTCTCAACTCTGTCCCCCGTGTTCCTAGCGTACCTTTTCCCTCCAGACCCCTCTTCCTCAGTCAATTCAAGTCATTGTTAAAGAAAGTTTGAGAAACCACTATTGTTTGCATCTTGAGACTCCTTCCTAATTTTCTGTTGGTATTTATGAACAAATATAAAATGCTTGTATATTTTTTCTCTTTATTACACATGCTATAGCCTGTTTTTCAACTTGTTCTGTATCTTGCTTTTCTTCACTAACAATTTATCTAAGAGTCATTTCTAAAACAATATGTATATTTTAACATCTGCATATAATTCCATTGGGTGATGAACCGTTGTTGACTTGGCCCCTGTTAACTAGTTGTTCCTGATGATTTTTGTTATTACCAACAGTTCTTCAGTAAATAACTTTGTGTATTAGTTCTACGGCTGCCTTCACAAATTACCACAAACTGGGTATAAATAACAAATTTATTCACTGACATTTCTAGAGGCTGGAAGTCTGAAATCAAGGTGTCAGCAGGACTGTGCTTCCTCTGAAAATGCTAGGGAAGAATTCTTCCTTGTCTCTTCTTAGCTTCTGGTGGTTGCTGACAATCCTTGGTATTTTTTAGCTTGTAGATGCATCATTCCAATTTCTGCTTCTGTCTTCACATGACCATTTTCTCTCACTGTGTGTCTTGTTTTTCTGTGTTTTAATCCTTCTCTTCCTTCTCTTATGTTATCACCAGCCATTGGATTAAGGGTTTATCCTAATCCAATATGACTTTGTTTTAAGCAATTACTTCTGCAAAGACCCTATTCCAAATAAGGCCACATTCTGAGGTTCTGGATGAACATGACTTTTTTTGAGGGGCACTATTTAATCCATTGCACATTATTTCACACTTACACAGTTGTATCTGTTGGACAAATTTCCAGAAATATAATGGCTAGGTCAAAGTTTAAGTTCATTTATAATTTTGATATATATTGCCAAATTGCCTTCCCAGGGATTATACCAATGTATTCTCCCACAGGCATTCTATGAAAGTGCCTTTCTTCCCTCATAATTTCTCCAGTGGTGCTATTAAACTCTCTGTTTTTTGTTGGTCGAAACCAACTCACTGCCATGGGGTTGATTTTGACTCACAGCGACCACCCTTTGGGTTTTTTCCCAGGAGGTTTTAAGCAAGTAAATTGCCCAGTTAGCAGTCAAATGCCTTAGGCACTATGGCCGCCACCAGAGTTGAGGGCACATAACAACAACAATAGGTGAAAGGGAGCTCTGGTGGTGGAGTGCCTAAGGCACTTGACTGCTAACCAGAAGGCTGGCGGTTCAAACCCACCAGCGACTCCTCAGAAGGAAGGTTGAGCAATCTACTTCCGAAGTGATACTGCCTTGGAAACCCAAGGAGGGATTGCTATGACTTGGATCCTACTCGACCACACTGAGTTTGGAGTAGGTGAAAAATGGTTAACCAGTGAAACTTAAACTTGCGTTTCTTTTATGAGTGAGTTTGAGTATATTTTCTTTCCTTTGAATTGGCCGTTCATAACCTTTGGTCATTTTCATATTGGGTTGTTGATCGTTTTTATTATGTTCTGTTGTTGTTACATGCTGCAAGTCGGACCCGACTCATAGTGACCCTTCCTTGAGTTTCCAAGGTGGTATCATTACAGAACTAGATTACCCAACCTTCCTTCCAAGGAGTGGCTGGTGGGTTTGAACCACCAACCTTCTGGTCAGCAGTCAAGTGCCTTAGGCACTGTGCTACCAGAGCTCCCATTATGTTCTCGAAACTCTTTATTTTAAAGAGATTGGCCCTTCTTCTATAACCTGCAAATAGTTTTACAGTTTATGTTGTATGTTGACTTTGCTAATGGTATTTTTTTACACAAAAATAACTTTACATAGTTTGAAATTATTATGCAGTTCTTTTATATAAGCTTCTGAGTTTTGAATCATAGTTAGAATGGCTTTTTCCTTACTCAGGTTTAAAGTTCTTCTATGTTACTCTGTGGTATTTTGATGGCATTTATTTATTTATACATATCTACATTCTCTCTCTCTCACTCTCACACACACACATACATACCCACACATTTAAGTCTTTGATGAATTTGGAATTTATCGTGGTTTGAAATATGGATCCAACATTTTTTCCCCCCTACATATATGTCTGTTTGGTTACTCCAATTCAGTAGCATTTATTGAATTTCTAATTTTTCCACCAGTGATTTGCGATGACATCTACATGAAAAACAGAAAAGCCTTAGTGCATAATGTAAAATGTGGAATTTGGAGTTCGTTTATCTATGAATTCTAATAGAACCACTTACTGATTCAGACATGTTGCACATGTTACTTAATCTGTCTATTCCTCAGGTTCCTTAAATTAAAATATAGGAAAATAATGGTATCCACCTCATGGGGTACTTGAAGATTAAATGCATTAATATACATAAAAATCTTGGTGCCTGGCACATAGTAAATGCTGTAAAAAAAATTGCTCTTATTATAGTATAAAAATTTCCTATTGTATTTGAGTCTATTTCTGGGCTTTTTGTTCTTTTCCAGGTCTCACTCACAATTCCTGAGCCACTACCACACTTTTTTTTTTTACACGTTATGGAGGCATTATGAGATGTGTTAATTTCTGTTAGAACTAGTTTACCATTGTTGCTTTTCTTTTTCTTAGTTTCCTGGCTGTTCTTATTTGCTTAATTTTCCAAGAGAAATTTAGAGTCAACTTGTCTAGTCTCTTCTCTTCTCCTCCTGTACAAAGGGCACAGAGGCAGCATTTTATGATGGTCTCTGACTTCACAAGGAGGAGACAGAAGCTGATTGCTATTTGGCAAAAGTCAGACATGCTGCCACCCTTCAGCCTTTTTACCAATTCTCACATGAACTGTCCCTCCCATGGTACTGTCTCCTTCTCTACTGGGTTTGATAATTTGTTGCAGTGGCCACACAGAACTCACAGATAATACTTATCATTACAGGATTTATTAGGGAAGTAACATGTTAAAATTCAGGTTCAGGAACACTGAGGATAAAATTCTTAGATCAGGATAGCCTCCCCTGGGCCATGCCCATAGACATGCCTCTCTTTGGCCTTTAACCTCTTAGCCTGGCCTCTGCCCTGCATGGGTTTTAAGCTCTGCCAATAGGTATACCCCACTCTGCTAGCAAGTCTCCTGTGCAAATGCACTCAGCCGGTGGGTGAGCCTGCTGTTTTGTCTCATGCCACCTCTGTCTGTCTGCCATTGGCTTAGCGCAGGGATCTTGGGTCCAAGGACATGATCCATTCTGGGCTCTTCTCTGTCTTAATAGTGAAATCTCCCATCTGCCTGTAGTAGGGCTAATATTAAGCCTAGCAGATGATAAAACTGATCATTCCTCACATTAGGGTTCCATACACGGTTCCACCTCAACAAATGGGTCGTGTACCTTATTTACATTATTAGTGAGATAGCCACTCCCCTTGGTGGGCCACAGTCACCTTTTATTTGCATAGGGAGTCCCAAAAGTAATTTAGTGCACCACACGTCCTCTCCCCAAGAAAAAGAAAAAGAAAAAGAAAAAAGTTCTTTTTAGTAGTAATCTTGATTTTTTGAAATTTCATTTTCTGCAGCCGTTAAATCTTTTGAAATACTTTGTTAAAAAATTTTGGCATGTGTAAACTGTTTCTCCATATTCTTGGGATTTTATGGATACTTTGCAGTATTTCCTTTTAACTCTTACACCTGAGGTGATGGCCCCTTTAGATGTCTTCGATGAAGACCAGGCCTGAGAAATGTCTGAGTTTCTTTTAAAGACATTTCCATTTGTTTAATTATTTCAGCTAGACTATATAGTGATTTAAGAATGCTGTTGTTTTGAGAGTAACATAAACATGGAACAGGTGGGTATGCATCAAATGTTCCTTAGGAGTAGCTGACGGAAATAGCGTTATATATATTCAACATGGGAGTTCTGGTGGTGTAGTTCCTAAGGCATTTGACTGCTAACCAGAAGGTTGGTGGTTCAAACCCACCAGCCACTCCTCAGAAGGAAGATTGGGCAATCTACTTTTGTAGAGATACTGCCTCAGAAACCCAAGGAGGGGTTGCTGAGTCGGATCTGACTTGATGGCAGTGAGTTTGGTTTTGGTTTGCATATTCAATACAGGAATGTAAGTTGTTAGTTTGAAAAAGCTGAAATTACCAGTCCTTTGTTGGAATTGTAATGCCTGAATATAGACTTTTTTAAATCAGAGATTGACCACTTAAAAATACCTTTACATTAAAAAAAGCGTTGTAAAATAGCTATAGCGAACTAAAACAAACAAATGTGTATCTAAAGGCAGACACGTTTGAATTCCCCATCCAGGTCAAGAAATAGAATTTGATCAGCCATCCAGAATCCCTTTAAGCACAACCACTTCTCGCCTCCTAAATTAACCACCATCTTGACTTTTATAGTAATCGCTTTCTTATGTTTCTTTGTAGTATACAAAAATATATCCGTAGTCTATAATTTACTTTTTTTTTTCTTCTCCAATTTGTGTTTTAAACCTCAGATCAGTTGAAGAAACTTGGGCTTTTGACATTTAGAGTTTTTCACAGTCTGGATGTTGTTGATTGCATACTCATGATGCAGTTCAACTTGTTCCTCTGTTCTCTGTGTTTCCAACAAATTGGCAGCTGGATCCACTCCCTTTGGCTAGACTCTAGATGGTGCTGTGTTCTTTCATCAGGAGGCACATTAAGACTGGTTTCTTTTTGTGATGTTTCCAGCTGTTGATGCTCAATGTCTAGGTCTGTTAATTCACTAGAGTCTGCAAAATTAATGACATTTTCTTTTTTCCCCCCCATGTCTATTCTTAGCTGGAATACTTTTTTTAAGAGATGTTTTCCCTCATTTGTTGTTTACTCAGTGGTAATATTGAAAAGGCAGGATAAATGCTTAATTCTTTCCTTTCATTTACTAGTTTTCAAAACAAAACATTTTTCCATTTGATCCTCCAAAGGTAACCAATTAGTTATTCTCACTTAAAAATATTATCATGAACTAATAAGTTTATGTATATTGATGAGTTTCGATCCATTGCTATTACTTCTTTATTGAACCTCAAGTGTTACATCTGTGGTCGGGGAGAGCTTTCTTAAGCTGATCTCAGAGTCCTTTTGACACATCATTGTAGAGTTTGGTTGCTTTCTTGCCATTTGTATAACAAGATATTCCAGGGTTATTTTTTTGTTTTCTATTTCCAGACCTTGAGTCAACCATTTCTCCAAGAAACCCTGATTTGCTTTAGTAAAAATATGGTATTTCAAGACCAAAATCTGGAGCACTAGGGATGGTCTTTACTATGGTGTTGGTCATTGTTCATAGGTATTTTCAGCAAATAAAACTATACACGTACAACACACTTATGTTCGTATACGTGTGTGTATGTGTTTATGTGTGTGTGCGCACATATATATTTATATACTCACGCAATAAAATACCTCATGAGTTCATAATGATACTTTAAATACACATTTAATACAACAGGATTTTAATTTAACCTCATCACTGTTACATCTGTATTTTTCTTCTTCTATATTGAGAATCCTAGTTCTCGAGGACACAGAAGATGATACAATTAGAATATCCTACAGTCACTTGTTATATAACAAGTGCTATAACACAATAATCTCAGTAATGGTACTACTACTACTGATGTGATTGGTGGAAACAGTAAAAATTTATCCTTACGTAAGGTAATTTCTTTCTTTTAATGAGGCCAGATGATGCTTTTTCTACGTGAAGACACTATTTATATATTTAGATGTATTTTGAACATGTTTTCCATTAGGAAATGTGTTCTACATGATGTTTAGGTGCCTGTTTTTGAACTGTTATTACAGAGCCTAGTCACCGTGCAGTGGTTTGTTTGTATGTGGAAACAATTTTCTTTTGAGTTCTTGACTGTGGAAGTAGAAACTTTCTCATATCTTCACACTTTTACAACAGCTCTAAGCTCTCCAGGAGATGGTCCCAGGAAACTTTATTGAAGATGTACCCTGTTACATTTAGTCCTAAGTCTTATTTGTATGAAAACCACTGAAGGTATTAACCAGTAGGTCAATTATTATTTTAAAAATAGAAATATCCCTGATTTAATATAAAAGATTGTTGACATTTTATATTTTCATACAGTTATAAAAATGACCTGGAAAATTGTGCCAATTTACACTCTTTTTTTAAATTTTTTCAGTGTTCCCTCCACTCCCACTCCAATCTTATAAGCAGTGTATTTTATTACCTGCTTATCATTACCTTTAACACTAAGCATTATCAAACTTTATAATTTTTGACAATCCAGTAAGTATAAATTGATCTCATTGTTTGATCTGCATTACATTCATAATAATGGGACTGGAAATCTTTTCATATGTATTGGCTGTTTTGTTTCTTGTGTGGGTATGTATTACCTGTTCATATACTTCACCCATTTGTCTCTTGATTTATATCTTCCTCAGTGATTTGTAAGAATGTTTTTGTTTTAAGGGTAGCGTTTTTTTTTCTCCCTTATATTTCAATTATTGTTTTCTATATAGGCTTAAGGGAGCTCTGGTGATGCTGTGGTTAAGACATTGGGCTGCTAACCAGAGGGTTGGCGGTTCGAACCCAGCAGCTGCTTTGCAGGAGGACAATGAGGCAGTGTGCTTCTGTAAAGATTTACAGCTTTGGAAACTGTGATGGTTATGTTTGTATGTCAACTTGGCTAGGCCTGGTTGAATGGCTGGGCACCTGGATGTAGTATTCCCCATGATGAGACTGGTAATCAACTCCATGGTGAAAACTACTGGGAGCAGCTGAGTAGCTGCCTTTGGGTATGTGGTCTGCTTCCTATATATAAGGAGAAGCTTTGAGAATGGTCTGTAGTTGTGGCACACTTGGACCCTGCATGTAGCTGTGTCATTGCTCAGCAGCTGGCTGTGCTCTGCGGATCTTGGGACTTAACAATGGACTTAAGTTAATGGCCTGCCATGTGGTTTGGTAACATCTGGAGTGTGCCTTTTTACTTGTCAACCTTGGGGCTTCTCAGTCTCAGCAGCCAGCAGCTGTCTGAGTGAAGAAACGGCTCTAGCTCCAGTGAGTCCGGGAGCAGGAGGCAGAGCTGGACCCCAAGGTTGAGGGGCTTTCCACCCAGCCCCTAAAGCTTGGCACTTTGAACTTGGATGTAAAGCCTCCAAATTGTAAGAATAAACTCCTGTTTGTTAAGGCCATCCCATTTGTGGTATATTCTTGTCAGAGTGGCACTAGGTAACCAGAACAGAAACCCTGTAAGAGTTGCTATGAGTTGGAGTCTACTCAGTGGCAGTGGGTGGTTTATGTAGACTTAAATTATGTCGTGGTGTCCTTTACAAGGATGGTATTAAATTTATTATGATATTAAATTATTGTAAAAGTAATAAGAAAATTAGAAAATCTATGTTGTTAGTTGCCATCGAGTTGGGTCTGACTCTGGACAACCTTATGTAAACAGAACAAAATGTTGCCTGGTTCTATGCTGTCTTTATGGTCATTGGTATGTTTGGGTCCAAGCAAAAATAAAAAAAAAAACCTTAAAAAACCTCCACCAAAACGAAGAATGAATATAGAATGTTTTCATTTGTATTGGTTAAAATGGTTTTGGAGACAAATTTGTAATTATTTGTTTTTATGACAAGGAGCTCTGGTGGCATTATGATTAAACATTTAGCTGCTAACCAAAATGTGAGTAGTTTTAACCCACCATCTGCTCCATGGGAGAAAGATGAGGCAGTCTATTTCCATAAAGATTTACAGCCTTGGAAAACCTATGAGGCAGTTCTTTTCCATCGTGAAGGATCCCTGTGAGCTGGAATAGACTTGATGGCAGTGAATTTGGTCTGGTTTGGTTTGGTTTTCATGACAAAGTTTTTCCCATGTCAAGATTTTTCTTTTGTATTTTCATGTTAATTTTGTCTGCCATCTATGTAAAATTATTTTTATGTATGAACATAGCTAGCTTTTCTTTTATTTTAAATAACCTTTTAATTTTAGAATATTTTCAGATTTATAGAAATACTGCAAAGATAGTACAGAGAGTTCCAATATACTCCATACCCAGTTTAATTTCTTACTAATATCTTACATTTCTGTGGTACCTTTGATACTATCAGTGAGCCAATATTGATACAATATTATTAATAAAAATCCACATGCTATTCAGGTTTACTTAGTTTTTACCTCGTGTCCTTTTTCTATTCCAGGATCCCAACCTGGATCCCACTTTGCAGTTCGTTGTCATGACTCCTAGTTGTGATAGTTTCTCAGACTTCCCTTATTTTTGAGAATCTTGACAGTTTTGATGAGTACTGGTTAATATTTTTTTTTTTATAGAATCTCCCTCAATTGGGATTTGTCTGATACTCATGATTAGGCTGGGTTTGTGGGTTTTTGGGAGGGAGGTAAGAGGTAAAATGCCATTCTTAGCACATCACATAAAGGGTACAAACTATAAACCAAACCTGTTATCAAATTGAGTCTGACTTATGGCAACCTCGTGTTACAGAGTAGAATTTCTCTGTAGGGTTTTCTTGGTGTCTGGTTACCTAGTGCTGCTCTGACAAGAATATACCACAAGTGGGATGGCTTGAAGAAACAGGAGTTTATTCTCTTACAGTTTGGAGGCTTTAAGTCTGAGTTCAAAGTGCCAGGCTCTAGGGGCTGGGTGAAAGCCCTTCATCCTTGAACTTCAGCTCTGCCTTCTGCTCCCAGCCCAGTGAAGCTGGAGGTTTTTCTTCACTCAGACAGCTGCTGGCTGCTGAGGCTGAGAAGCCCAAGGTTGACAAGTAAAAAGGCACAGTCCCGATGTTACCAAACCACACAGCAGGCCATTAATTCGAATCCGTTGAAAGTCCCAAAGTTGGCAGAGCATGGCAGGCTGCTGAATAACGACACAGCTATGTGCAGGGTTCATGCGTGCCATAAGCTAGAGGTAGCTCCCCAAGGCTTCTCCTCATATACAGGAAGCAGACCATATACCTAAGGTAGCTACTCAGTTGCTCATAATAGCTTCTACCATGGAGTTGATTACCAGTCTCATCATGGGGAATACTACATCCAGCTGCCCAGCCACCCAACCAGACCCAACCAAGTTGACACACAAACTTAACTACCACACCTGTAATTTTTTTTTTTAACAACAACAATACTTTTATTAAATAGCATTAACACTGTATTTTTTTTTTTTACAGAGTAAATTCACTTTTCATACAGCAGTTCACTTATACTTTGTCTCATACTTTGTCTCATGTCATTGACCAAATTTACAATGCAACAGCTCCCCTCCCACTTCCTCCCCATAGTTACCTCTTCCCAGTGTCCATTCCTCCATACTCTTCTGCGCCTTGAGCTGTCTCCCTGTGCATAAGCAGCCCTTCCTTCTCCCATGATTGTTCTCTCCAGGGCGTGTGTCTACTTGAGGTAAATGTTTAACTCACATGCCTGTACTTTGTTTGGCTGGAAACCATAGTTGTGGGTTCAATTCCAGACCTGAAGGGCAGCTAGGGGCCATAGTCTCAGTGGTTCCACCAGGCTCTATTGGACCAGCAAACCTGGTCCCCACCATTTTTTTTTTCCTCCAAATGATTTTGAGTTTTGTTCCACATTGTTCTCCCTCTTTATGCAGGATCTCCTACATCCCTTCCAAGTGGATGACAGTGGTAGCTGGGCACCATCTAGTTCTGGTCTCATAGTTGTATAGGTTGCAGATCGGATGGTGTACCAGTCGCTAGGACTGATTGTTTCCATTAATTTTGATTTTCTTCTTCTTGATGAGGAGAGACCCATCGTTGCATCTAGATGGCAGCTTGCTAGCTTTTAAGATCCCAGTCGCTACTCGCCAAAGTAGGACACACCTGTAATCTTAATGGAAGCAGATTGCCAGGTTTATCTTTCGTAGTACAACTTGGTGGGTTCAAGTTGCCAGCCTTTAGGTTAGTAGTATAGCACAAACTGTTTTTCCCAACTATGAGTTACTTTAATCGCCTGGCTAAGAAAGCGTTTGTCAGGTTTTTCCACTGTATACCAAAAAAATCCAAACTCACTGCTATTGAGTCAGATCCAACTCATAGCGACTCCTCCTTTGGTTTCCAAGGTGGTATCACTACAGAAGTAGATTGCCCAACCTTCTGTATTCTTTGGAAGGAGATCACTATGCACAGCCCACACTCAAGGAGTAAGAAATTACACCAGTTTCTTGAGGATGAAGTATCTACATAAATTATTTGGAATTCACTCCACTTTACTTATTTATTTTAGTCATTTACTTATATTAGTATGGACTCATGGATATTTATTGTCTACTTTGGGTTATAATAATGTGTTATAGATTAAAAAAACAGCTCAAATTGCTGTTGTGTTCCTTTTATACACCTCTACCTTTTTCTTTTGGAGTACTTCCTTACTTTCTATACTGTAAGATGCTCCAGGCTCATCTTGCATATTTCCTGTCCCAATCCTAGACTCAGCTGTTTCTCTAATGAGCCCTTTTTAATACAGTTCTCTAAGAATGATAGGAGCTCTGATAGCATAGTGCCTAAGGCACTTGATTGCTAACCAGAAGGCTGGCGGTTCAAACATACCAGCCACTCCTCGGAACGAAGGTTGGGCAATCCTACTTCTGTAGTGATACCGCCTCGGAAACCCAAGGAGGGGTCGCTATGGGTTGGGGCTGACTCGATGGCACATAACAACAACAACAAGGAGAATGATATTAGAAACCAAAATCATCGGGGATATAAGTCTTTTTTTTTTTTTTAATAACAGTTACTTTTCCTAAAATAAAGATGTAATAAGTGGTAGTAGCTATCATGAGCTATTAGTTCTGTGGAACATAAAGTTTCGGATTTTAGGAGCGATTTTTGTCACAGATTTGAAATTGGACAGACTTATGTTAAGGAGGCCATTTAGGAAACTTTTGCTGTAGTCTGGGCCAGACTTTATTTGCCTAAACTAAAGTCATGTTGAGTATGGAAAGGGAGGGAATAGGTTGTATCCTACCTATATCCACCTTCTATAAAATTTTTCAGACAATTTAGAGCATGTGAAATTTCTTTGGTTGCATTTCAGACTTGAGTTTCACTGATTGGATATAGGTGTTATTCAAGTGTCTATCTGTAGTAGTAGTTCATTTATGGAAATATCTCTTAGGATGGGTCACATTTTCAGTTTTAGTGGACTATTTTATTTATCTGTCTCTGTTATAAGTTATTTTGGTGACAGACTAAGATAACTGATTTTCTAGGAATAATTTGCAGAAAGAAATTTTAGCCTACTGGGCAGTGAGGTTATATATTGTATACCTAATGTTTTGTGTTTTTATCAGGGAAAGCGTGTGGGATTTTGTTAAATGCTTTTTTAGTGTCTATTGAGATAATCATGTGGTTTTTGCATTTTATACTATTGATGTGGTATTACTAATTTTTGGAGGTTAAAGCAGTTTTGCGTTTCTGGGGTAATACCACTTGGGTTGCTGTGTATATTTCTTTTTCTATGTTACTGGATTTTCTTTGCTAGTATTTCTTGAGGATTTTTGAGTTTGTATTAATAAATGAGATTGATCTATGGTTTTCTCTTCTTGTGATGTCTTTGTCTCGTTTTAATATCAGGGTGGAGTGCGTGGGTGGCACAGATGGTTATGTGCAAAACTACTAAGTTGGAGGTTCAAACAACCCACACAGAGGTGCCTTAGGGAAAGGCCCTATGATCTGCTTCTGAAAGTCTGTAGGCTCGAAAACCTTATGCAGTTGTACTAGGCACACTCGGGGCCACCATGTGTCATAATAAACTTGAGAGCAGCTTGGGTAACGCTGGCCTTACAGAATGAGTTAGGATGTGTTCCCTCATCTTTTATTTTTTTTTTGGAAGAGTTTGTGAAGAATTAGCATTCATTCTTCTTTAAATGTTTGATAGAATTCACCAGTGAAGCCACATGTGCTTGGGATATTCTTTCTGGGTAAGTTTTTTTAATTACTAATTCAGTCTCTCTCTCTTTTTTTTTTCTCCCAACTTTTTGTTGTGATTTGGGTGAAAGTTTACAGAGCAAGTTGGTTTTCCATTCAACAGTTAGTTCATCTACATTTTGTTTTGTGCCATTGATTTCCACAATGTAACAGTACTCTGTGTTTACCATTTCCATTCGTTCTCTTTTCTATCCTTTCCTTCTTTTTGAACTGTATCTCTGGGCAAATGCTGGATTTTTATTTTCATGTGGTTGGTTGCTCCAAGGAATATGTTACCTCCCTGGTGTCACTGTTCACCTATAGACTTGTCTATTGTTTGTCTGAAAGTTGATCCATGGGGATGAGTTCAGTTCCAGACCTGAAGGGTGTCTGAGGGCCATAGTCTTGTGGGTTCCACCAGTCTGTCAGATCAGAAAGTCTTTTTATTTTCCATGATTTTGAGTTTTGTTCTACATTTTTCTGTATATCCAAGTCCTCCTATTGTGATCCTTTTCATAGTGGTCAGCAGTAGTAGCTTGGACAGTCTCTTTACTTGTTAAAGGACTATTCAGATTGTATCTTACTGAGTCAATTTCCTTAGTTTGTGTCTTCTTAGGAATTTGTTCATTTTATCTAAGTTGTCTGATTTATTGGCATACAGCTGTTTATAGTATTTCTGCACTGTAAGGAGTTGCATGGTCAGGCTTTTCTAGCCATAGTCTTTTTAACTCCCACCGAATTACTGGGTGGCACCATGCAAATATGTGTCAGCTTGGCTGGTTAGCTGTTTGTAGTTATTTCCTATAATGAGACTGGCAGTTAACTCTGTGGTGGAATTTGCCATGAGCAACTGAGTAGCTGCTTTTAAACTCCTGATTGTTAAAGTCATCCACCTGGGATCTTTCTATTGGAGCACAACTAATCTTCTGGGAAAATTCACTCCCTTTCAGGTGTGTAGAACTCTAATGTTGGGGGATTGGTTTGTTTTGTCACTCTGCCAGGCTTAAAATGAGCCCTTCTAGAGGAAGAGGGGAAATCTCACTACTGGCTGAAAGAGGTGCCTGGTTGAGAGACAGCAGCAGTAGAACCAAGGGGCATGGGACAGAGCAGTAGCAGGCTTACCTGGTGCACAGAGGTAGAGGCCAGGCTGAGAGGCCAAGGGCCAGAGAGTCGTGTTTAAGGGCACAACAGAGGGGAGACTGTCCTGATCGAGCAACTGTATTGCGAGCGCATTCTTGAATTTGAATTGTAGCCTGTTGCTTCTCTAATAAACCCCATAATATGTGAGTTCTTTGTGGCCACTGTGTAAATTATTGAAGCTAGCAAAGAGGTGGTGGGTGCCATAGGAGGGACGGTTGGTGTCAAGGTTGGTAAGAGGGCTGGAGGGTGGTGGCAGGTGTGGCCTCATAGGAACAGGCCTAGGTTGCTGATGGTGATTCTGTCTTTCTGTTGTGTAGTTAGAGGAAGTCAAAAGATTTTTTTTCTTTGCCCCTTTAGCAATTTCTTATCTTTTACATTTTTGTAAACTTGGCAGTAATGCACTCTCATAGAATTTAGTTGTGATTCTAAACGAGTCTTTCTATTTTTCTTTGTCCATCTAGCTAAATGGGCTGTCAATTTGGTTTACCTTTTAAGTACCAGATTTAGTTTAATTAATTTTCTGTTTCTTTTTTTTTTTTTTCCCTTCTATTTCATCAATTTTATTTAATTAATTAATTTCCTATTTAATCTTTATGATTTCTTCTGCTTTTTTAGGTTCAGTCTGATCTTTTTCTGGTGTTCAAAGTGGAAAGATAGGTTCTTGATTTGAGATCTTTTTTCTTTTTTGATATAGGCATTTACAGCTATAAATTTCTTCTGAGTGCTACTTCAGCTGCATCCAATATATTTTGGTGTCTTCATTTTTTTTTTTTATCTCAAAGTATTTTCTGATTTCCCTTTTGATTTCATTTATGACTCACTGGTTGTTTAAAAGTGTTTTGTTTGATTTCCTTTTTTTTTTTTTTTTTGAGTTTTCCTCAAAGTTTTATTATTATTTCTAATTACATTACATTATGAAATACTATGTATTATTTCTATCCATATAAATTTATTAAAGTTTTTTTTTTTTTGACCTAGTACATAGCCTAAGCTGGAGAAGACTGTTATGGAGGTGTTGGTTAGGTATAGTTGGTTTATAAGTGTTGTTTTAAATCTTCTATTTCCTTGTTGACCTTCTGTCAGTTACTGTTGATGTTCTATCCTTTATTGAAAGTAGAGTAAGATAACTAGTATAATTTCTAGATAATGCCATGATCATTTGTGGTTTAGCTGAAGACTTGTTTACTAGAGTTTTATACATATTTACATCCTAGCAGTATGAACTCTGCCTGCACAATTTGGAAGGTGGTAGAGGGAGACATGGGAGCAATTCAAACCCAGCAGCCATTCCTTGGAAGGAATATTGGGCAATCTGCTGCTGTAGTGATAATGCCTTGGCAACCCAAGGAGAGGTCGTTACAAGTCGGGACCGACTCAACAGCAGTGAATTTGGTTTGGTGTGGAGAAGGAGACATGATGACAATAGACATAGAGGAGAGCAGCACACAGCTACTAGGATACAAATGCATGCTGAATGATGGGGGTTGGTGGTGGGGAGGCCTGAGCAGAGCGAGACCTGTGCTCAGATAGGGAGGCATGCACACAAATAGGGAGATTGAGTAAAGCATAGACACACATCATTTCAAGAGAGAGACACTTAAAGGAAGAGATATATATACACAAAGAGCCAGAAAGAGACACACAGATGCAGAGAGAGAGAGAGAGAGAGAGAGAGAGAGAGAGAGAGAAAATGAGTGTGTGTGTGTGTGTGAGAGAGAGAGAGTCAGCGTGCCAGGGAGGGAGAGCCAGGGAAAGACATAGAGAGAGATACAAAGAGAGACAGACAGACAGAGACAGATGGACATAGATACTAACGGACACACACAGAGACAGAATAGAGATATATGGAGAGACATAGGAGAATTACCTCATGAATGATGTTGGATATGCCCTTTACTAGTCTGAGTTCTTGTTTATTTTAAAGAGTATACATTTATTGTTAAAAATATAAGTAAGAAATAAAAACTAAAGACTGATTCTCAGTCCCCTCTCCCCAGCACATTTCTTATAGGGGTAGCCATTTCTACAGTTTATTATGTATCCTTATAGGAACATCTAGGAGCTCTGGTAGCATAGTGGCTAAGGCACTTGACTGCTAACCAGAAGGCTGGCGGTGCAAATCCACCAGCCACTCCTTGGAAGGAAGATGGGGCAATCTGCTTCCGTAGTGATACTGCCTTGGAAACCCAAGTAGGGGTCACTATGAGTCGGGTCCGACTCAGCGGCACATAACATAATAGGAACATCTGGTGCTTCAAACTCACTAGCCACTCCTTGGAAGGAAGGTTGGGCAATCTACTTCCATAGTGATACCACCTGGGAAACCCAAGGAGGGGTCGTTATAAGTTGGATCCCACTCGATGTTCAGTTTGTTTTTTGGTATAGGAACATAGGAGTCTTGGTGATGCAGTACTTTAAGTGCTCAGCTACTGTTCTAGTTACCTAGTGCTGGTCTGACAAGAATATACCACAGATGGGATGGTTTAAACAAACAGGAGAGAATTTTTACAACTTGGAGGCTTTAAGTCCAAGTTCAAAGTGCCAAGCTCTAGGGACTTTTCTTCACTCAGACAGCTGCTGGCTGCTGAGGCTGCCAAGCCCAAGGTTGGCAAGTAACAAGGCACAGTCCCGATATAACCAAATCATGTAGCAGGCCATTAATTCAAATCTGTTGTAAGTCCCAAGGTTGGCAGAGCATGGCAGGCTGCTCCTGAACAGTGACATGGCTACTTGCAGGGTCCAAGTGTGCCATAAGCTAGAGACCATTCCCAAAGCTGCTTCTTATAGACGGGAAGCAGACCACATACCCAGAGCAGCTACTCAGCTGCTTGTGGTAGATCCCACCATGGAGTTGATTGCCATTCTCATCATGGGGAATAACTACCACCAGCTGCCCAGCCACTCAACCAGGCCCAGCCAAGTTGACAGAAAAACATCACCACCACAGCTACTAACCAAAATTTTGGTGATTTGAGCCTATCAACTGCTCCATGGGAGACAGCTCATCGGCAGTGGGTTTGGTTTGGGATAGGAGTTTATCTACATATATAAAAACCAAAAAACCAAACCCAATGACATTGAGTCAGTTCTGACTCAGTACCGTATATAGGACAGAGCAGATGTGCTCCATAGGGTTTCCAAGGCTGTAAATCTTGACGGAAGCAGACTGCCTCATCTTTCTCCTGGGAGCAACTGGTATGTTCAAGCCCCTGACCTTTTGGTTAGCAGCCGGATGCTTTAACCTCACTGTGCCACCAGCGCTCCTTATATACATCTACAGATTTTTATTTGTATCTGTGTCTCTATCTGATTCTGCCTCTCTTTGTCATCTATCTATCTACAGAGAGAGACAGACAGACAGACACACTTGGATTACGTTATACATAATTGCTTTTTAAATTTAATCATATGTTTTGGATTTTTTCTTTTTTTTTTTCCCGGAATTAAATTCTTTCTTCCCCTTTTTTACCTTCCTTTTTTTTTTTTTTGCCTCCAAATGATTTTGAGTTTTGTTTTGGATTTTTTCTTGTACAACCATATAGATCAGTGGTACTTAGTAGGGGCTAGTACTGCTTCCTGAGGGTGCTTAGGAAAGTTAGGCAACATCTTTGATTGGTTCAATGACTTAAGGTTGGTAGGGGCCAAGTAGTGTTCTGAGCCAGGGATGCCAAGCACCCTGAAATGCAAGGAACATTTGCAGACAGCAAGGTAATATCCTGTGTTCTCCTGTGTTTAGAATTTAAGTTCATTTTCCATATAAACATAGATTTTTTTTTTTTTGATCACTTTTAACAGATGCTTAATTTTCCTGGAATAAAGGTACCTTTGAAAACGAGAGAAAATTTTGTGTTGTTATTTTACCAGAAATTGTTCAAAAATCATCTCAAGTGGGAATACAGTAATATATGAGTATTCACTTTAACATCCTAAATCATTGTGCCTTGTTATTGTCACATATGGTCATAGAAGTTCTATAAATAGATACAAAGATTTAATTTGTTTCTTATGTAGTCATTTATAAGAATAGAATTTTACATTGAAATAAATTAAAAGTGTATTTTAAATTATTTCTGTTTCTTCTGTTTTATGTTTAGGGCACAGTGTAAATTTTTGATTGTTCATACCAAACACCAAACCCACTGCCATTGAGTTGATTCTGACTCATAGCGACCCTGTAGGACAGAGTAGAACTGCCCCATAGGGTTTCCAAGGCTATACATCTTTATGGTGCTAACCAGAAGGCTGGCGGTTCAAACCCACCAGCCACTCCTCGGAAGGAAGGTTGGGCAATCCTACTTCTGTAGTGATACTGCCTCGGAAACCCAAGGAGGGGTCGCTATGAGTCGGGGCCGACTCGACAGCAAATAACAACAACAACAACATCTTTATGGAAGCAGACTGCCTCATCTTTCTCCTGGGAGTGGCTGGTGGACTCAAACTGCTGACCTTTTGGTTAGTAGCCCATTGCTTTAAACACTGTGTCACCTGAGTCCCTTGTTTATAGGTAGGTTTTATTGTCTGTTGTATGGAGTCAAATGTAAGATGCCATTTGTTATATTAATGAGACAGCATTAGTGTAGGGTGTGTTTTGCATCATTGTCTTTTGAAATACAAAAGGAGCAGTAAGCAAGGAAGTAAGGGAGCTCTGGTAGAGTAGCACCTGAGGCATTTGACTGCTAACCAGAAAGCTGGTGGTTCAAACCCATCAGCCACTCCTGGGAAGGAAGATTGAGCAATCTACTTCCGTAAAGATACTGCCCGGGAAACCCAAGGGAAGGGGTCGCTATGAGTCGGAGACCACTAGACGGCACATAACAACAACAACAACAAAGCAAGGAAGGACAAAAGTAGAAATGGGGGAACATAGATGCCCTGCCACATGAAGATCACAAGGGAGCCCAGGAACAGAAGATTAAGAGGCAGGGACCTTTCTCTGGAACTGACAGAGAAAAAGCCTTTCCCTAAAGCTGGTGCCCTGAATTCAGATTTATAGCCTCTCCTAAACTGTGAGAAAATAAATTTGTTTGCTAAATCCATCCACTTGTGGTATTTCTGTTACAGCATCAATAGATAACAGAGACATGTTATTTGTAAGATTTACTGTAATTTTATGCATTATTAAGAAAAAACTCAGAACTCAAATGCCATTGAACTGTTTCTGAATCATAGTGGCCCTCATTGGGTTTCAGAGGTGGTAAATCTTTGCAGAAGTAGATTGTCCCATCTTCCTTCTGTGGTGCAGTTGGTGGGTTTGAACCTGCAACCTTCTGGTTAGCAGTGAAATGCCCTAGGCACTGCACCTCCAGAGCTCCTTTATTATTAAGATAAGACACTGCCAATTATTATTTCAAGATGCCTGTCATTATGAGACACATTCTAGTTACTGCTTTAATTTTTAGATTTTATTTATCTGATGAAACATAACGTGAACTTCATTTCAGGTTAGTAAAGAGAATATTACAAATTTCTTTTTTTAGATTAAAAAAAGAGGCATTGTTTCTAACACAGCCTGTTAGTAGAGAACTACCGATACACAAATATAGGCAGTCCCCAGGTTACAAATGTACAATTTAAATATAAAACCATAGTTAGTTATAAACTAACCCCTGTAAAGCCTATTCCATAAATGGCATGGGGGCAGTGCCTTCTGACCTCCTCTAACTTCACAAGGGGAAGAGAAAATGAGGCAGAGGTCTGACATACAGCTACCCTGTAATCTTTTTTTTTTTTTTTACCAATTTGAGCACCATCTGTCCTATGGTGCACTGTACTTATTACTCTGCTGGGTTCAGTAATTCATAGCAGTGGCCACACACAACTCAGACAATACTCACAATTATGGGGTTTATTAGGGAGGCAGCAGGTTATAATTCAGGTTCAGGAACACTCAGGATAAAATTCTTTGATCAGGACAGCCTCCCCTTGTCCATGTGCAGGGATGCCTCTCATTGATTGAACTTTGGCCTCTTGATCTGGCCTCTGCCCTGGTCAGGCAACCGTTACAAAGCTCTTTTAGATGTGCCAATAGGTGCACCCCATTCTACCTGCCCGAAGGCACTCAGCTTTCTTGCTTCATGGTCTGACAAGCCTGCTGCTCTGTCTCCTACAGTCTCTTGTTTCTGCTGCCTCTGCTGCTTCTCACCATCTCTCTGCTCTCTTGTCACCATCTCAGCACAGATCTGGTCCTGGCTTTTTGTTCTTGATGGTAGTGAGATTCCCAACTTTTCTGCCTCTAGGATGGCTCATTTTAAGCCTAGTGGAATGGCAGAACTGACCAGTACCCACATTAGGGGTCCATACACCTTTTTGTATGTCCCATCTCCACAAGGGTCTTAATGTGGCTTCATTTACATTAATAAGCTATCCAATCCCTTTGGTGGGCCACAAACAAAGGCCATTACCTTTACATAGTTCCACCCAGTCATCTGGTAGTAGTCACAAAGATCATAGCTTGAAGAGCCATACCAAGTAATTAACTACACTGTACCTATTAAATTAAAAATTCGAGGTATATTTTTATACCTGGAATACATTCTGTACCTGGAATAAAACTCAAAATGAATGAATGAATGAATAAGTAAATGAAATAAAATTAAACAAAAAATCAAGGTATATGGCTTGGTTTGTGTTTTGGTTACCTAGTGCCGCTCTAATGGAAATATACCACATAAAGGATGGCTTGAACAAACAGGAGTTTATTCTCTTACGGTTTTGGAGGCTTTAAGTCCAAGTTCAAAGTGCCAAGCTCTAGGGGCTGGGTGAAAGCCACCTGGGGCTTCAGCTCTGCCTCCTACTTCTCGCCCACTGAAGCTGGAGGCTTTTTCTTCACTCAGGCAGCTGCTGGCTGCTGAGGCTGACAAGCCCAAGGTTGATAAGTAAAAAGGCACAGTCCCAATGTTACCAAACAACATGGCAGGCCATTGATTCAAGTCCTTTGAAAGTCCCAAGATCAACAGAGCATGGCAGACTGCTGAACAACGACACAGCTACATGCAGGGTTCAAGTGTGACATAAGCTACAGACTGTTCCCCATGGCTTCTCTTTATGTACAGGAAACAGACAGCCAAACATTTGACATTTATGTGCAGGAAACAGACAGCAGACAAACATTTGACTAACGTTAGGTACCAACCATACCTAACTCTTCTGACTTATGTATAAATTGGACTTAAAGACAGACTCATGAATAGAACTCATTTGTAATCTGGGGACTGCCTGTGCTTCGTTTTTTGAAATAGCTGCATTATGTATAATTTTATGGATGTGCCACAGTTCAACTCCTTCCCTCTTTTTGGAGTTAGTCTGGGCTTTTTTGCTTGTTAGAGACACAAATATATCAAACTAGCTGAAGTTTAGGGTAGATTGATTAGTTCATAGAATGTATTCATGATGTATCACTGAATGAAGTTGTGAGAAACAAGGGAGTTCTGGAACCAGGGAATTGATGCCACTGGAGTATTCTCTTCCATTCCTGGTGCAGATGGGCTTCCTCTACCCATAGTCATCTCTATGGGCTTTCTCAGAGCAAGAAAGATGGCTGGTAGACGTCTTGAATTCACTTATCTTTTCCACTTTGACCCAAAAGGCCAATAGCCAGCCCTTCTTTTCCAGCTCCCAGTCCCCAGAGTGATTTTGATTGGGCTACTTAGATCACCTGTCCACCTCTGGATTAATCACAGCGACCAAGATATTAGAGAACTGTTTGTGCCAGGCCTGGGTTAGGTGACCTCTCCATGGCTGGTATGTGAGGTCCTTTGATTTTGTTGCCAGAAGAATGCCATGAAGGGAATGGAAGGGTGAAAGGAAAAGAGGGTGAGTGCAGTACAGACAAAAAATAACAGATGTGTATTATAATGGACATTTAAATTATTTTCAGTTTATTCTCCTATTTGTAATATGGTTTCTGTTTTCACGTCTGATAAATTCTCCTACATAAAGCTATTGATAGGAAATTATTTTAAGGATGCGAAAGTCTATCTTTTGTTCAGAAAACTTAAAACAGAATAATTTGGAATATAGATCTTCCTTTTATGTATTCCAAATTTTGCTATTCCTCAAAACTGGATTTGTAGAATCTTCAAATTGTGCACTATGAAATTTAACAATGTGTTTTAAAATAGTTTGGAAGCATTAAAAGAATGATAGCATAAAGAGATAGGGATGGTAAAGAAATAAGTGATGTTAAATTATATGGTTTTAAACAGTTATAAACACATGATCAAATTCAAATACTGAAGTAAATGATTCAAATATGGATTGCATGGCATTTTTCCTATCTCTTTCATATTCTGTGATGTTTTGATTCCAAGTAATGTAAGTGTAGTGGACTTCTGACTTGGTTGTCACATAGTGACAGATTTCTGATTTTTAAAATGTCACTGCTATAAATCACTAGTTTGCTAGATTGAACTAGCAAGCTTTTAAAGAACATGGCAGTATTTACTGTAGATAAATGCAAATCTAAAGAGTTTCTGTGTATGAAGGTTTAAATGATTTATTAGCTTCAGTGCATACATCTGAAATTATGTAATGGATTTAGAAAATTTCATTTCCTGTTTGAGGGTTCAAATTTGCATATTTATTCTTTAATGTAAGTATTAGGTCTGATTTAATGGGATATAGTTTTTCCCTGCTATTCGAAGATAGAGCATTCCTATGAAATCTTTTGTAAGCTGAAATGGTGTAGAGCGAAGAAGCAATTACCATTAATTTATAAGGGAAAAATTTTTGAGTGTCCCCACACCCAAAAAATGACCTGCAAAATGATACCAAATGACACATATAACCTAAAATAACACTAACATACAGTGTTCACAGTGTCATTCCTGCAGAAGGAGTTTGGTGATGTCACTCTCACTGCTCAGAGTGTGCACTGTTTCTTTAACAGCCTGCTGCAAAGCAAATGCTGAATGCTACTGTCACTTTCTGCCTTTTTTTTTTTGTAAAAGTGAAAATCTTTGGATTTCTTTTGGCTAGAGGAAACAGGTGCTAATGTCCATCTTTCCTGAAAGCAAAGTAGGGAAAAGCGAACTTTTGAAAAGTAGAGGGTACCTGTACATAATTAATTTATCCTCTGCCATTCAGTCGATTCTGACTCATAGAGACCCTCATTGGGTTTGCAAGGCTGTGATTCTTTATGAAAGTAGATTGCCTCATCTTCTTCCCAAAGAGCAGCTGATGGGTTTGAATCACCGACCTTCTGGTTAGCAGCCATAATGCTTTATCCACTATGCTATTGGAGCTTCTAGTTAATTGCTGTATAATATCAGTGTACAGGCAGTCCATGGGTTAGGAATGTGTGAATGTCTGATTTATGGATAGTTCCTACATACATTTTAAACTGGTTCTATTGTGCTGATAAAGTTAAACAGGAACAGACCCTGAGTTTTGTAATTTGGCAGGTTTTGTTACACTGTCCAGAATAGGAAAAATTACGAGTTGAAGTTCTAGAATGGGAGATTTGGAAGAGGTTTGGGGAGCCCCTTCAGGAGCCTGATGTCTGAGATTGGATTATTCGCAAGACTGTAGAGAGTGACACACATTCAGGTAGTACAGTTGGCCACCATCTTTGAGTGGGACAGCACTGCTTTGGAATGTGCTTTAAATCTGAGAGCAAGTGAATCGGTTGCTATGCGAGGTGTACACAGCCCTTCTTCTGTAAGAGGGAAGTTAAATTTCTAATAAGGCTTCGACCTGTAATTTTTCCTACTCTTGCTGCTTTTTGGTTCAGTGTAACATTAAAAAATTTGGGTCTATTTTGGTGATGCTTCCTCAGTCATCACTAAACTGAGCAAACCTGGTTAGAAGCTCTGAACAATTCTTAAAGACATAATTAGGAATGGATTTCATTGGTAACCCAGGGGACCATCTATAAAAGTAATTGTTTTTTGGTTGACTATTTTTAGGTATGGGGAAAAGATTAAATATATCAGGTCTGTTTATTTACTTATTGGACCAGAGCAGAGAAGGAGAGAGTATATAAGATACTAGGATTATCTGTCTTAGGTGGCTTCAGAATTTATGGTCATGAGAATTTCCTTGGCCTTTAATGTGGCTCTTATTTTCTACTAAGTAGAGCTTCTTTCAGTTCAATGTAGTCTTCTTTTCTTTCTTTCTTTTTTTATTGTGATTGGGGTGAAAATTTGTAGTGGAAATTCACTTTCCAAACAGCACTTCACATACACTTTGTCTCATGACATTGACCACAATTTACCACAATGCAACAGCTCCCCTTCCACTTCCTCCCGATAGTTACCTCTTCCCTGTGTCCATCCCTTCATGCACTCCTGCCACCTCAGCTGTCTCCTTGTGCTTAAGCAGCCCTTCTTTCTCCCATGATTGTTCTCTTCAAGGAGTGTATCTGCTTGAAGTAAATGTTCAACTCATATGCCTGTATTTTGTTTGGCTGGAAACCACAGGTGTGGGTTCAATTCCAGACCTGTAGGGCAGCTAGGGGCCATAGTCTCAGTGGTTCCACCAGGAACTATCAGAGCAGCAAACCTGGTTCCCCATATTTTTTTCTCCAAATGATTTGGAGTTTTGTTCCACATTGTTCTCCCACTTTATCCAGGATCTCCTACATAGATCCCCTTCCAAGTGGTTGACAGTGGTAGCCGGGCACCATCTAGTCCTTCTGGTCGCATAGTTGTGTAGGCTGCAGATCGCATGGTGTACCAGTTGTTAGGACTAATTGTTTCCATGAATTTTTTATTTTCTTCATTCTTCTTTGCTCTGGACGCAGAGAGACCCATTGTTGCATCTAGATGGCAGCTTACAACTGTTTAAGATCCCAGTTGCTACTCGCCAAAATAGGAGGTGGAACAGTGTTTTGTGTAGTATGTTATGCCAATTGAGCTTGATGTCCCTTGCATATAGTCTTCTTTTCAATGAGAAATAATCATTGGAACAGTTAGTCCTTTTATGGATCATACTTTTAAGTGTCGGGTCCAAGAACTATGCCTAACCCAAAATCCCAAGGATTTTCTCCTATATTATTCTCTAAGAGTTTTATAGATTTATGCTTTATGTTCAAATATCTAATCTATTTTGAGCTAGTTTTTGTATAAGATGTGAGACTTAAGTCACCGTTAATTTTTTAGCTCATGCCCAATTGTTCTAGCATCATTTATTGAAATGACATTTAATTGTATTTGCACTTTTGTCAAACTCAGGTAGGCATATTTGTGTGGATCTGTTTTAGGGTTCTGTGTCATGTTCCATTTATTTATGTGTCTGTTGTTGTTAGCTGCCATTGAGTTGGCTCTGACTTAGGCTACCCTTATGTTGCTTGGTCCTGTGCCATCTTCATGATCATTGATTGGTATGTGGTATGTTTGAGTCCATTGTTGTGGTTATTACGTCAATCCATCTCACTTAAGAGTTTCCCTTATTTTTGCTGACTCTCTGCTTTGCTGAATATAATGTCTTTTTCTAGCGATTGGCCTTTCTTGAAGGTTCGTAGTAAGCTAGCTGAAGTCTAACTACTGTTACTTTTAAGGACCACTTTAGTTGTATTTTTTCTAAGACTGATTTGTTTGTTCTTCTGATAGTCTATAGTATATTCAGTATTCTTTGCCACACCGCAATTACAGTGCATCAATTTTTCTGCCTTCTCTTTTTTAGCCCAGCTTTCACATGTATATGTGGTGATTGAAAGACCATGGTGTGGGTCAGGGGTACCTTTGTCCCCAAAGTAACATCTTTGCTTTTTAACACTTTAAAGAGGTCTTTTGCAGCAAATTTGCCCAACAGGAGCCTGGTGGCATAGTGCCTAAGGCATTTGATTGCTAACCAGAAGGCTGAGGGTTAAAACCCACCAGCCTCTCCCAGGAAGGAAGGTTGGGCAGTCTACTTCTGTATTGATACCAAAACAAACAAACAAACAAACCCCAAACTCAATGTCCTTGAGTTGGATCTGACTCACAGTGACCCTTCCTTGGGTTTCCGAGGCAGTATTACTACGGAAGTAGATTGCCCCATCTTCCTTCTGAGGAGTGGCCGGTGGGTTTGAACCGCCAGCCTTCTGGGTAGCAGTCAAGTGCCTTAGGCACTATGGTACCAGAGCTCCCATACCGCCTGGGAAATCCAAGGAGGGATCGCTGTAAGTTGCAATCCACTCGACAGCAGTGAGTTTTGTTTTTTAATATGTCATTTGATTTCTTGAGTGATGTGTTCTTGGACATGACTGTTGAGTAGAATGAGATCCTTGACAACTTCATTTTTTCCCTCTCTTTATCATGATGCTTATTGGTCCAATTATTAGTTTTTTAAAATTTGATTTTCTTCATGTTCAAGTGTAATCCATACTGAAAGCTGTAACATTTGACCTTCATCAGTAAGTGCTTCAAGTCCTCTTAATTTTCAGCAAGCAAGGTAGTGTCATCTGCATATCACTGGTTGTTAATATTTCAAATACTATGAGAATCACTTATGAGGTACAGGTTTCAAGAGATATTCCAGACTAAAACAGACTAGGATAAGAGGCCTGGCAATCTACTTCAAAAATCAGCCAGTGAAAATCTTATGGAAAACCTTATGTGTCTATATCTACTCTAATTAATACCTCAGTGTCTTGATTACAATTGTTATATAATGAGGCTTGAAACTGGGTAAACTGATTCCTCCTGCTTTTTTCTCAAGACAACTTGTGCTATTCAATTTTTCTTGCTTTTCCACAAAAATATTAGGATAATATTTTCTGTTTGCAGGAAAAACAAAAAATAAAGATCTGAATGGGATTTTTATAGGAAAGTAGTACAGGCAGTCTGTGGGTTATAAATGACTTACAGACAACTCCTACTTGCCCTTTAATGTTATGTAAATTTGCCCTCACTTAAAAACAATTGAATCACCCCCTACTCAAAACAGACGTCATCAGGGTAGTAGTCACTTGCTGTATGTGCAGCTTTTAAATGATTGAAAAGGCTTTGAGCTTTTTTTTTGCACTAAAGTAAGGCTCAATCCCCAGCCTCCACTACCCTGAGACCAGAACTAAATGGTATCTGGCTACCTCTGCAGACTTCTCTGAAAAGGATCAGAATAGGAGTTCTGGATAGAGTGACGGAAAAATGTGGAAAAAAACTCAAAATCATAAAAAAGACCAGGCTTGCTGGTCTTTTAGAGACTGATGGAACTCCCGAGACTCTGGCCCTTAGGTACCATTCATGCCTGGAACTGAACTAACCCTGTGGATCACCTTTCACACAAACAATAGGTCAAAAAAGTGAGCAGTATCACCAGGGAGGTACACACTCTTTAGAGCAGTCAGCCATACAAGATCAAAATGGCAACATTTGCCCAGGAATAAAGCTCAGAAGACAGGACGGGGTAGGAGAGAAGGACAAATAGAAATGGTAAACACAGGGAGGAGGTGGAGGAGTGCTATTACATTGTGGGGATTACAATCAGTTCACAGAACAAAACGTTAATGAATTGTTGAATGGAAAACCAGTTTGTTCTGTAAACTTTCACCCAAATCATAATAAAAAATTTAAAAAGAGAAAGAAAGAAAAAAAAGAATAAAGTTAGGCTAAATAAGAACCATGTGTACCCAGTCTGACTTGCGTGCAAATTTCACTTAAAAACTTAAAGACACAGTTAATGATAGATCTCATTCATAACTCGGGGTCTTCCTGTATATCAACTTAGGTAGAATTAATATCTGTACTATTTTAAAAAATAATACAGTATTTTTGGTGAAAGTTGACAAAGAAAATTAGGTTCCTTTTAAAATTTGTTTTAGGTTTCTATACATATTTTTTCAGTGGCATTAGTTACATTTTTTACAGTGTCAACATTCTCTTTATTTCTGTTCTGGCTGTTCTGTTTCCATTAATCTAATTGCCCTGTGCGCATCTCTCCCATCCCCCCTTCCCCCCAATCTTTTGTTTTAGGATAAATGTTGACAGGTTGGTCTCACATAGATGAATCTTTTTTAAAGGAGCACTGTACTCATGGGTATTTTGTTTTTATTTCTTGAGCCAATCTGATCTATTGTTTAGCTGAAAGGTGACCTCTGGGTGTGGTTTCAGTTCAAAATTTAGAGGATGATAGATAGTCTTGGAGGTTTCAACTGGTTCAGTATATATGGCTTTTTCTAAAGAGTTGAGCTGTGTTCCACATTTTCCTCCCACATCTATATTGTTTTAAGGCTTTCCATCCATGTACATAGTATGTCTTTCCATTTGTTTATTTTAGATCCTCTATTTTTTTAAGTTAGTATTTTATAGTTTTCAGTGTTGTATATGTGATTTTAGACTTACGCCTAAGTATTTCCTTTTTTTTCTTGAACAACTATAAATGGCACTGTATTTTCACTTAATTGGCCACATATATATTATTAGTATATAGAAATACAATAGATTTTCTGTTTATTTTTTATCTGTAAATTTGTTGAACTTATTTGTGTTTTGTTTTTCAAATTAGATTTTTTTGTTTTTCTTTTGTATGTAGACAATCATGTCATCTGCAAGCAGGTGACAGTTTTATTTCTTTTTTTCTGTTCTGCATGCCTTTTATTTCCTTTTCTTGACTAATTGCACTGTTTAGAACTTCCAGCCCTATGTTGAATGAAAGTGACAAGAGTGCACAACTTTGCCTTCTTCCTAATCTTAGGGGGAAAACATTCAATCTTTTATCATTAATCATTATGTTAGCTGTAAGTTTTATATAGATGCTCTCTATCAAGTTGAGAAAGTTCCCTTTTATTCGTATCTTTCTGAGAGTTTTTATCTTAAATGGATGTTTAATTACGTCAAGTGGTTTTTCTGCATCAATTGAGATGATCATGCCATTTTTCTTCTTTAGCCTATTAATAAAATGGATTACAGTTAATGACTCTTCAATATTGAAACACTGTAGTATCCCTGGAATAAAATGCACTTGGTTATATATATATATAAATTTGTTGTTGTTATGTGCCGTCGAGTCGGACCCAACTCATAGCAACCCCTCCTTGGGTTTCCGAGGCAGTATCACTACAGAATCACTACAGAATCACTACAGAAGTAGATTGCCCCATCTTCCTTCCGAGGAGTGGCTGGTGGGTTTGAACCGCAAGACTCCTGGTTAGCAGTCAAGTGCCATATATATATATATGTGTGTGTATATGTGTGTGTATATATATATATATATACACACACACACACACACACATATAGCTGAATTTTCCTTGTTAATGATTTTTGTGTATGTATTTGTTAGGGACATTGGTGTATAGTTATCTTTTTTTGTGCTGTCTTTGTGTGGTTTTGTTATCTGGGAAATACTTGTTTCATAGCATGTGTTGAAAAGTGTTCATGCTTCTATTTTCTGGGGGAAATTGTGTAGAATTTGTGTTAATTTTTTGTTTTTAAATGCCTGGCAGAATGCTCCAGTAAACTATGTGAGCGTTGAAGTTTGTTGTTTATAGAGTATTTAAACTGTGCATTTAATTTTCTAAGTATTTTTGAGATTATTCAAATTATCTGTATCATATTTTACTGGTTGTCATAGCTTGTTATTTTTTGAGAAATTGATCCATTTCATCTAAATCTTTAATTAAGTGTTTAGAGTTTTCCATAGCATTTCCTTATTGTTTGAATGTCTGCAGGGTCTGTAGTGACATCCCATTTCATTCCAGATATTGATAATTTGTGTTTTTTGTCTTGGTTAGTCATGCTAGAATTTCGACAGTTTCATTGATCTTGTCAAAGAACCCTTTGTTTTATTGATTTTGTCCATTTTCGTGGCTTCACTTTCATCAATTTCTGCTTTTATTTTTATCATCTTCTTACTCCTAGTTGCTTTGAATTTATTCTCTTCTTTTCCTAGGTTCTGGAGATGTGAGCTTAGATTATTGGCTTTTTCTCTTTTCCAGTATATACATTTAGTATTATAAATTTCCCTCTCAGCACTGCTTTATCTGAGCCCTATAAATTTTGATATGTTGTAATTTCATTTTATTCAGTTCATAGTATCTTATTTCCCTTGAGACTTCTTCCATCCATGGCTTATGGAGACGTATATATTTTAGTTCACAAGTTTGCAGATTTTCCTGTTACCTTTCTACTATTAATCTCTATTTGATATCCATTTTGATCAAGGAATCCACTCTGTACAATTTCAATTCTTTTAAATTTGTTGAGATTTCTCTTATGACCTATCTATCTTGGTGTATGTTTTGTAGGCACTTGTAGAGACTGTGGTTTGTTCTTGTTGGATAAAATGTTTTATAATTGTTGACTAGATCCTGTTTGTTGATGGTGTTGAATCATTCTGATCTTTGCTGATTTTGTCTAGTTGTTTTATCAATTGTTGAGAAAGTAGATAATTGCTTTTATAATGTAACAGTATTTCTTTCCTCCAAGAGGAGGGTCCTATGGGAAAGAGAATGAGTTTTCATAGGACAGATCTAGAGGAAATATCGGAGCTTTAGGTACTTCAGTAAAGTATAGATCTGGGTGAGATTATGCTCTTGGTAGAAAATGATTGGGCATCCAGAAGAGAAGACAGGATTGTTACTGTTCATCTGTTGTAAAAGAGAATGGAAGCCACAAAAGAGAGAGCAATACAGAAAATACAGTGATAGTTCATAATAAATGTATGTGTTCTCTTTAATTTTCTTTTGGCCTTGGCATATTGCTGTGGAAATGTTCTCTTCATTATCATTAAAATAAGTGTCTGATGCTTGACCAAACCATTAAAAAACCGTGAGATATACCTTATTTTCTGCAAGTAACACACTCACGCAAAGAACACACACACACAAATGTACACACCCCATTTAAGAAAATAGTATGTGAGAGGGTTGTGCAGTTGGCAAAAACATACAATGCGTTTGTTATTTGCATAAAAATGTAATCATGTGGTATGATTCTATGGTAATTTAGTGAGTTCAGTAGGGTCTTACACAGAAAAAATGTATATGATGTTGATCTTGATGGTATAAACTAGTAAATTAGCAAACACCTGAAAATTAAAGAAAAGGTGGTAGTAGTGGTGTTGTTATGTGCCCTTGAGTCGGACCCAACTAATAGCAACCACTCCTTGGGTTTCCGAGGCGGTATCACTACAGAAGTAGATTGCCCATCCTTCCTTCTGAGGTGTGGCTGGTGGGTTTGAACCACCAGACTTCTAGTTAGCAGTCAGATGCCTTAGGAAGGTGAGGAGATGTGTAAATGCCTGTTACATTTGATGCCCTTTTTTTTTTAAAGTGCATTTTATTGAAATACAATTTATGTACAGTGAAATATACAAAGCTAAAGTGACATGGGTCAATGCATTTTTTCTTTCAGTGTTTCCTCTCCTCCCCTCCCACCCCTGGCAACCAGCAAAGAAAGTTTCCTTCCCTATATAAACCTTTCCTTGACCCTCCACAACAACGAACTAATACTATATTTGTCCTTCTGTGATTGGTTTATGTCACTCAGCATAATGTCCTCCAAGTTCATCCACATTATGTGGTGTTTTGCAGACTCTACATTAGTCTTTTTTTTTAAATGCGTTTTATTGAAATATTTATGTACAGTGAAATGTGCAAAACTAATCTACATTAAGGAGCTCTGGTAGCATAGTGCCTAAGGCACTTGACTGCTAACCAGAAGGCTGGTGGTTAAAACCCACTAAGCACTCCTCGGAAGGAAGGTTGGGCAATCTACTTCCATAGTGATACTGCCTCGGAAACCCAAGGAGGGGTTGCCCGTGAGTTGAGGTCGACGTGACTGCACACAACAACAACAACAATCTACATTATTCTTTAGTACTACAAAGCATTCCATTATGTGTATATACCATAGTTTGGTCATCCACTTTTCTGTTATAAATCTTAGAGATAAGTCCCTTGCCAGATATGTAATTATTGGCAAATATAGATTCATTGCTGACATTTTTGTTACGTGCTTTTTCGTGGTATAGATTTCTTTGTCCCATATAATTTTCTATGCTGAGATTGTTTTGTTTATGAATTGTGTTATCACTTTTTTCATTGCTATTGTTTTAGTATTTGCTAAATATTTGTGCTGGTCCTCTTTTTTGATGTGAAGGTTTATCATTTTTCTTTGAGGTTACCCTATGATTTATAGTTTTCTTCCCAAGTTTAGAACAGTCCGTCCTGTCTTGTAGTTGTCTCGACTTCCCTACCATCTAGAAGAAGTTCTGTACCAACACAGATTTTTCCCTCTTTTTGGTTTGTAGTTTTCTTCATTTGTCAATTGATGTCTCTGGTTCTCTGTTTACAATCTTGTAGGCATATTTACTTTGGATACTTCCATAGCTGGGTTGGTTTTTGGGTTATATGATCATATGTGTTATTGGTCAGTTGTTAGCTGTTGTTGCTTCTCTGCCCAAAGGGCTCCCTTTAGCATCTCTTGTAAGGTTTGTCTGGTTTTAACAAATTTCCTTAATTTCTGCTTATCTGGAAATGTCCTAATTTCACCATCATATTTGAGGGACAGTTTTGCCGGACACATAATTCTTAGTTGGAAATTTTTCTCTTCCAGTGTTTTATATATACCATCCCATTGTCTTCTTGCCTGCATAGTTTCTGCTGAGAAATCTGAGCTTAGTCTTATTGGTTGCCCCTTGTAGGTGACTTTTGGTTTTTCCCATGCTGCTTTCATGATTCTTCCTTTGTCCTTGGTTTTGGTAAGTTTAATGATGTGTCTGGGTGATTTTCTTTTGGGGTCTATCATGTTTGGGATTCGTTGGACTTCCTGAATGTATATATTGTCACCTTTCATCATACCAGGAAAGTTATCTTCCAGCAAATCTTCAACAATTTTCTCTATGGTTTTATTTTTCTCTTCTTGTTCTGGAATTCCAGTTACATGTAGATTATTCTTTTTGATGATATCCCACATGAACCTTAGGCTTTCTTCCTTTTGTTTTGATCTTTTTCCTGATTTATCCCTTTCCAAAGAAGTATTCAGGTATTTGCCTTCAGTCTCACTTATTCTGTCTTCCATTGATTCAATTCTGCTTCTTTGCCCATTGCCAAAGAGGCAAGGAGGCCACATCTTCTGACCTCCTCTAACCCCATAAGAGGAAGACAGAATCACCGTCTAGTAGCCCAAAGCCCATTAGTGTGAGGCCAGACATGCTGCCTCCCTCCAGCCCTTTCCCCAGCCCTGACACCAACTGTTCCTCCTGTAGCACTCACCACCTTTCTCTTGGGTTTGATAATTCACTGCAGTGGCCACACAGAGCTCACAGATTATGGGTTTTATTAGGGAAGCCCTAGGCTACAATTCAAGTTCAGGAAAAACGCTCAGTCTCTCTCAGCCCGCCTTCTCTCAGCCAACAGTCTCTCTCAGCCACTCTTCCAGCAATGCGTGTCTCTTGGTGTCTCTCTCAGCAATGCTTGTCTCTTTGTGTCTCTTTCTCAGCAGCACATCTCTCAGGAGCGCATTTCTTTCAGCATCATGTCTTTCGCAGCCAGCAGTCAGAGAGACTTCTTCTGCCTCTAGGAGGCCTCCTTTTGAGCCTGGCAGAATGGTCAAACTAACCAATCATAACATCAGAAATCTAAGCACCTGAGAGAGAGTGAACTTCCTGGAACACTGCTTTGTGCCACTGCTCAACAGAAATACCCCAAGTGAATAACTTTAACAATCAGGAACGCCTCAGTTGCTCATGGCAAATTCCACCTTGGCGTTTACAAAGACTTATGGGTAGAAAAGCCACACTAAGTAATTTACTACACCATACCCATTCAGTGTCTTATCTATTTCTGAAAATTTAGTATTAATCATCTGGATTTCTTTGTGTAGATTTTGTATCATTTCTGATTTAATTTATTTTGTCATTTTGTTATTGTATTGTCTTTTGAGATGGTTCTAGGGTTTTCTCTGTGTTTTCCTTGATCTGTCTCTTAATTTGTTGAAGACACCTAAATATAATTCTTTTGAATTCCTTATCAGGGAGTTCCAATGCTGTGTCTTCCTCAGGGATGTGTTTTGGTCTGTATCCTGCTTCCTTGTTTCTCCTGCTTTACCTTGCTTCTTTGTGTGGCCTGTGATGCTCTGCTGTCTCTGAGGCATTGTTTTGTTTTTGTGTTTATATTTATTGGTGATTGTATGCTGGAGTGACTTGCCCAAGATTTTAATTTTCTTTGTTTTGTTTGTATGTTATCTACGCAAGCAGGGTACTGTGATCCTCTGTTTGCTAGTTGAAAGCACTTATACATTCACCACCTGTTTCCTTTCCTGTTATCAGCCTCTCCTATGTCCCTGCCGACCTTGCTAAACAGAACCTATTCTTAAGTCCCTGGAATCTGAATGAGAATGCTATCACTTTAAAATCCAAAATGGTTGCCACTTGTAAAGATTCAAAATGGCTGTGCCCTCAGTCACTTTAAATATCCATAATGGTCACCGCTTGTAAACAATCAAAATGGCTGCGGCCTCTGGACAGCGGAAACTCAGCAGCTCACATTGTCTCCCTCCTTGCTGTTTCCCTTCCTACTCAGAGGCCACCAGTGCAGTTGTCCCTGCAGCCCTTGGTGACCAGGGTTGATCTTTAGGTCATTTCTCAGGTCCCAACACCACTTGGAAATATTCAGGCTGTTGGTCTTGTCAGAGTAGCTGACAGTCTGCAGCTCCGACTGTCTCTGTACTCACTGTTTTCGTTCAGGTTTTTCCACTAGTTGGTGCCTAATCCACTTCTGTATAGCTCCTTTCAAAGCTAGGGGTTCCAGGATTATGTTCTGTATCTCTGTCAATTGGTTTTTCTTTTCTTTGTTGAAGAGGGTCTGTGTCACTTGTCTGCTTAGTTCTCCATCTTACTGGAAGTCTGTACATTTGATATCTTTTATAAATGACTTGGATTGTTGTAATTAGGAATTAATTAGGTTTTTTGTTGGGCGCACTGGTGTGAAATTGGTAAAGGAGAGTGCCTTCAAAACAAAACAAAAGGCAACATAGTGCAGTGAAATAGATCATGAATATAAAATGATGTTGGTAAATGTTTAAGTTGTTATGGATTTGTACTCCTAGTCTGAGTCAAGTAAACATCTAACCATATTTAATTTGCTGCAGTAGTTGTTATTTGATAACATATACTCTGTTTTCCAAAAAGTATTCTATAAAATGCAGTTTCTCAGTTTACATGACAAAAAGGTTCTCTGATCCTCTGGGCCAAGTGAAGTTAAACATATTTCTTTACTTCAGTACCTGCCAGAGCCTTTCTGAACTTTCCAGAGAGAAATTATAGTATGCAAATTTTCCTAAACTGATTTGAACAAAGAATCATTATTTCATAGACACTGTTAGAGTCATTGTTCTAATTTAGTGGCTAAAATAATCTTAGTTCAGTTCTCTTAATATGATTAATTAAGTGAAGCATAATAGAAGCATCTACAACAATATTGGTCATAATGCTCTCTGATTTTAAAAAGAATTAAAAGATTAGAAGAACTAGATGGTGCCTGGCTACCGATGCCAGCCACTCAGGAAAGGATCAAATCTGGAGTTCCTGGATAGAGTGGGAGGAAAAACATGGAACAAAATCCAAAAACTTTAATGATGACCAGAATTACTGGTCGGATGGGGTCTGCTGAGACCCCCAGTACTATGGCCCTGGAATACATTCTGTACCTGGAAGAAAACTCACTCCCGGGGTCTGGCTCTCAGTCCAGTAGTTAACAAGATGTACATACAGACCACTCAACCCAGGGGGATGCACCCACATACCCTATGGAAATACATCCCTTGGAGCAATAGACCACTGGGCATCAGAGGGGCAACATTCACGGGAGGAAATGCAGGATAAACAGGAGTGCATAACTATGAGGGGCACAGGGGGAAGGTTACTGGGCAGGGATGGGAGTAGACTAGGTTAGGGTTGGGCATGGTAAATGGGGAGTGAAACTAAATGTATATGTAACGTTGAAGGTAAAACAAACTCTTAAAAAATATAAAAAAATAATAGTTTTTTTTTAAATTAAAAAAGATGAAGACTAGAGGAAAAAGGAGATATATATACTACACCACCAGAGCTCCCATAGATATATATATATACATATATATAGGAGATATAATATATATATATGTTTCATCTTAAAAATTAAACTTAGAGTATATGTGCTTTGAGTTAAAAACTTTTGCTTTTACATGTGGCCACATACTTGTGTAATTTTATAAAAGCCATTTTAGATTTACAGAAAAACTGTATAGAAAGTACAGAGAGTTCTGACATAATTCCTCTTCAATCTGCACTGTTTCTATTAACATCTTACGTTCGTGTGATGTTGCTGTTAGGTGCCGAGTTGGTTCACTTGTGGAGACCCTGTGTACAGCAGAACGATATGCTTCCAGTCCTCCTCCATCCTCACAATCATTTCTGTGTTTGAGCCTATTATTGCAACCACTTTGTCAGTCCATCTCATTGAAGGTCGTCTTCTTTTTCACTGACCCTCAACTTTACTAAACATGATGTCCTTCTCCAGGGTTTGGTTGGTCCCTCCTGATAACATGTCCAGAGTACATGAGATGAAGTCTTGCCATCCTTACTTATAAGGAGTATTTTGCGTGTACTTCTTCCAAGATAGGTTTGTTCTTTTTCTGGCAGTCCACAGTATATTCAGTATTTTTTGCCAACACTGTAATTCAAAGGCATCAATTTTTCTTTGATTTTCCTTATTCATTGTTCATCTTTCACGTGCTTATGAAGTGATTGAAAATACCATAGCTTGGGTCAGGGGCACCTTATTCCAAGTGACATCTTAGCTTTTATAACACTTCAAAGAGGTTTCTTGCAGTAGATTCATCCACTGCAATATGTTTGATTTTTTTACTGCTGCATTCGTGAATGTTGATTGTCGATTGAAGAAAAAGGAAATCCTTGATAACTTCAGTCTTTTCTCTATTATGATGTTGCTTATTGGTCTGGTTGGGAGGGTTTTTATTTTCTTTATGTTGAGGTGTAACTCATATTGAAGGCTGTAGTTTTTGGTCTTCATCAGTAGGTACTTCATGTCCTCCTTGAGCAAGCAAGGTTGTGTCATCTGCATATTGCAGGTTTTTAACGAGTCTTCATCCAATCCTGATGCCATGTTTTTCTTTATATAGTCAAGATTGTCAAATTATTTGCTCAGTATACAAATTGAATAGTATGGTAAAAGGATACAACCCTGACACACATATTTTCGTGATTTTAAACCACACAGTAACCCCTTGTTGTATTTGTACAACTACCTCTTGGTCTATGTACAGGTTCTAAAATGTACGCAAAATAGGAACACAGTTAAATATTCTAGAATTCCCATTCTTTGCATTGCTATCTGTAATTTTTTATGATCCACACAGCTGAATGTGTTTGCATAATCAGTGAAACACAGGTAAACGTCTTTCTGTATTCTCTGTTTTTAGCCAAGATCGATCTGACATCTACAATGATGTATATGAGACGAAGTCTGGCCATTCTCGCTTCCAAGGAGCATTCAGGTGCACTTCCTCCAGGACAGATTTGTTAGTTCTTGTAGCAATCCATGATGCTTTCAGCATTCTTTGCCAGCACCACAATTCAAAAGCATCGACTCTTCTTTGGTCTTCCTTATTCGTCGTCCAGCTCTCACATGCATATGAGGTGACTGAAAATACCAGGGCTTGTGTCAGGTGCACCTTAGTCCTCAAGGAGACATCTTTGCGCTTCATCACTTGAAAAAGGTCATTTGCAGCTGATTTGCCCAGTGCTAATTGTCATCTGATGTCCTGACTGCTGCTTCCATTGATGTCGGTTGTAGAACCAAGCAATGTGAACTCTTTGCCAGCTTCAATCTTTTCTCCACTTTCGTGATGCTGTTTATTGGCCTTATACATGCATATGATGTTAATTTTGTTGGGTAATACTCACATTCTGTTGGATCACCTCTCTTTGGAATGGTCACAAAGAGGAACTCTTCTAGTCAGTAGACTAGATAGCTGTCTTGCAGATTTCTTGGCGTAGACAAATGAATACCTCCAATGTTGCATCTGTTTGTTGAAAAACATTTCAGTTAGTATTCCGTCAGTTCCTGGAGCCTTGTTTTTTGTTGATACCTTCAGTGCAGATTGAAGTTCTTCCTTCAGCACCATCAGTTCTTGATCATACACTACCTCCTGAAGTGGTTGAACATAGATCAGTTCCTCTTGGTGTAGTGACACTGTGTGTATTCCTTCCATTTTCTTTTGATGTTTCCTGTGTTGTTCAATATTTTGCCTATAGAATCCATCAATATTGTGTGTCAAGGCTTGAATTTTTCCTACAGCTCTTTCAGCTTGAGGAATGCTGAGCATCTTCTTCCCTTTTGATTTTCTAACTCCAGATCTTTGCATATTTCATTGCAGTACTTTATTTTGTCTTTTCAAGCAGCCATTTGCAATCTTCTGTCTAGATCTTTGACTTCTTCATTTCTTCCATTCACTTTAGCTGCTCTGTGTTGAAGAGCAAGTTTGAGTTTCTTCTGGCATTCATCTTGTTATTTTTTGGCTTTTTAATGACTTTTTTGCTTTTCTCATTTATGATGTTATTGATGTCATCCCACAACTTCTGGTCTTTGGTCATTAGTTTTTGATATGTCAAATATATACTTGAGGTTTCTAAATTCAGGTGTGATATACTCATGGTCCTCCTTTGGCTTTCATGGACTTGTTTTGTTTTCAGCTTCAGTTTGAACTTACATTTGAGAAATTGATATTCTGTTCCACTGTCAGTCCTTGTCCTTATTCTAACTGACAGTGTTGAACTTCTCCATGATCTCTTTAGACAAATTAGTTGATTTGATTCCTGTGTATACCACCCAGTGAGATATCCATGTATATAGTCTGGTAGCGTAGTGACTAAGGCACTTGACTGCTAACCAGAAGGCTGGTGGTTCAAACCCACCAGCCACTCCTTGGAAGGAAGATGGGGCATTCTACTTCTGTAGTGATACTGCCTTGGAAACCCAAGAAGGGGTCGCTATGAGTCAGGTCTGACTCGACGGCACATAACAACAACAATAACAAGTCACAGTTTATGTTGTTGGAAAAAGGTGGTTACAATGAACAAGTCAGTAGTCTTGAACAGTTCTGTCATGTTATCTTTGTCATCATTTCTGTCATCTGGGGTGTATTTTACAACTAAAGAGTCGTCTTTGTTTTCAGTTTTCATGTTCCAATCAGCAATAATTATGAATGCATGTTGATTACATGTTTGATCAATTTCAGACTGCAGAAATTGGTAAAAATCTTGAAGTTCTTCACCTTTGGCTTTAGTAGTTGGTAAGTTTGAACAATAGTCATATTAACTAATTTTCTTTGCGGCTGTCTGTGTATTATCCTATCACTGACATCATTGTACTTCAGGATAGATCTTGAAATGTCCTTTTTGATGATGAATTGGAACACCATTCCTGTTCAGTTTGTCATTCCTGGCACAGTAGACTGAATGACTGTCAGATTCACAATGACCAGTACCAGTCCCTTTCAGCTCACTAATGCCTAGGATATCAATCTTTATGTGTTTCATTTTATTTTTGATGACTGCTAATTTTCCTAGATTCATGCTTCATAATTCTATTGTTCTGATTATCAGTGGATGTTTGTAGCTGTTTCTTCTCATTTTGAGTCATATTCCATCAGCAAATGAAGATTCAAAAGCTTTACTCCATCCATGCCATTAAGGTTGACTCTGCTTTGAGAAGGCAGCTCTTCCCCAGTCGTTGTATTCTGAGTGCTTTGCAATCTGAGCCCTTCATTTTCTGCCTTTTTATCAGGTCTGTTGCTCTTCATATTGACTTCACTAGCCAGTTTTTTGAAAAGTAAATTGCAAAGTCCTCCTTCCTTAGTCTGGAAGCTCCAGTGAAAACTGCTATGTGTGATCCTGCTAGTATTTGAAATGCCAGTGACATAGCTTCCACTGTCACAGCAACACTCGAGCTATCACGGTATGACAGACTGACAGGAGAGTTTTAATTTTTCTGGTTAGTTATAAATACCAATAAATGGAGCTACTTTATCATTTTATTTTGGTTAGTAGAAATTTAGTATATTGGGCTTAATGTTATTCTTTTACTTAAATATTAGTATTTAATATTATGTATTACAATGAACTGTCAACACAATCAAAGACTCTAAGATAGGTATATTGAGGTATATTTATTAGATTTTAAACAGGCTTTTAATCATTAGAAGCTTGCATTGTCTTATTTGAAGAAATGTAATAGAAGTCTTTATTGCTTTGGGTCTAGAATATCCACTGATATTATTACTTATGAGAACTTTGTAGTTATATTATTTATATCATTAAAATTAACTGTCTTCAAATCGTTTGTTGTTTAAACAAAGAAACAGCTATTACTGTTTATCCAGAATTACTTATATTTCATGGAGGCAGTATTGCTGTTCATAGTTTTTACTTCTGTTTTTTGAATCATTTTGAAATTAATTGGGTTTGGTTATCACATTGTGATGACAGAATTTTTCTGAGGCAATAAGAGAATTGTAGCCACTTAAATAAATAGTTTTGAAGCATATTTAGAGCAAAGACTAGTTCTAGATAGCTTTTTCTGATCATCTGCTCATTCACTTATTCACCGTGTATTGAACGTCTGTGTATTAGTGAGGGTTGTATTCTGCTGGAAGTAATAGAACACACATCTAATAGTAACTTAACAAAATAGAGATTTTATCTCTCACAGGTAACAAGGAATTTAGAGATATAGGCAGTTGTTACTACTAGTGGTTCTGGTTTATGATGCTTTAAGAGCTAGGCACTTTCTGTCTTTTCCTTTGCCATTCTTAATGCATTGGCTTTTCACCTGCCCTTGTGCTTGTAAACCTCATATTAAGGTGGCTGCAACATAGGGTAGGAGAGTAGAAGGGCAAAAGCCCGAGTCAGCCACATCTGTTCCTCCTTTATCAGTTAAGCTAATTCTATCCAGGATCACCTCTCAGCACTTCTTGCCAGAAAGTTACATCGCCAACCATATGGTATGAATGCTGGAGAATCTAGCATTTGTCATTCTAATCTTTGTAGTAGCAGAAAGCAAGAGAGGAAGGGATTTAGCTATTCGAATTCTCAAATATGTAAAGTTAATAGCTTTCATAAGTAATTATTATAGTGTCTTACTCTTGCAATAAGAAATATACATTTATTCCTCAGCTGACTTTGAGGAAGACCTGTGAGTTAGTTAGTCTGCAGTATCTGTTATAACTTATTAAATAGAGGCATTATATAGTATTGAAATCCTGGTCCAACCAACTTAGTACCTGTGACTTTGTAAAAGTTACTTATGCTTCAGGCTTTCCATTTATTAAGTAGGGCTAATATAGGGTTGTTATGAGAAGTAATTATATATGATAATCCAAATAATGTACTTAGCAACAGTGCATACGTCACTGTACTCACTCATTGTATATATGTCATTATTGTTCTGTATTTTTAATAGAGTGATACTTGTTTATTCTAAAAAACAAAAATTTAGATACAAAGATTTCTCCAAATAGTATTAGCAGATTGATTTGTAACTGTATTAGTTATCTATAGCTATGTAAAAAATTATCCCAAAATTTAGTATCTTAAAACAATAATAAACTTTTATCAGCTCACAGTTTCTGTACATCAAGATTTTGGCAGCAGCTAGCTGGACATTTTGGGTTCAGGATCTCTTATGAGGTTTTAGTCACAGTGTTGGCTGGGGTTGCTGCAGTCATCTGAAGGTTTGATTGGGGCTGGAGGATTCACTTCCAGGTCTGATTGGCAAGTTAGTACTGGCTATTATAGGAGACCTCAGTTCCTCTGCAAAGGGCCTCATCATAGAGCTTGAGTTATCTTCACTGTAGAATGGCTGACTTTCCTCAGAACCAGAGATAGGAAAACCTCCTGCTGTTGAGTTGATTCCAATTAACAGCAACCATATAGGACATAGTAGAACTGCCCCCAGAGGGTTTCCAAGACTATAATCTTTATGTAAGCAGACTGCCACATTTCTTTTCCCCCCTTGGAGCAGCTGGTTTGTTCAAAGTGGGGACATTTTGGTTCACAGCTGAGTGGTTTAACCACTGCACCATCAGGGCTTATCAGTGATACAAAGGGAGTCACAAAGCCATTCATGACCTTACCTCAGAGGTCACACAAGTTACCTCTGTTGAACTTTAGTTGTCATAAAGACTTGTTATGTGCTGTTGAGTCAGACATGACTCATAGCGACCCCTCCTTGGGTTTCCGAGGCAGTATCTCTACGGAAGTAGATCGCCCCATCTTCCTTCCGAGGAGTGGCTGGTGGGTTTGAACCACCAGCCTTCTGGTTAGCAGTCAAGTGCCTTAGGCACTATGCTACCAGAGCTCCTGTCATAAAGACTAGCCTTGTTTTAATGTGGGAAGACATCTAATTCTCATGACTTTTGGATAGAATTGTTCAGGTAAGGTAGTTGGGTCAATTTGATTGCTCATATTTTCTTTCATTCTAAAGTAATCTAAATTGAATATGTATTTTTCTTTGATGGATTAGTATCTTCAATAAATCTTAAAAAAGCCTATGATAAAATAGTTTTACCTTAAATTTTGCAAGGCCTACTAAATTTTTGCTCAAAACATAATCAGTGCCCTGAAATAACCTGAAGTAATAAGCTTCCAGAACACAAATACATTATGTTATTCAGTGTTTCTCAAAAAAAGGGTTTTAAAGAATGTTATTGCTATCAAAATCCCCTCCAGAAAACAGGTTCCATTATTACATAACTTGTGGGAAGTTCACACAAGGTTGGAACTTGCTTTTTGAGATGTATGGTAACACAGTATCATGTTAAAGCTTTGAGAACTTTATCAAGCAAACATCTCTTTGGCCTTGATTAATCTATTATTTCCCAGATTTATTTGACCATGGAGCCCTCTTGCTTAATTATACTTTTTTAGAGGCACAGTTGTTCAGTGAAAAATTGTAATTCTTATGAAAGGTGCAATGAAAAATGAGAAGAGAAAGATATTTGCTACTCTCCAGTATATTTGGGGAATTATAAAAACAAAAAGTGATACTTCAAATTTATTGTCAGTAGGACCAGCATTTTGCATAGTTTCTGATACTGGAGTAGGTTGTTTCCTTTTTAATTGATCTTTAATGCATAATGCTGTTGTCACAAATAGTGAAGTTCACAAATTATTCAAACACTTATTTTAAAGAAACTTAAAAGCACACAACATAAATATTGCATTATTAAGGAAACTAAAGGGAGCTCTGGTGGCGTAGTGCTTAAGGCATTTGACTGCTAACCAGAAGGTTGGTGGTTCAAACCCACGAGCCACTCCTCAGAAGGAAGGTTGGGCAATTTACTTCCATAGTGATACTGCCTTGGAAACCCAATGAGGGGTCACTATGAGTCCAATCCGACTCGACGGCAGGGCGTTTGGTTTGGTTTATGAAACTAAAAGAAAGTGTTAGACTATGAGTCAGATAATTTGGTTTATAGTTTTGATGTGAATTATTATAGACTTGGTCCTTTGCTTCTCTATCAAATAGATATTATAACTAATAAGAATTCTTGTAAGGATTACTTATAATAGTAGAACTGAAACATATGTCTGAATGTAAGTGTGCTGGTAATATTGCTGAAATATTAGTACTTCTGGGCTTTCTAACAAAAATATAATAAAAGACTAAGAAAGTAGTAAGTGGAAGAAGGAGGAGAAAAACTTTAAAAGACAGTAATAGTCCAGAAAATTAAATGACTGAGAGCAAATTATGACTACTGACCATGAAGTTTACTTTAATCTACATCTGGATATAGGGAATTGCTTGGCTAAAGAAAGTCTTCATAGCCTTTATTAATATTTTAGCAGAAGGCATCTAAACTCGGGCCAGTGTCATGTTGAGGTGGTATAATTCTATCCTTTTTAGTCTTCTAAATGTATTTATGGTTGTAGTTTAAACAGTATGCTAAGGAGCATTAACTTTTTACGTTTACCTCTTTTCGTTTCCTTGTATTACATGTCGTCGTCTTCTGAATTTTATATTGATTCATCTAGTGAGTTGATGGTACCTTTCTCTTGTCTTTGAAATAAATTGCTTGAAAAAAAAATAAATTGCTTGAGTTTTTTTAAGTCAGATTTACTGATGCATAATTTACATATAATAAAACTCTCTTTTTTTTAAAGGTATATGGTTCTTTGAGTTTTGACAGATGGATACGGTTGTAGAACTGCTACTACAGTCAAGATATTGATATTTTCATTATCCCAAAAGTTACCTCATGCTCTTTTGTGCTTAATTCTATTCTGCCTCTGGCCTATGGCAACCACTGATACAATTTCTGTTCCTGTAAGATACAAGAAGTAGAACTTCAGATCTCTTACTTATTTTGAGATACAATAAGAACATTTGTCTATTTCCTTAATTTTTTACTTTTGAAAATAACTAATTGTATTCCAACTTAGGTATGTGTGTTTTAAGCACCCATCACATAACAATTAGGGTGCTTGGAATTAAAAAGAATAAAAAAATATTTTGTAGCAATGATTTATCAAAGGCAGTTATGCATATTATTTTGAGTGGAAAAGACTGAAATAGGAAATAGGAAATAATGGGAGAATAAGTCATTAGGGTGTGAAATATGAAAGAAAATGTGTGAGATTATTGAAATATTAGGTTAAGCCATATGAAACTGTTGTTTTAAGTCAGAAACTATTGAATACTGGTGATTTTTTATGATTCTACTTAGTTCTTTGTAGATTGGGAAGATCAGAATGGTTCTACCATAATAAACATAATAAACAGAATGAGAGAAGTTTTGAGTTGGCCATTACAAAAGTGTTAAGATATAGAAGGAAGGGGAGGAAAGGCAACTGTAGAGAATAGCAAATTTAACTTACTTTTTTCAAAATAGAAATTCTAAAAATTAGTGTAAATGTTTGTTTCCTGAATCTACTGGTACAGTTTTAGAAGGGACAAAGGACAACCAGAGTGAGTTGCTGAAAGTTTACCCAACCCTCACCATTGTAATGAGTACTTCAGAATTCAAATTCAAATTCAATCCTAAAACAGTGGATTGATTGCCAACTCAGTATTTAGGAGTTCCTGGGTGGGTGATGCAGATGGTTAATGTGCTCATCTGCTAACCGAAAGGTTGATGGTGTGAGGAGCTTCAGAAGAAAGACTTGGTGATGTACTCTTGAAAAATTAGCCATTGAAAGCCTGGTGAGCACTCACTCTGACACACAGGAGGTTGTATTGGATTGCAATTTCAACTTGATGGCAACTGGAAAAGGAAAATCTAATAGTTAGGAAATATTTTGATCTTTTATATTAGTATGGATTTCTTTGGGTGGGATATGTTTAAGATTCATACTTAAGGTCATTTTCAATGAACTTTTACTAAAGATAATAATTGTAATTCATAAGAAAATTACTGCTTTTCCTTCCATATGTTGCCTTTAGCTCATAGTTTTACATGTATCAATAGCATTGAGAAAAACACTTTATACTGACAGAAATTTAGAATTTCAGTAGAGATAAAAATTTACTATACAAGAAATTTTTCATCTGAAAGTTGTCATGACATATTCAGAGTAAATCTGGATGGATTATATTACCATAATAACTACGGTGTTAAATATTATATACGAATTGCATCAGACTTTCTGTCTTCTGAATTGTGAACATTCATGTCATTCAGGATATGATTACTTGAAAAGTCTCAATTATTACAGATGAATATTCTGTCTTCCCCTACCCCAATGTTTCATCTTGGACCTCGCTATTAAACATATGTTAGACCTCATATTATTCTCCATGTATCCCAGCCTTTTCTATTTCCTTGTCGCTGCTACTTTTTGGGAATTTCCTTAGCCGCCTTTTTGTATTTCTAAAATCTTTCTTTACCTCTCAAATATGCTTTTCAGTATAAGCCCATTGAATTTTTAATTTTACTTCCTTTTTGTTTTAAAAGTTCTTTTGTTGCCTTCATTCAAATCTACTTGGTAAACTTCTCCTTTCCCTTTGTAAACATTTATATATGTTTTTTTTTCTCTTACATTTTCTTTCTTTCATGTCTTTATAATATTAAGTAATGTTTGTGTCATCTATCTTATAATTTTATAATTTAAAGTTCTTGAGGAACTAATCTTATTATTAATATATCTACTGTCTCCTTCTCATGCTGATTCTTTTTCTCATGTGTTTTAAAATTTTGGATTGTGAGTTTATTTTCGGTGGGACTTTTGTGCAGCCCTTCTAGACTGAGTTTATATATGCTTCTGCTATATGTACTGGGAATATCTTCAGTATGGAACCATTATTGTGTGTGTGTGTGTGACTTATATCTAACATCCCAACATATGTGTAAAATATATAAATATACTTATAAATTAATAAGATATGTATTCATATATCTAGCACCATGTTTGCAAAAACACATGATCAGTAGCTTGGAAGCCTTTCTTCCACCAAAATGGTTATCCTTACCTTAACTGTGATGTGAATCATTCCTTTGGTTTTTAAAAAAGTAGTTCATCAGCTGTGTTTGTATCTCAACAATGCATTGTTTATTTTTGAAGAACTAGCAGTCACAAACCTGTTCTTGCAAAGAAAACACATTGTTGTCTCTACTGAATGATGTTTCTGGGAGAGAACAAGCTGAACAATCTCTGGATCAGTCTAGCCTTTCTAAGAGTGTGTAAGAGCTCCTCCTGGGGAAGTAAGTGCACACCATCAAAAGTAAACCCCAGGAGATTACGGGCAAATAGTACTCTGATGGTTTTAGATCAAGTATTGAGCTATTCAGCAAGAACATAGTTGGAGATGGTGAGTAGGCTGCTCTGTGGTTTCTGTTTTTAAATGTGTAAGGGCACACCTCCAGCTCTTAGAAGTAGGTCAGAATAGACACTGTTGGTGGCTTAATGCCTGCTGTTGTACATGTTGTGTAAGAGGTAGCAATAGTAATATGTAACTTGAGAGAGTTATAATTTTTTTCTATTTCTGAGAAAATATAACTATTAGCACTAGCATATGTATTAGTTAAAACCAATTCCTGTCAAGTTGATTCTGACTTTTGGTGACCCCATGTGTATCAGAATAGAACTGTGTTCCATAGTTTTCAGGGACTAATTTTATAGAAGATAATTGCCAGGCCTTTCTTCTGAGGTGCCTCTTGGTGTACTTGAATCTCCAACCTTTTGGTTAGCAATATATTAGGTAGGATATAGGTTTTCAGGAGATGTAACTGAGAGCTTTAAAATAATAGTGGCGTAAACAAGGTAGAAGTATATTTGTCTATCAGGTGAGAAAGTCTGGGTAGTTAAGTGGTCCAGGGATTCTGTGGCAGTTCTGTGATTGCCAGAATCCATGACTCTTTGTGCTCTCTTATCTTCAACATGAGTCTTACAGCTTAGATTCCAAGATGACTACTCTAGCTCTTGGCCATTATTTCTGCATCATACCCTGGAGGAAGGAGAACAGTTGTAAAGAGAGGCTATGTTCCTTTTTTTTTTAAGGTTAATAACTGTTAGTTGCACACATTGTCTATCCTCACAGGTCAGAACTTGGCCACATGGCAGGTAGCTTCAAGGGATTTTGGGAAGTGAGGTCTTTTTCTTGGACCTTATGTACGCAGGTGGGAACTATTTCTGTGCAAAGATAAGAAACTGGGAGATAGTTGGAGCCTGTGCCACAGTACTATAATTTTCCTCTGGTTAATATATTTCTAGTGACTGTACCCATGAACAACATCATGTTCATTTAAGAATGGATTCTTAGGGGAAATTTGGATATTTGAAGGATGCAGGTAAATAAAACAATCTTACTTTTTTACTTAGTTCATTTTCTTATTTTACAAATGAATAGATAGTTGTGTGTGGTGGGGGATTTGTCACAAAAAAATAGAAAATACCTATTTGGAGACAAAAGCTACTGTTGCACTCTATCCATTGTTTTTCTACTCTACCTTACTCCTGTCTCAATTATGAGGAAAAATTAACATGTTTCCACTGAGTGGTTCAGGAAAACATAGCTTTACTTTAGAGGATTAAATGTTTCTATGAGTTACAGTCTTTCCAGTTTTATGTTTCTTTTGAACAGCAAATAATCATTTTTGGTCTCTGTATTTTTTGGTTTTCTGAAAATAAAAGTGACTTAGGTTTAGTGACAAATTTCAACTTAAAGCATTTTGTTAATATACTGTTGAGTAGAAAAATAATCATCATGCCCAATTAAAGTCCTAATACAAAACTTGTGAAGGTTTTTTTTTGTTGAATTCATTGAATAATATGCTCTAAAATTTCTATAACCTTGTATATTAAACTATAATCTATAGAAAACATCTTATACCACCCTGAAGGTTGCTATAAAAATAGTTTATGAAGTTCATGCTGAGACTAAAATATGTTGAAATGGAGAGTTTTGAAAAATGTTCTATATAGCAAAGGAGACCAAATCATGCTAAAATGCAGAAAAAGACTATACATCAGTTCCTAAGCAACATTATTCAAAAAAAAAACAACCATAAAAAAGGTAATAAGATTACATTTTCACATTTCATGGCTAGTAAAGTGCATTAGGCTGCTCAGATATTCATAACTTACTGTGACATTTGGGAAGATTACATTTTGTAGTGCAGAGCCATTACTACAGCTCAGATAATAACTAGCCAATGCCTGGACCTGGATTATGATCCCTGTCATTGGAAACAAATTTGTGTGTTGAAGGTTGATCAGCTTCAAATAACTATTAGAAAGGGTTAACATGACATACAGTAGACCCTGTGCATGGTTTTTAGATATAATAGATGTGCATACATATATAGTATATCAAATATGCCACACATTTGTATGTACCAATTTCTGTCATCATTTTTCTCCTTGAAAGGCATATTTTACAATATTTAAAGCAAGGGAGAAATATTTAAAACACCTGTCTGGACCGCTCTTACAGTATAAACTCAATTTAAATGCTGGTGAAATATTTGGGGTTTTTTGGAAATTACTTTCAAAAATTGATTCTATAGCTTCTTGAAGGGTGGTTACTGATAGGAATGTATACATATCAAAATGAAGGATTGATGTAAGTAATATTAAGGTAAAGGTAAGGTCTTTTAAGTTAGTTGCAACTACATTTTTGACTCATCAGAGGATGTTTAATTGTTGGAGGAAATTTTCATAGTATTAGAACACTCTCCTGATTTTATTTTCTTGGCGTGAAATTGTTTCAACTGTGTTGGTTGCATGATGTTATATTAAACAAAGTCCAGATGTTTGTGTTTTAAGAAGTGCTTCTTTGTCTTCAGTGGAAAATACATAATTTCTGTTTTCAAAAATATTGCTGAGAATTTGTCTTCCTCACTGTATCTAAATGATTTCCATAAAACTTTTGCCTTTAGGCTTTCCTTTCACCAAAAAATTAATTATCTTAAAATTTTATCAGATATACTGTTATAGAATTAGTAGTTTGTTATGGCAGTAGGGTTTTTTGTTTTGTTTTGTTTTATTAAACTTAACCTTTCTGGATCTTTGGAATTCTTTTCCATATCTTGGAATTTTCCTTGTGCCTGAGGTTTTTCTCATGCCTTACTTTTCTTTCTACTTTTTCCTATGTGAATTGGTGGCTCTCCCAAATTATCTTCTAAAGAAAATTAATATTAGAACTGGAACAGACCTTTCTACTACTTAATTTGATTAAATATTATCTTTCCTGAAATTACAAGTTTAAATTAATGGAAATAATTTTCTCAGTTTTGAATCTTTCCCATGTACTTTTCCTAAATCTTTGCTATATGCTAATGATGGTTGCTGCCCTATCGTAATAAAAACCTTGTCTTAACAGTTACATGTTTAGTTAATATTACTTTATAGCTTTCTGAAAAAGTTTAACCAGGAGTATTTGAAAGTGTCTGTTTCATCTCATTCTCACTGTGAGCATTATAATTTTAAAAATACGTTATTTCATTTAGTAAATATTTTGTTTAGTAAATATTTCTTCCATTTGTATTTGTCATTTGTTTTTCTTTTGTGAGTTGGCTGTGTTCATGACTTACTTGTTTTTTTTCCTCTCCAAATGAAAAGACCTCAATCCTTAATCACTTTTCCTCACACTGGTTTTTTATCTGTAAGATCTTACTGTTTTTTTTTCTTTTGAGAATTTTTTTTTTTTTTTAACATTTTGCTGCTTCAAATTCAACTTTCAGTTTTTTTTTGTGTGACATATCTGAAATTTATTTTGGCATATTTTGTGAGGTAAATATCTAACCCTGCTTTTTACAGTAAAAATTGCCATGTTGTTGTTGTTAAATTGCCATTTTTGTTGTTGTTGTTATGTGCCGTCGAGTCCGACCCTACTTATAGTGACCCCTCCTTGGGTTTCCGAGGCAGTATCACACTACAGAAGTAGATTGCCCCATCTTCCTTCCAAGGGTGGCTGGTGGGTTTGAACCGCCAGCCTTCTGGTTAGCAGTCAAGTGCCTTAGGCACTATGCTACCAGAGCTTCTGTTAAATTGCCATAGTACCACTTAATGATTGTTAGTACAAATAAGTTACTTGTAATTCTGTGTATTTTATTATGCTATGAGTTCCAGGCTTTGTTTTTATGACATTGATAGCTTTTATCTAGTACCACGGAGTTATGGGCACTCTGGTAGCAAGTGCCTAAGACACTTGACTGCTAACCAGAAGGCTGGCCATTCAAACCCACCAGCCACTCCTTGGAGGGAAGATTGGGCAATTTACTTCTGTAGTGATACCACCTTGGAAACCCAAGGAGGTGTCGCTAATGAGTTGGGTCTGACTTGACGGCAAATAACAACAACAACAACAACTATGGAGTTTTAACAAATATATTTCACTATTTGTTTAATGGTCTCTTCCTGCTACCAGACTTCCTTTTGTACAGAATTTCCCTTGGTTATTTTCATGCATTTAATTCCTAGATTGAGATTTGAATCACTTTATCTAGTTTCAGAAAAGTATTGGGATTTGTAATGGTATTGTGTAGAATTTATAGCTTAATTTCTGAAAAGTTAACAGGTTGACAGGATTTAATATTCCTATCTAGAAGCATGGTATAGATTTTCGTTTGTCAAAATATTCCTTTAAGGACCGTAGAAAGGTGTTTTTTCCCCTTAAAAGTCTTATATATATTTAAATATATAGTTTTTACTCCTACTTATTATTGAAAACTTTCTCATTTTTAAAAACTCTTATATTTTCTATCTAGAAATTATAAGTATTTAGGGAATTTTATTAATGTTACATATTTATTTTGTGTTCACACCAAAATGACTTTCTGGGCTGAAGTTACTGACTTGATGCCATTTGTATGTCATAAAACTTCCCCTGAGACAAAGGTGTAGCTGTCCAGTTTGGAAATCAGAAGTCTAAGCATTTTCTAATTAAACAACTTAAACAAAAATATAAGATGTGCTATTGACTCACATGAGTTAGGGCAGGGGCCATGTCTGTCTTGTTCATCACTGTACCATTATTTCCCCAGCACCTGGGACACGGATGATACTCAGTGAGTTTGTTAAGTTAAATGAATTTATTAATTTATATACAGTAGGGCTTTTGGTTTGATTTATGCTAAAGTACGCTGTGCACTTTTACTGAAGCCCATTTCTGTCGAGGCCTATGTTCAGACTCCAAAGCCGAAAAACCAAACTCATTGCCGTCGAGTCAGATCCCACTCACAGTGACCCCTCCTTGGATTTCTGAGGCAATCTCTGTGGAAGTAGATTGCCCAGTCTTCCTTCCAGTGTGCCTTAGAATGTCAGTATGAGTTGTTAACGTCTGGGGCCCATTCTTTTTTTTTTTTTTTTAAATTGTGATTTGGGTGAAAATTTAAAGAGCAAATTCACTTTCCATACAACACTTCACATACACTTTGTTTCATGATATTGACCACAGTTCACCACAATGCAACACCTCTCCTCCCACTTCCTCCCGACAGTCACCTCTTCCCTGTGTCCATCTGTGTTAGACTGGGTTCTTTAGAGAAACAAAACCAGTAAAGCTTATATATATAGAGACATTTATCTCAGGAAAATGGCTCACACACTTATAGAAGCTGGCAAGTCCAAAGTTCGTGGATCAAACGTCAAGCTGGAGGCTTTTCCACATCAAGCTGGAGGCTTTTCCACGTCAAGCTGGAGGCTTTTCCATGTCAAGCTGGAGGCTTTTCCCAACTCTTACAGCCACAGGGGCTGAGGTGCTTAAGGTTGGCAGGTAGTATACTGTTGACTGCAACGAATGACGAATCCAGGATCTGCAGGCTGAATGGTGGATTGTTCATTCACGGACAGTTGTAGGCAGCACAACAAAATCCTGATCCACAGAAGAATGTCTCTTTTCCCAGGATGTCCATAGATATACTGGAAGCAGGCCACATCCCTAGGGAAACTCCCTTTCAACAGATTAGCTGCTCAAAACATGATCATGTGATCCCCTCATGGGAATAATCACATCACAACAGCTTAAACCACACAGAATCGTGGTCCAGCCAAGTTGACACAGAGCTCCAACTATCACAGTCCACCCCTTGTCAACTTGACAGTTGTACACATCTTCTTAACCATATAATCTCTAAATAAGGACAATTATAGAGTCATATTTGCACGTAACATGATATGCTAACACACATACAACTGAAACGCATTAACCTTATTTACATTTCACAGTTCATAACAGAAGGAAACAAAAATATTTGATGCACATATACAGTGAAGAAATATAACAATCACAGTCCTCATTTCTGCAGCTGGTCATGTGGTCATAGCTAATATTCAGAACTACCTTCTTCCACCACCCATTCTGTATTTCCCTTGCCCTCAGCAAGCACCTCAGCTGGTCGTGGTTCTTTGCCTGGTGGGGTGACCCAAACCTTCATTCCTGAAGGGTCTGGGCCATTAGCAGTCATATCAGAATTGGGTTGCTGTAATTTTCCATTGACTTTAATCACAGGGCATGGGAGTACTAAGAGACGTCCTAAAGAATCTCCTGTATTCCAGACATATTCTTCTTTACCTCCATTATGTAAAGTCAACCCAATTTCCCCTTGGTAGTAAGGATCTATCACACCAGATAGTACAATAATGCCCTTCTTTGTCTCTTGATCCAGAGGCATGAGGAAGCCAAAATGGCCGAGTGGCATTCTTAATTTCCAGTTCAATGCAATCAGTGGTGTGTTCCTCCAGGTGGGAGTGTTCCTCCCTTTGGGACTAAGATCTCCAGACCCGCAGAGCATAGGATAGCAGGGACAGGAAGCAAAAATTTTTTGAGTGGGTCACTAGGGGTAATAGTGAGTGGTACCACTCCTGTTTCCACCCCTTGGTTCCTGGACCCATAAATCCTGGCTATTGGAGAAACAGAACCATATATTGGACACTGGTTTAGAGCTTTTACAGCCTCCTGGAACACATTGCCCCAACCCTTCAAGGTACTGCCACCTAGCTGGTGCCATATTTGTGTTTTCAGGAGGCAATTCCATCATTCTATCAAGCCAGCTGCTTCAGGATGATGGGGAACATGGTGAGACCAGTGAATTCCATGAGCATAGCCCATTGTTGCACTTCATTTGCTGTGAAGTGAGTCCCTTGATCTGAAGCAATGCTTGTGTGGGATACCATGATGATGGATAAGGCATTCTATAAGTCCACAGATGGTAGCTTTGGCAGAAGCATTGTGTGCAGGGAAGGCGAATCCATATCCAGAATAAGCATCTATCCCAGTAAGAACAAAACGCTGTCCTTTCCATGATAAAAGTGTCCAGTGTAATCAACCTGCCACCAGGTTGCTGGCTGATCACCCTGAGGAATGGTTCCATATCACGGACTCAGTGTTGGTCTCTGCTGCTGGCAGATTGGGCACTCAGCAGTGGCGGTAGCCAAATCAGCCTTGGTAAGTGGGAGTCCATGTTGCTGAGCCCATGCATAACTTCCATCCCTGCCATCATGGCCACTTTGTTCATGAGCCCATTGAGCAATGACAGGAGTAGCTGGGGAAAAAGGATGGCTGGTTTCCACTGAACGTGTCATCCTTTCCATGTGATTGTTAAAGTTCTCCTTTGCCGAGGTCACCTTTTGGTGGGCATTCACATGAGACACAAATACTTTTGGCCCGTTCAGAGAGATCTATCCACATACCTCTTCCCCATACATCCTTATCACCAATCTTCCAATCATGTTCCTTCCAAGTCCCGGACCATCCAGCTAAGCCATTAGCCACAGCCCATGAATCCATATATAATCGCACATCTGGCCATTTCTTATTCCATGTAAAGTGAATATGCACAGCTCAAAGTTCTGCCCACTGGGAGGATTTCTCTTCAGCACTGTCCTTTAATGAAGTCCCACAAAGGGGCTGCAGTGCTGCTGCTATCAGTTTTGAGTGGTGCCTGCATATTGTGCAGAACCATCTGTAAATCAGGCATGAGTTTTCTCTTCCTCAGTCAAGTGGTTATAAGGAACTCCCCATGAGGCCATAGGTGCAGAGTGGGAGAGGCAAGGTAATGTGACTGGAGTGGAGACCATAGGCATTTGGGCCACTTCCTCATGCAACTTACTTGTGCCTTCAGTTCTACTTGAGCCTGATCTCTGATATACCACTTCTCTTTAATGATGGAGTGCTGCTGTGCACATCCAACTTTATGACTCTGTGGGTCAGACAACACCCAGTTCATGATGGGCAGCTCAGGCATCATGGTGACTTGGTGGCTCATGGTTAGGTGTTTAGTCTCTACTAAAGCCCAGTAACAAGCCAAAAGCTGTTTCTCCAAAGGAGAGTAGTTATCTGCTTAGGATGGCAGGGCTTTGCTCCAAAACCCCAGGGTTCTGTGTTGCAATTCACCAATAGGGACCTGCTAAAGACTCCAAACAGCATCTCTATCTACTACAGACACTTCAAGCACCATTGGATCAGCTAGATCATATGGCCCACGTGGCAGAGCAGCCTGCACAGCAGCTCTGTTGCAGAGCTTTCTGTTGTTCTGGGCCCCACTCAAAACTAGCAGCTTTCCAAGTCACTTGATAAATGGGCCGCAGCAACACACCCAAATGAGGGATATGTTGCCTCCAAAATCCAAAGAGGCCCACCAGACATTGTGCCTCCTTTTTAGTTGTGGGGGAAGCCAGATACAATAACTTCTCCTTCACTTTAGTAGGAATATCTCAACATGCCCCATACCATTGGACCCCTAGAAATTCACTGAGGTGGAAGGTGCCTGAATTTTTGTTGGGTTAATTTCCCAACCTCTCGCATGCATCCGTCTCACCAATAAGTCTAGAGTCATCAATGCTTCTTTTTTACTAGGTCCAATCAGCATAATGTCATCAATATAATGGACCAATGTGATGTCTTGTGGAAGGGAAGGGCGATCAATATCCCTACGGACTACATTGTGACATAGTGCCGGGGAGTTGATATATCCCTGAGGAAGGACTTTGAAAGTATACTGTTAGCCTTGCCAGTTGAAGGCAAACTGCTTCTGATGGTCCTTTGAAATTGGTATTAAGAAAAAGGCATTGGCCAGATCAATAGCTGCATACCAAGTACCAGGAGATGTACTAATTTGCTCAAGCAATAAAACCACATTAGGAACAGCTGTAATTGGAGTCACCACCTGATTAAGTTTACGATAATCTACTGTCATTCCCCAAGATCCATCTGTTGTTTGCACAGGCCAAATAGGCGAATTAAATGGGGATGTGGTGAGAATCACCACCCCTGCATACTTCAAGTCCTTGATGGTGGCAGTAATCTCTGCAACCCCTCTAGAGATGTAGTATTGCTTTTAGTTTACTATTTTTGTAGGTAGAGGCAGTTCTGATGGCTTCCACTTGGCTTTTCCTACCATAATAGGTCTTACTCCATGTCACGGACCCAATTCTGCCAATTGCTGAGTATATCTATTCCAATTATGCATTCTGGCACTGGGGAAATCACTACAGGATGAGTTTGGGGACTTACTGGACCCACTGTGAGATGTACCTTAGCTAAGATTCCATCAATAACTTGACCTCCATATGCCCCTACTCTGACTGGTGGGCCATAGTGATGCTTTGGATCTCCTGGAATTAGTGTCAATTCAGAGCCAGTGTCCAGTAATCCCAGAAATGTCTGATTATTTTCTTTTCCCCAATGAATAGTCACTCTCATAAAAGGCCTCAGATCCCTTTGGGGAAGGCTAGGAGAAACATTGACATTATAGATTTTTGGCAATGTAGTGGGGTCCTTCCTCAAAGGAACCTTGCCTCCCCTTCATGCAAGGAGTTGTGGGTCTGTAAACTGACTCAAGTCTGAGAATTGATTGAGAGGTCATGACTCTGTATTCTGGTGATTCTATCTGGTTGCTGTTAACATGACCTAGAATTTTTCTGTCTATACAGATCAAGTAAATATTTAGTAGGCTTGCCATGTATTTCACTACTGGGAACACCATGAGCAAGTAGACAATGCCATAATTCCACATGCGTTAAACTATTCTGATTACTATACTGACTCTGCTGTCCATCATGGTAACCACACCCATCTTGCCTTTGTCGATTAACTGCTGCCACTTGGCCCCTACTACCACAGGGTCCAATCAGCCCCATCGTAGTTCAGTGTCTTAGTTCAATTAGGGCAGTTCCCACTGTCAAATTAGGTATACATAAAATAGCAATCACAGCTGTCTTCAAGGATGCTGGAGCTCCCTTCACAAATTTATTCCTCAGGATACTGGTGAAAGGTGTGTCTTTTGTACTCTCCCTTTGTGGCTCTAGGGGGTCTAATCTGTTAAATCCATTCTAACAGGCCAATTTCCATAAGCCTCTGGATACCTTCTACATTATACCAAGGCAGGTCTGGTACTTTAGCTTGACTTGAGGTAGGCCACCGTGTAGTCCATGCTTCCAAAAGCCAACCAAATGAACTATTAGATCCTTTCCTAATCTCTTGAGCTGAAATATTGAATGAAGAATCCATACTTAGTGGGCCTCAATCGATAAACTCAGACTGATCCAATGTTACATTCCTTGCACCATTATCTTACACCCTCAGTAGCCATTCCCATACATATTCTCCAGGTTTCTGTCTGTACATGTTAGGTGTTAGCAAAATCAAGTAGTTCTTTTCGGGTGTAGCATACCACCTCCTCAATCACACTTTCTATTTCACCTTTTGGGACTCGCTTGTACTTAACTTTAGTTATAGGTCCAGCAGCAACAATGGGTGGTTGGGTAGTTTCTGAGAGCATTCAGGAATGTCTTCCATGGCCTCTGCCTCAAACAATGACCCAGCAGGACCAGTTTGGCTAATCCCATAAAACTGAAGTGGAGGGGATAATGGTTTTACAGTAATCCTTTCAGATGGGAGGGATTCAACAGAATGTAAAGGCTCTGTATCCTAATCTTCCTGACTGTTGTTGTTGTTATGAGCCCTGGAGTCAGACCTGACTCATAGCGACCCCTCTTTCCCAGGCAGTATTACTACGGAAGTAGATTGCCCAAGTTCCCTTCTGAGGAGTGGCTGGTGGGTTTGAACCACCAGCCTTCTGGTTAGTAGTCAAATGCCTTAGGCACTGTG
>NW_006921884.1:3101575-3103129 GCF_000298275.1 Orycteropus afer afer | reverse complement strand
GAGGGGGAGGGGGAGAAATTTATCTTAGGAAAATGGCTCACACACTTATAGAAGCTGGCAAGGCCAAAGTTCTTGGATCAAATGTCAAGCTGGAGGCTTTTCTCAACTCTTGCTGCTTCAGGGGCTGAGCTCAAAGTTGGCAGGTAGTATGCTGGCTGTTGACTCCAACGAATCCAAGATCTCCAGGCCGAATGGTGGATTGTTCGTTCATGGACAGTTGTAGGCAGCACAACATAATCCCAATCCACAGAAGAATGTCTGTTTTCGTAGGATGTCCATAAATATACTGGAAGCAGGCCACACCCCTAGGGAAACTCCTTTAGACGGATTGGCTGCTCAGAACATATTCATCTGGTCCCATCATGGAAATAACCACATCACAACTGCTTAAACCACACAGAATTGTGGTCCAGCCAAGTTGACACACAGCTCCAGCTATCACACCATCCCTTCATCCTCCCCTGCTCCCTGAGCTGTCTCCCTGTGCATAAAGCCCTTCTTTCTCCCATGATTGTTCTCTCTAAGGGGTGTATTTACCTGAGGTAAATGTTCAACTCCTATTTCTGTCCTTTGTTTGGCTGGAAGCCACAGAGGTATGGGTTCAATTCTAGACCTGAAGGGCAGTTAGGGGCCATAGTCTCAGTGGTTCCACCAGGCTCTATCAGACCAGCAAGGGGCCCATTCTGATAGGACTGGCATTTGCACTTATTTCTTGGTGTTACCTCTTCATAGTGTCATTATTATGTCATAGTAAATTCTTTTTAATTAAGTGAGTCATTTGTCACAAATAAACTACCTGTATATTCCAAACTTGTGTGTTATTGGTAATATCATTTGTATTTTAATGATAATTTTATGAATTCTAAGCCAGCATAAATCATGTTTTTTTTTTTTTTTTAAAACTTTGTTTTAATTGTGGTACATGTGTAGGTAACAAAACTGCCATTTTAACATTTCTTTGACGTGTATAATTGTGACATTAATTACGTTCACCGTGTTGTACAACCATCACCGTGATCCATGTTTAAGTTCTTTCATCCCCCTTAATAGAAGCTCAGTGTCCCCTAAGCAACGACTCTCTCTCCCTCCCTCCCTCCAGCCCCTGGTGACCACTAACAAACTTTAGTCTCTGGGTTCATATAATATCTGTCCTTTTGTAACTGATATATTTCACTAAGTATATACTCAACAGAATTAAAATCAGGAATGCAAACAGGTGTATACACTAATGTTCGTTGCAGCATTCTCCATAATAGCCAAAAGATGGAAACAAGCAAGATGTCCATCAACAGATGATTGGATAATCAAAAGGTAGTACATACCTACAATGGAATATTACTCTGCCATGTAACTCTGCTGTAACACATGGGGTCACCATGAGTCGGAATCTTCTTGACAGCAATGGATTTAGCTTTAAGCTTTTCTTTTTTGGTTTATACATTATACATGCTGCAATATGGAAAAACCATTTAGAAATTCTGTGACTGCACAGTCTTTTCCCTCTTTTTGTTTGTAGTTGTCCTCACTTGCCAATTGCTATCTCTGGTTCCCTGT
>NW_006921884.1:3053003-3098118 GCF_000298275.1 Orycteropus afer afer | reverse complement strand
CAATCCTACTTCCGTAGTGATACTGCCTCGGAAACCCAAGGAGGGGTCGCTATGAGTCGGGGCCGACTCGACGGCACATAACAACAACAACATAATGACTATTGATAACTAATATCTTTTCATGTGTCTGTTGGCCATTTATGTATCTTCTCTAGAGAAATGTCTTTTCAAGTCCTTTGCCCATCTTCAAATTGAGTTTTCTTTTGTTGTTGAGAAAGCTGTTTTTTTTTAAAATTTTTAAAAGTGAACTTTTTTTTTTGTTGTTGAGGGAAGAGAAGAATATGTGTGTCTAGTTACTGCTAAACTGAAATTTAGGATTGCACTAATTGAAGAAATAGTAATGTGTTTAATTTTTTTCCTTCCCCCTCCCAAGCTGGTAGGAGGACAGTTTGATTTGGAAATGAATTTCATTATCCAAGAAGGTGAGAGTATCATTTGCATGGTGGACTTACTGGAAAAATGTGACATCACTTGCCAAGCAGAAGTCTGGAGCATGTTTACAGCCATTCTGAAAAAAAGCATACGAAATCTTCAAGTCTGTACTGAAGTAGGCCTTGTTGAAAAAGTGCTTTGGAAAATTGAAAAAGTTGACAATATGATAGCAGGTATGACTTTTCCATAATACAAGGTATGTGAAGAAATAAAATTTGATTTTTAAATAATGCATTTTTCTTATTTTATTCATCATTTATTTCGTTCTCATTTATTTGAGAAATACTTGTACATCCACTGTGTTCCTGGCACTTTAGTATCCAAACCTTTAAGTAAGCATAGTATATCTATCTAATCCTTCAAGAAATAGAAATACCTTAATTATTTGATTGTTTTCTTTTGTTTCCAGATCTTTTAGTTGACATGTTGGGAGTGCTGGCTAGTTACAATTTGACAGTTCGAGAACTAAAGCTATTCTTCAGTAAACTTCAAGGAGATAAAGGACAATGGGTAAAAATACCTAAATACTCTTTAGTATTTAAAAGTATCCCTTTCCTCAAACACATTAGCAGCTCTCTCAATAATTGATATTTATACATGTGGGACAAATACTGATTTTTTTGGGGAAGAAATCAATTAAAATATCATTTAAAGCCATACAGAGCTCTTTTAGCCATGAGTGGATACAGGTGTGGACTAAGAGAACAGGGAGTTTCAGGCAGGCTAACACATTTGGTCCTTCTTCATACTGTTATTCTTTAAATATATATTCAGCATTTATTTAGAGGAGAGGATATGGGGGAAAAAATGTGTATACTACTTTCCTACTATCTTCCTTTTTTATTAATTGAGTAGTTTGTCCCTTAAAGTGAACAAAAGCTTTGCAATTAATTGGATCCACCCTCCTTTCTTCCATGTTTAGCCCTCCTTTGCCAGGTGGTTGTTGTTGGTAGTGGTGGTGAATTTATTTGATCCCCAGGCAGTTTATCACACTTTCTGCCAGTTAGTGGAAGGTTGCGGCAAGGAGAAGAGGACACACAAAAGTGGGGTTAAAGAGAAGTTTTTATTCGGCACTCCGGGCCAGGTTTACTGGTCCCCAAGAGGGGCTGGGCAAGGCTCATTGGTTCCTGAGAGAGGCCTGACCTGAGTGGGGGCAGAGGGAAAAAGGCGGGAACCAATCAGGTGAAAGCACCTCATTAGCATAGTCATTAAGGGAGGGGGAGGACCTGTGCGGGTTCAAAATAAGGCAGGAACCAATCAGGTGGAAGCTGCATCCGGTTTGGTCTGTTTGTAGCTTCTTCCTGTTCAATCTTTTACCCACCTGACTGGCGCTGAGTTCCCGCCTGACAGTTACCTGTACCTTAGAGAAGTTCTTTCTCCATTTTTTTTTTCTTAATTTTTAGCTTTATTTTAGTGTCCTTGAGATGTTTATGCCCGTAGCAGTTGTTCAATTGGCACATCCTTAATCTAGCTCTGATTAAGTACATCTCAGTTTATGCTCTACAATTATAAACTCTAATTCATTATGTTAAGATTATTAAACCATTTAGCTTCTTTTTATCAGTCATTATTGATTTTTCAGAGATTTGATTGTGTTTTGGCATGGTTTACTTTGTTTATCCCTATCAAAGATCTTGCATCTATGGGCTTATAACATAATTTTCATCATATTTGGAAAATAATTGACCATTTTTTCTTCAAATATCGTGTTCTTGTTGTCTTCTTTCTTTCTGGATTCCAGTTACATATCAAGATCCCTCGATGTTGTCCCTTAAGTCCACTGAGATGTTAATATTTTATTCCCACCAGTCTTTTCTCTTTTTGTTTCATTTTGGATAGATATTATGGCTGTATTTTTGAGTTAACTGATTTTCTGCTGTCTGCTTTGATGCACGTTGAAAATTTCATTACAGATTATGTGTGTGTGTATATACATATATATATATATTTAAAATAGTATTTCAATTGCATTTTCACTGAAAGTTCACAGAGTAAATTAGGTTATTATATGACAATTTTTGTATAATTTGTTCATTGACATTAGTTTTTTTTCCCCACAGTGAGTCAACATTCACCTTCATTTTATTCTGTTTCCAGTACTCTAATTTTCCTGTTCCCTTGTCGTTTTATGTGAGGAGCTCTGGTGGTGCAGTGGTTAAAGCTTTTGTCTGCTATCCAAAATACTAGCTGTTCCAGTCCACCAGCTGGCTCTTTGGGTAAAAGATGAGGCAGTCTGCTTCTGTAAATATTTACAGCCTTGGAAACCTTGTAAAGCAGTTCTGCTCAGTCCTGAAGGGTCACAGTGAGTTGGAATTGACTTGATGGCAGTGGTTTTGGTTTCTATCTTCTTGTCTTTACTTTAGAGTAAATGTTGATCTTTTGGTCTCATAGGTTTTTATTTTGTTAACGGAGCACCCTTCTCAGAGGTAATATCCTTTGTTTTGTTTGCATCTCTGTTATTTAGCAAAAAGATGATCTCAAGGGATAGTTTCAGTTTAGGGTTTAAAGAGTATCTCAGGGCAGTGGTCTCAGGGAGTCCTGAGGTCTCAATTAGTTCGTCAGGTTTGGAGTTTTTTATGAATTTGAGTTCTGTTCTGCATTTTCCTCTCAGTCTGTCAGGGTTCATCTTTTGTGGGCTGTCAGAACTGTCACTAGTGGTAGCTGGACATAATCTAGTTCTTCTGGTCTCAGGGTGCATGAGGCCATGGCTCATGTAAGCTATTAGCTTGTAGACTAGTTTCTTCTCTGAGACTTTGGTTTCCTTCTTTATCTTTTGCTCCTGATTAGTAGAGACCAATAGTTGTTTCTTCAGATAGTATATTCTTTTTCTCTTTAAATTCTGTTTGATTCTTTTCAGTGTTTTTTATTCTTTCCCATTATGTTGCTTTAAGTTCTTTAACTCTTTGACACTGTTGAGCATATTTATGATAGTTCTTTTAATGGTTTTGTTTACTAATTCTATAATCTCTGTCATTTTCTGATTACTTCAATTTTGCTCCTCCTCATTGGTAACATTATCTGCCTCTTGGACTAGTTTAGCCTTTCTATTCAGGCTTGGCTCTTCTAGGCTCTCTACTTAAGGATGCTAATGGCCTTAGTAGAGACTCAAACTATTCCTGTCTCTGTATCAGCTCTAGGAATTCTTCGACTTACATAGCTCTCAGTATTTTGACCCTACTTTGTTGAATTTAAGGAGCTCTAGTGGTGTAGTGCCTAAGGCATTTGACTGCTAACCAGAAGGTTGACAGTTCAAACCCACCAGCCACTCTGAAGAAGGAAGACTGGGTGATCTACTTCCGTAAAGATTACTGCCTTGGAAACCCAAACGGGGTCGCTAAGAGTCGGAGTTGACCCTATGGCAGTGAGTTGTTTTTTTTTTTTTTTGGTTGTTGAGTTTTATCATAGGCATGCACAGTTTGGTATTAAGCCAAAGACTCAATGCTGCTTTTTGTAGCCTCTCTGCTTTACTACTCCCTTTTTAATACTCTGACCTGAAACTTCTAGCCACTTCTGACTCCCTATATTTTAATCTCTGCTTCCTCAAGTCATTGAGACCTCCAAATTTTGTTTGATTTCTCTGAGCCTTTGGAGTAGTGTGGAAATTGCTTCTAGGTGGAAAGCTTGTTTGATTTTCTTTTTCTCAGGGATCAGAGTCCTGTACTGCCTCTTGTTCCATGTATGAAACAGTTTTGTTTCACACATTTTGTCTAGTTTTCTAGTTGTTTTTCACAGAATGTTAAGTTTAGGTCTTGTTACTATGTCACGGTGGATGTTGGCTAAAAGCAGAGAATACTGGAAGGATAGTTATTTGTGTTTAATTGACTACGCAAAGTCTTTGTGGATTATAACAAATTACGGATAACATTACAAAGACTGAGAATTCCAGAACACTTAATTTTGGTCCTACAGAACTTGTACATAAACCAAGAGGCAGTTGTTAGAAGAAAAATGAGATACCGCATGGTTTAAAATCAGGAAAGGTGTGTGTTAGGGTTTGTATCCTTTCACCATACTTATCCAGTCTGATTACTGAACAAATAATCCAAGAAGCTGAACTGTATGAAATGTGGCATCAGAATTGGAGGAAGACTCATTAACAACCTGTGTTACGCAAATGATACAACCTTGCTTATTGAAAATGAAGAGGATTTAAAGCCCTTACTGATGATGATCAAAGACTACAGCTTTCAGTATAGACGGATTTCACCTCCACCTAAAGAAACAAAAATCCTCACAACTAGACCAGTAAACAACATCATGATAAGTGGAGAAAGATTGACGTTGTCAAGGATTTTATGTCACTTGAATCCACAGTCAGCACTTGTGGAAGCAGCAGTAGAAATCAAGCAGTATATTGCATTGGGCAAATCTGCTGCAAAAGACCTCTTTAAAAATGTTGAAAAGCAGAGATGTTACTTTGAGGACCAAGGTGCACCTGCTCCGAGCCATGATATTTTCAATTGTTTCATATATATGTTGAAAGCTGGACAACAGGGAAATTGAACGATTAATGCCTTTGAAGTATGGTGTTGGTGAAGAATATTGAATATGCCCCAGAGTGTCAGAAGAACAAACCAATCTGTTTTGGAAGAAGTATAGGGTGAATGCTCCTTAGGAGTGAGGATGGAAATACTATCAGGAGGGAACAGTCCCTGGAGAAGGATATCCTGCTTGGTAAAACCAAGCATCAGTGAAAAAGAGGAAGACCTTTAATGAGATGGATTGCAATGGGTATAAGAGTGGGCCCAAACATAGCAAGGATTGTTGAGAGTGATGCAGGACCAGACGTTGTTTCATTCTCTCGCATATGGTCGCTGTGAGTAGGAACTGACTTGATGACACGTAACAACACTACGTCAGATCCAGAAGAAAAAGTAGACTGGTTCGATTTTGGTTTTGTTTTATATTTAACTAATGTTTTAAAAAATATGTAATTAATACCCTTTTATTATTTTAGTGAACACAGATAATTGCATATAAAAAATTAGCAAAGGATATAAATACACATTAATTTATAGAGTTAGAAACCCCAAACCAAATAAACACAATATCATTAATAGAGACATTGAAATTAAAACAATATTAAGATATCCCCTTACGTCTATTAGCATCAAGATTATAATCAAACCCAATGTTGTTGAGTTGATTCTTACAGTGATCCTATAGGGTAAAGTAGAATTGGCTGTAAATCTTCATGGAAGTGGAATGCCACATCTTGCTCCCACAGAATGGCTGGTGGGTTCAGACTGCCGGCATTTCCATTAGCAGCTGAGCACTTAATCACTGCAGTACCAGGGCTCCTTGTCTAGGGTTATAAAGTTATATAATGGCAAATATAGTTGGAGAAGTAGGGTTATTTTCTACCTTGTATGCTGTTGGTGGTAGTGAACACTAGTGGGGTCAACCTTAAGAGGAATCTAGCACAACTTCAGTTATGTTAATTATACCTATAAAAAAAAAAAAAAAAAAAAAAACCTTACTGCCATCTAGTTAAATCTGACTTACAGTGATGCCCCATTGGGCTTCCAAGGCTGTAAATCTTTATGGAAGCAGATTGCCTCATCTTCCTCCTGCAGAGCCACTGATGGGTTTTAACTGCCAACCTTCTGATTAGCAGCCAAGCTTTTCCTACTACAGAGCTCCTACCTACTGATTTATCAGTTCTGTTCCTGACTACATATTCTAAGAGATTCTTACATTAGTTCCAGAAGGAAATATATAAGCCTTATTTTTGATGGTAGTGAATTGTTAACATGGTGTTCATCATTAGGAGAGTGGACAGATGGATATATAGAATCGATTTTTACGTAGCAGTTAGAATCCGTGTATGGAGTAATATGAATAGATGCAAAAAACATAGGAACAAAGTAAGAAAGAGAACTTTGTATCTAACCTAACATCACTCATTTAAATTATATGTACAAGTTGTTGTTGTTGTTGTTATGTGCCGTCGAGTCGGCCCCGACTCATAGCGACCCCTCCTTGGGTTTCCGAGGCAGTATCACTACGGAAGTAGGATTGCCCAACCTTCCTTCCGAGGAGTGGCTGGTGGGTTTGAACCGCCAGCCGTCTGGTTAGCAGGCAAGTGTCTTAGCCACTATGCTACCAGAGCTCCTTATGTACAAGTACACATTTTAAAGGAACACATAAAAATTATTAAACATATTATTATATTGCCTGTGGGGAGATGGAGAAATATAGAATAAGTGTAAGGAATAAAAGGAAAAGATAAGAAACTATTAATAAAACAAAAGATAGGTCTTGCTCAGACATCTATTACAGCTGTTTAGCTATTTATTTTTAGACATTCAGGTTATTTTCATCTCTTGCAATTGAAGCAGTACAGAAAAATCCTTATGTCTAAATATATATCTGCCTTTCTGATTATTACTTTAAGATAGATTTTTAAAGACTCTTGAAATATGCTGCTAAATTGTTGTCTAAAGAGCTTTTTCAGCAGTGTCTGTGGAGGAAAAGGCTTATTTTAATCTATTCTTTTGTTTGTTGGTTTATAGAAAAGGAAATTTGGAGGAATGACTTCTTTGGATGGAAATTAATACTGTACTTTTATTTTTAACAATAGGGTTGTTTTGGCTTATTTCATTTTGAAAATTATTAAAAGAAGTTAAGTGTGATTGAAATTAGTTGTTATTGCACTTTTGTTATTGAGCGGTATGATTAATTGAAAATTTGATTATCTCTTGAGAATACAGCTTTCCCCTTAATATCTAATTAATAATTTGCCAAACTCTTTTAGACAATGACTAATTATAACAGGGTTGTATCCTTTCCCCACACTTATTCAATCTATATGCTGAGCAAATAATCCGAGAAGGTGGACTATATGAGGAAAAATGTGGCATCAGGATTGGAGGAAGAATCATTAACAACCTGAGATATGCAGATGATACAACTTTGCTTGCTGAAAGTGAGGATGACTTGAGGCACTTACTGATGAAGGTTGAAGAATACAGTCTGCAGTATGGATTACGTCTCAATATAAAGAAAACAAAAATCCTCACAACTGGACCAATGAGCAGCATCACAATAAATGGAGAGAAGATTGAGGTTGTCAAAGAATTCACGTTGCTTGTTTCTACAATCGATGCCAACGGAAGCAGCAGTCAGGACCTTAGAAGACGTGTAGCATTGGGAAAGTCAACCGCGAAGGAACTGTTTCAAGTGCTGAGGAGCATGGATGTCTCCTTGAGGACTAAGGTGCGCCTGACACAAGCCATGATATTTCTAATCACCTCGTATGCAGTGAGAGCTGGACAATGAATAAGGAAGACCGAAGAAGAGTTGATGCTTTTGAGTTGTGGTGCTGGTGAAGAATGCTGAAAGTACCATGGACTGCTAAAAGAACTAACAGATCTGTCCTGGAGGAAGTGCAGCCAGAATGCTCCTTGGAAGCAAAAATGGCCAGACTTCGTCTCACCTATTTTGGTCATGTTGTCAGAAGGGACCATTCCTTGGAGAAGGATCTCATGCTTGGTAGGGTGGAGGGTCGACGAAAGAGGGGGAGGCCTTCAACGAGATGGATTGAGATGGTGGCTGCGATGATGGGCTCAAGTATAGCAGGGATTGTGGAGCTGGCGTGGGATTGGGCAGTGTTTCATTCTGCTGTGCGTGGGGTCGCTATGAGTTGGAAATGACGGCACCTAACAACAACAACAACAACAATAACAATGATAACTTATCATAGGTACTAAAGTAGGTTAAGGGCAAACCAATGATTTCGTTTGTAGTTTGACTCAGTTTTGAACTCGTAGTGCCTAAGGCACTTGACTGCTAACCAGAAGGCTAGCAGTTAAGACTCACCTGCAGCTCCTTGGAAGGAAGGTTGGGCAGTCTACTTCCCTAGAGATACCACTTCAAAAACCCAAGGAGGGGTCGCTATGAGTTGGGAGATGACTTGATGGCACATAACAGCAACAACAACCTTTTAGGAAAGAGAACTGTCCTATGCTTTATCTTGTTTGCTTGTAAACTGATTAGAATGATAATGCATATTCCATTGTCCTTTGCTTTTCCTTGTGTATGTAAATGAGCTTTTATATTTAGTTGTTTGTTGATTCATGTATTGGAGGAGATTTGGGGGCCAAAGAGGCAGTAATCAAATAAATGTAACATTACAAATTTTATACATGCTGGGTAGTAGAGAGGTATACTGTGAAATGAAGATGGATAGTAGGGAGATTTAATCCAGTCACAGAGTTCAGGCAGGATTTCCCTGAGGAAGAAACCATTAAGATAAACTCTAAAGGATGGGTAAGATTTACCTGGTTAAGATGGGGTGGAGTGGGCAAGTCAGAACATTTCAAGCAAAGGGAATAATAGCTTATGTTAAGGCCTTATTGTGGGTGATCTGGGAGAGGGCGTTGTGGGTGGATTGCAGAAAGAAAGGGAGAATGAGATGTTTCAGAGGTAGAAGGGGTCAGACCATCCAGTATCTTGTAGGGCTTGATAAAGATATTGGTCCTTGTTTTAAAGACAGTGAGAAGTTACACAAGAAATAAAACCAGAAAACCAAAACCTTTGCCATTGAGTTGACTCTGACTTATAGTGACCCCTGCTGGGTTTCCAAGACTGTAAGTCTTTACAGAAGTAGGTTGGCTTATCTTCCGCCCATGGAGCAGTTGATAGGTTTGAACCACTAACCTTCTGGTTAACCAGCCAAATGGTTTACTTACCTTGTCATCAGAGCTTCCTAGATAACATAATACAATGGAAAAATACAATGCCTGAAAGCATAGACTCTGGAGTCAGGTTGAGTTCTGTCACTTACTACCTAAGTGATCTTGGACAAGTTCCTGTGCCGTAATTTCTAGTGATACTGCCTCGGAAACCCAAGGAGGGGTCGCTATAAGTCATGTCCGACTTGATGGCATATAACAACAACAACAACAACATAAGATGGCGATAGTTATATTACCATGTCATAGTGTGGTTATGAGGCTTAAACTGTTTCAGTGTTTTAAAAATGTCTTTAACAGTGGTAAATGGAAGAAATTATTTAAGTATTTATTAAATTAGAAGTTATTTTTCAATAGAGTGGGGAGGTTTGATATATTTTGTATTTATTTTAATTGTAAAAATATAGATTGCATAAAATTTTCCAATTGAGTAATTTTTCTTGTATACATTTTAGTGACACCAGTTATATCACTTGTGTCGTTCAACCTTCACCAGTATCCATTACCAAATTTTGTATCACAATGAACAGAAACTCAATGCTTCCTAAACAATGATTCTTAATTTCCCTCTCTCTCCTGCCCCTGGGGGTAACCACTATTCAACTCTGATTGCTATACATTTGTCTGTTCTAGGTAGTTCGTATTAGTTCAATCATACAATATTTGTCCTCTTGTGATCAACTAACTTCACTCAGCATGTTTTCAGGGTTCGTCCAGGTTGTAGTTAGTATCAGGACTTCATTTTCTTTATGGCTGAGTATTATTCCATTGTATATATGTACTACATTTTGTTTACATATTCTTCTGTTGATGGGTATTTAGGTGGTTGTATCTTTAATTGCTAACATGCTGCAGTGAACACTGGTGTACTGTACTTTTTATTTTTAAAAAATCATTCTTGATACAATGTGGAGAATAGTTTCAAGTGTCAAATGATATTGGCTTGTATTTATTGAACATCTGGTATGTTCTAAGTGTTAAAGAGTGGCATAGAGAGCATTGTTAATTTCTGTGAGATAATTGAAAATAACCTTTTTGGTTATTTTCTGTTTTTTAGTTTACAGCATTGATTCTTGTGTACAGGTAGTCCCAGATATAAGACACATTTGAATGATGACAAATTGCACTTACTACTACTGTCTTTTTTTTTTTTTAAATACATCTTATCGTTAGTAATAAGTACTGCATACAATGTTGCAGTGGTAATTTGTTGGTGGCACATATGTGTAGCTTATATGTAATGTTTCCAATGCCCAAAGAGAAATGCAAATCATGTTTATAAAGATACTAACAATAAGACCCAATTATAATGAAAACTTTAAAAAAGAAAAAAAGTATTAGATTGTGTCAGAATGATTTATGACAGAGTTGTTGAAACAGACCCTGATCATAAGTCAGGAACTACCTGTATATTAAAACATAGCTTTATTGAAAAAAAAAAAATTATTTATATATATAATATATATAATTATATAACTATAACTATAACTATAACTATAACTATATATATATATATATATAGGAGCTCTGGTAGCATAGTGCCTAAGGCAGTAGACTGCTAACCAGAGGGCTGGTGGTTCAAACCCACCAGCAACCCTTAGAAGGAAGATGGGGCAATCTACTTCCGTAGTGATACTGCCTTGGCAACCCAAGGAGGGGTCGCTATGAGTTGCTTCCAACTCGATGGCACATAACAACAACAAATATATATATATATATGTAATATATATCAGTTGTAAATAAAAAATAGTGAATAAATTGTTGATTGTCTTCATAGCCTCCACATGCTGGGAAGTTACTATCTGTATTAAAGCACATGCCTCAGAAGTACGGTCCTGATGCCTTTTTCAACTTCCCAGGAAAGAGTGCCGCAGTAAGTAATCTCAATGAGGAAATCACTTGATACTCTCCTTCCTTTTGCTTCTGGAATGTACAGCCCTGCAAACACCACTGACAAGTTCTGTGTTAGATAGACATGTCTCTACAGGACCTGACTTAATCCTTGCAAGAATTGTGTATCTTAACTTCCTACTAACTATTTCAGAGGTGATGAAATAGAAGCTAAAAGAGGTTAAGAAAGCAGTTCACTCTCAACTTGGGGCAGCAATGGAACAAGACTTTAATTCTTTTTGAACATAAGCTCTTTTGTCTTATGAATTTATCTCTGCATACTCAAATGTTTGTGTGTAATTTGACACCTTTACTTTCTATTTTTCTAGGGATCTTTCTCTAGCCTCACATTTTCCTACCCTTATCTCTTTTGTATCTGGTGCATAGATTGACAGTAACTCTTTAAACCAATTAGGCAGATATTCCTGACATGAGTTTTCAAATGATGGAAGTCTTAGCCATTTTTACTTATAAACCCTTAGTCTGTTTATAAATAAGAAAATTATAATTGGTAGTAATATCTGTATTGTTCCAAATGTTATAACCAAAAAACCAAACCCACTTCCACTGAGTCAATTCTGACTCATAGCCACCCTGTAGGACAGAGTAGAACTACCCTATAGAGTTTCCAAGGCTATAATCTTTGTGAAAGCAGGCTGCCTCCTCTTTCCTCTGCAGAGCACCTGGTGGGTTCGAACTGCTGACCTTTTGGTTAGCAGCCAAATGCTTTAACCATTGCACCACCAGAGATCCCTTCAAATGTTATAGGAGTGCATTGTATGTATGTATGTTACTTATGGGAGGCTTTTTAACCTTCTTACTACATTGGTCAGCCTGTTTCAAGCAAAATTTCTTTCATAGACATTTCTGCCTATTCTGTTTCTGAGCTTAATCTCTTACTCAGGTTTTATTCTGGTTCTCATAAGATATTATTTCTTTGTTAGGCTCCAAGTAGTTAGATAATATCTGCAGAAAGATGCAAGTGTGCTTGAAGAGGTCATGTGTGAAATTTGAATGTTACATATACAAGTCTCTGGAAAATTTTGTTGTTCATATTTTATTTCTTTATAATTCTTTCCTTATTAAGCATTTTAAATTTGAAGCTTACCGGAATAACTTTACTATCTTGGCTTTGAGCCTTTTATGTGCCTCTAACATAAAAGAGTGTCCTCATAAGATTGCTAAGCTTTTTTAAAAGTTTATTTGTTTTTATCATGTACCACATTATGATTTAATATTTAAAGCTCTTTGAGATTATAGTGTCTATTCCACTCACCTGCATTTATCTTGGAAGTACAGCAGTGAGCAGTTCAGCTTATCAGCTTTATACTTTTAAGGGATATGTATTTTAAATATATTTTCAATGACTCTTTTCCTTATATTTTAAATGGAAGTAAAAATATTCGTAGATGAATATATTTACAAAGCTTTCACATTTCCATTCTCATAGGAGTACACCAAATATATTTTCTCTTATGTTTTTCCTTAATGCAACATTTATTTTAAATCAGCTTTATGAGGTCTCAGTAGTGTTTTATATAAATTTGGCTCTGTATTTTACACAGTATTTAATACATGTGAAAGACTATATGTATATGATGTATACATAAAAATGCATATATGTTATAACAATGAAACAAAAACTTATATACTATGATTTTTTTTAAATAGCTTTATTTAAAAAAATTGAGATAACATACAATTCACTCATGTAGGGTGTACAATTTACTGATTTTTACTATACTCACAGAGTTGTGCACTACCACCATATAATTTCAGAACATTTTCATCACTCTCAAAAGAAACTTCGCACTCATTAGCTGTAACTCCCCAATCCCCTCAAGCCCCCAGCACGAGGTGACCATTAATCTACTTTATGTCTCTATAAATTTGTCTGTTCTGGACATTTTAAATAAATGGACTTGTACATTGTCTGTTTTTTTTTTTTTTGTGACTGCTTTCCATTTAGCATAATATTTTCAAGGATCATCCATGTAGTAGCATATATCAGTACTTGATTCCTTTATGAATGAATAATATTCCATTATGTCATTTACCCATTCATCAATTGATGGACATTTAGGTTGATTACATTTTTTTGGCTATTAGGTATAATGCTGCTATGAACATTTGTGCATGTTTTATGGAGAAGTATGTTTTCATTTCTCTTAGGTGTATACCTAAGAGTGGAATTGCTGGGTCATATGGTCTGTGTTTAACATTTTCATGAACTGCCACACTGTTTCCAAAGAGACTGTATATTTTATAATTCTATCTGCAGTGTGCTCTGGTAGCATAGTGGCTAAGACACTTGCCTGCTAACCAGACGGCTGGCGGTTCAAACCCACCAGCCACTCCTCGGAAGGAAGGTTGGGCAATCCTACTTCCGTAGTGATACTGCCTCGGAAACCCAAGGAGGGGTCGCTATGAGTTGGGGCCGACTCGACTCGACGGCACATAACAACAACAACAACATCTGCAGTGTAAACCGAGAAAACCAAACTCACTGCCATTGAGTCAGTTCTGACTCATAGTGATCCCCTTTGAGTTTCGAAAGTGGTAAATCTTTATGCAAGTAGATCGCCCAGTCTTCCTTCCGTGGAGTGGCTGGTGGGTTTGAACCACCAACATTCTGGTTAGCAGTTATATGCCTTAGGTACTACGGGACCAGAGCTCCTTACAGTAATATATGTGGGCTCTAGTTTCTCCACATCCTATTGTCTACTTTGGATGTGGAGAAATTAAAGCCTATGTATATTATTGTCCACTTGGGAGCTCTGGTGGCATAATGCCTAAGACATTTGACTGCTAACCAGAAGTCTGGTGGTTCAAACTCATCAACCACTCCTTGAAAGGAAAGTTGGACAATCTACTTCTGCAGTGAAACCATGTTGGAAACCCAAGGAGGGGGTAACTGTGAGTCAGATATGACTCGACAGCAATGATATGGTTTTTTTGGTTTATTGTCCACTTGTTATGATCTGATATTTTGATTATAACCATCTTCTTGGGTGTGAAATGATACTTCATTGTGGTTTTAATATGAATTTTCCTAATGAATCATAAGCTCAGCATCTTTTACTGATTTTTTTTTTGGGGGGGGGCATTTGTATCTTTTGCTTGGTAGAATGTCTATTCATATTTTTGACTGTATTTTACTTGGCTTATTTATGTTTTTTTTTTTCCCAATTGAATTGTCATATTTCTTTATGTATTTTTGGTACATGTCCCCTTTAAGATATATAATTTTAATATTTTTTTTCCCATTTTGTGGCTTGTATTTTCACTTTCTTCATGGTGTCCTTTGAAACACAAAGTTTTAAATTTTGATGAAGCCCAGTTTACCTGTTTTTCATTTGTTGCTTGTGCTTTTTTTGGTGTCTTGTCTAAGAAGGCTTTGTCTCACCCAAGACTATGACGATTTACTCCTGTGTTTTTTTGTAAGTTTTATAGTTTTAGTTTTTCATTTAGGTCTGTGATAGATACATTTGGAGTTAATTTTTGTGTCCTATGTAAGAAAGAGGTCAACTTAATTCTTTCACATGTAGATACCTACTTGTCTATTGAGAAAATGATTGTTTCCCCATTGAATGATCTTGGTACCCTTGTTAAAAATCAGTAAATATAAGGTAATATTTATTTCTGGACTTACTCTATTCCATTGATCTTTATTTTTGTCTTTATGCCAGTAGCATTGTCTTGATTTCTGTAGCTTTATGATAAATCTTGAAATTGGAAGTGGAAACATTGTTTTTCTTTTTCAAGATTGTCTTCGCTATTCGGGATCCCTTTCATTATGTACTTTGATCTTCTAAATTTTAATCCAAATTGTAAAGCCATTTATATAGTGACTTCTGATTACAATCCAAAAATGTTATGAACTAATTGTTTTCTGTATTAAAAGAGGAAGTATATACCAAGCTTTTATTTTACTATTCTAAGACCTTAAAATTTCAGTAATAGACTTGCACTTTGATATCACTATTTCTTTATTTGGAATCTCTTTGGATATGTTTGTTCTAAGAAATGAAACAAACAAGACCATTATGTCCAACAGGTCACAGTTAATGTTTCTTTCATTTAAGTAAGTTAACATCATTACTGTGTATTTGGGGAAATCCAGAAGTTATTATAAGTCTTCTAGATATATGAATTGTGACATAGGAGAATATGATGTAATAGAATTATATATAGCATTGTAAAGTCTTATTTTCATGATTTCAGTGAGGCTTTTCATGTGAGTTACTAACTTAAAGTTTCTTTCCTGAAGGCTATTGCATTACCTCCTATAGCCAAATGGCCATACCAGAATGGTTTTACATTTCATACTTGGCTTAGAATGGATCCTGTAAATAATATCAATGTGGATAAGGATAAACCGTATTTATATTGGTATGTATTTTCTGTGATTGTTATTACTTTACTTGGAAAATGAGAAAAATATTTAGTGGTAAAATGAAACTTATTCTTCATAGTTTCAGAACCAGTAAAGGTCTTGGTTATTCTGCTCACTTTGTTGGAGGCTGTTTGATTATAACGTCAATAAAATCAAAGGGAAAAGGCTTTCAACACTGTGTGAAATTTGATTTCAAGCCCCAAAAGGTATGTTAACTTACTTAAGTCATAGTTAGTTAACAAGTTATGCTAGCCTTCAAAATGCTTTGTTTTAAAGTTACTTGCATAAGATAGGTAAATCACAGCTCTTTTCATACTGTTTCAGAAAATGAACTGTAAATCACTGGACAATTGTTAACCTCTTATTTTTTTTGATAATAAAAAATTGGATAGTTATCTATGGAGTTGAAGGAAAGTCCAGGGGAAAATATCATTGACAATTATTTTACTAGTATAAACTTACACTTTCCTTTTTACTTAGAATTTTTAGATTAATAGATGGTTCATCAAAAATATGTATACATATCCATATTATACATATACATAGATAAGTAGATGATACAAAACCAAACGCACTGCCATGGAGTCCGATCTGACTCATAGCGACCCCTCTTAGGGTTTCCTAGGCAATATCACTACGGAAGTAGATTGCCCTACTTCACTTCTGAGGAGTGGCTGGTGAGTTTGAACTGCCACCTTTCTGGTTAGCAGTCAGATGCCTTAGGCACTATGCTACCATAGCTCCCCTAAGTAGATGATTGATAGATAGGTATAGCAAATTCAGAAAAATGTTAAAAATTGTAGAATCTATACAGTAGAAAAGAGGGTGTTTGTATTAGACCTTCAACTTTTTTGTATATTTAAAAATTTTCATAATAAAAGTTGGAAAATAATTTAGAGGTTCCGTTCACATCAATTACAAATTCTCTGAATAAGTATTTATCCAGAGGTTGAATATTGAATTTAATAAAGTACTCCTATTTTGTTTCTAAGTTGAATAACATTTATCATTTAGTTTTAACTTGTTATTATCAATATGATTTAGTTACTGAGATTATCATCTTTTTGAAAATTATTTTTGCTCTTTCAGTGGTATATGGTAACAATAGTGCACATTTATAACCGATGGAAGAATAGTGAGCTTCGATGCTATGTGAATGGCGAGCTAGCCTCCTATGGAGAGATAACTTGGTTTGTTAACACCAGTGATGTAAGTAGTTTGAAAATGTTACAGTGAAAAATTAAATAAACAACAACATGTTTATGTATTATAAAAATTATATATATATATATATATATATATATAATTTTAAAGCAGGAACTTTTTAAATAAAAAAATTTTAGAGCTTGCATATAAACTTTAGAATACCACAAATGGCTTTTTATACTCATAATTTGGCTAAGACTTTAATTCATTAATAAAATAAAAATATAATGGTCTCATAGTATGAAGTGATACTTTTTAAGATACAGGGGGACTTTGTTTCCTTTCTTTGGTACACATGGGTTGTAAAAATGTGTCCTTTGCCACATGAGCATCACTAGACAATTTTTTTTATTATGGAAAACCTGCTTTTCTTATACATTATTTTTCAGAAATTTTATCTATTCTCATGACTTCACCACCATCTCTATATTGATACCTGCAAGAATGTTTTTCCAGCTTTTACTTATCCAACTTACTATTACTATTGATTACCGCTTTTTATTTTCAAATATTTTTTAAAATTTTATTGTGGTTTAGGTGCAAATTTACAGAGCAAAATTTGTTTTACGTTCAACAGTTCATTGTACTTTTGATTTCACTCCCCGAGTACCATCCCCAACCATAACAAACTCTCCTCCCCTCCTGTCCTGTTCCTAATACTACTCCCTCCCTATACCCATCTGTTTTGGTTATCTAGTGCCACTCTAACAGAAGATCCCACAAACAGGATGCTTGAACAAACAGAAGTTTATGCTCTTACAGTTTGGGAGGCTACAAGTCCAAGTTCAAACTGCCAGGTTCTAGGGGCTGGGTAAAAGCCCCTAGACCTTGGGCTTCAGCTTTGCCTCTTTACTCCCGGCCCACTGAAGCTAGAGGCATCTCTTCAGTCAGGCAGCTGCTGGCTACTGAGGCTGACAAACCCAAGGTCAACAAATGAAAAGGCATAGTCCTGCTATTACCAAACCACACAGCAGACCCTTGATTCAAGCCCATTGAAATTCCCAGGATTGACAGAGCATGGCAGGCTGCTGAACAACGACTCAGCTACACGTAGGGTTCAAACATGCCATAAGCTGCAGAACTTCCTCAAATTTGCTGCTTATATACTGGAAACAGCCCATATTCCTAAAGCAGCTACCCAGCTGCTTCAGTAGATTCCATCATGGAGTTAATTACCAGTCTCACCATGGGGAATACTACATCCACTACTCAGCCACTCAACCAGGCCCAGCCAAGTTGATACACAAACTTAACTACCACACCATCTTAACTGTGTACTACTGTCTGTCCAGCTTTCCCTCTTGATTGTTGTTGTTGTTGTTATGTGATGTTGAGTCGGACCCGACTCAGCGACTCCTCCTTGGGTTTCCAACGCAGTATCACTGCGGAAGTAGACTTCCCAACCTCCCTTCCGAGGAGTGGCTGGTGGGTTACTGCTTTTTAATTTTTCAATTCCATCCATATTAATTCACAGAAAAAGCCCATTCAGTGTGTCCTAAACTTAATTCATTATTTTCCTCCTTGATACGAGCTTACTCTTCTATCTGGATCTTTGGTTGCCCAAGTATGAACTTTCAGATTCTGTAATCCTTTTCCTACATTCAGTTAGTTTCCTACAACTTTTACTTGTTTCCTACGTTTTACTTACTGTTCTTTGAAAAACTGTGTTATCTCCTTTTCCATGATATATTTCCTTATCACCATTCGAAATAGGAATGGTTGAAGTGAAATGGTAAATAGATTGTTTTAATCTATTCAGATTTTAGTTTGGAATGGACAAACCATTTATTTTAGTATGTTGTTGTTGTTGTTGTTATGTGCCGTCGAGTCGGACCCGACTCATAGCGACCCCTCCTTGGGTTTCCGAGGCAGTATCACTACGGAAGTAGGATTGCCCAACCTTCCTTCCGAGGAGTGGCTGGTGGGTTTGAACCGCCAGTCTTCTGGTTAGCAGCCAAGTGCCTTAGCCACTATGCTACCAGAGCTCCCTTATTTTAGTATAGATTTTTATTATGTCTGGAGAAGAGATTTTTGTTTTGTTTTGTTTTTCTCTAATGAAATGTTTTCCTTCACAGACATTTGACAAATGCTTCCTGGGTTCCTCAGAAACGGCAGATGCTAATCGAGTGTTTTGTGGTCAGATGACTGCAGTTTACCTTTTTAGTGACGCTCTTAATGCAGCTCAGATATTTGCTATTTATCAATTGGGCCTGGGATACAAGGTACTTTACTTATGTTCCCTGCTTAACCTAGGTTAGATGAGCTCAATTTGAAAATGGGTGATGCATGGGGTCAGTTACCTTGGATTACCCAACTGCTGTGTCAAGGTCACCAGGTGCACTGTCGGGAACTCAGGGTTGCTGAGGGTATTTTAAATTAAATCTTTGAGGGAAACACAGTGATACCTGACACATGTGGGGCAAAAGTTTAATCTTATTTCATGTTAGTTTCTTTTGATGTTGTCGTGTCTTTGCATAGGAAATAGAACATTTCCTATGATAAAAAGCAAATACTGTTTGAAAATCAGGAAATGAAGGTGACAGTTTAAAGTCTGATTCCAGGGTTTGAGCATTTATGCAGTGCTCAGATGCAGAGATAGCCTATTAATAAGGAATTTTGCTTATTTAAGAATGAAATAAAAATGTTATTTTTCTTTGAATTTGTGCATTATTATTTTGAGATGGGTTTTAAACTGTTAAAATAAAAAGTTGTTTGGAACAAATTACTTAATGAACTGAAATGTTCACTGTTTATTTTGGCTAAGAGTTGTGTGAATATATTACTGAGATGCTAAGAGGGCTGTGAACTGGGAAAGTTTCCTAACCTTTGGGTTAAGCCATTGATAGTCTGGGGTTCGATGTCTGCTATGTTCCTCTTAAAACAACATGAACTTTATTGAGTTGATTTACATAAAAATGACTTACAAATTTATGATACATATTATACATAAATTTATTACACAGATTTTAATTGAAGTTTGACAAAAATTTAACTTACATAGTAATCAAGTAATAGAACATTTCCTTAGAAGGTATTTGTTACACCTAGTTTATGTAAAATGGTTGGTTGTTTTGTACTTGGTATTAGGCTATTGTATTATAAGAGATTTGAACATTTGTTAGCAATTAAAACTTTTCTTGAATATTACTGAAAGAAGAGTATCATCTTAAGTCAAGCTTGGTTTGAATATAGTGAGTTAATGTTTCTTTGTAGCATTTTAAACCCTTGACTTTCTTATTTGCTTCTATGAAATAATAATAGAGCTCAGGGGACACTTTAGTAGTAAATGGGTAGAAATAACTGCTGATTTTAGTTGTTGACATAATCTAAGCATTGATATTCACCTTTATATATGAATATCTGTTCTATTTTCACTTGTATGATCACGTAGTGGTAAAAGTATAGTAACAATGATGTGAGATGAGAAATTGGTAATAATATAACAGACTTACTCTTTGCTTTGCTTGTTCTTGTTAAAATCTATCATATAGTATAATCCATGGTTTAAAGAATTCCTCAAATAAGCTGATACAAACTAACAGATAAAGAATACCAGCAGTCTCAGACTGATATTTAAAACATTGTAATTGATCAGGTATTTTAAAGCTGTAAAATATGTGTTTAGAAAGAAAATGAAAGGCTGAACGTTTATTTTGTATAATCAATATTTCATGAGTTACTGTAAGAATTTTATCTTATGCCTTTAGAATCTGTATAAATTTTCTTGTTTTGCTGTTATAGAAATTTTTGTTTATATATATATACATTAGCAATGATAATGTCTTAGAATTCAATGTAGAAAATAGCTTTAAAATGTCATTTTTAAAAACTTTTCATAGTTTATTTAATGGCGTTACTGATAGCAATTTTAAATTCTTGAAATGTAGAAGAATTTTATTTGACAAAATAAGGTACTAAAACATTCTGTATTGAAAATTTTAAAAATATCCAAGTCATAATTTATTTATGTAAGCCTTTTTGACAAGTAGTTTGTTTTTGCCTGTTTATTTTGGGTTAGGTTTTCTCTTGAGCCCCCAAAATAATTTAACTGATTTTAATATTTCTCTATTTAAAAATTCTTCTTTACTAAATAAAGTACTAAAAATTTGTTTTTAGGATCGAATACCCAGCAGTCAAATGCCTTAGGCACTACACCACCAGAGCTCCTATAAATTCCATACAGAATACAAAATAAAAGGTCTATTTAGATGTTTCTTTCTCCAAAATTTATCTTGAAATTTTGACCTGTAGTACTTGATTAGAACCAAAAAGTAAATTATTTTTCTTCAATTGGTATTTAATCTTTACTTTGCCACAAATGAACTTTGTGGACTCTAATAATCAATTAATTTCTTTAATTTGTCTCTAGAAGTTTGACTTTATAATCTCCACAATCATATAGCTATTATTTGTGTAACACAATAATAGGTTAGCTTTTTTAGTTTGTCCAAAGGGAGTTCTCCCCCAAAGACACTTATTTTAGTTATTTTAAATATGTTCAGTGACAAAATCTTCACTCTAATTAAAACTTTCATTAAAAAATCTTTCAGAAACTATTAAATATATACTTTAAAATTTCAGTAATTTATCTTGAGATAGAAGTTACAGAAAAATGAAATGGATCATGGTGATAAGTTTAGTAACATCCTTCTGAAAGTTCCGTATTAAAATCTGAGTGATACAGACAGTCTCTGTCCCACTTCAGGATTCACAGATAGCTGCAGGCATTCCCTTTAGTTTCTGTAATTGGTGATACTTCAAATTTTCTTCTTCTTTTTTTTTTTTTTTAATGCTTGCCTGTGATTTCTTAGAACTATTATTTGGAAAATAATAGTTCTCTATAGGATACTAAGTTTTATATTTTACTAACATAAGGTTTTGATCTCAAATTTACTTCATATCCATTATATCTTTAAAACGAATTCAGCACATTTTAGAAGTAATTAAACTACCTGGGCTTTTCTTACTTGATATTGCTACAAAAATTATGAGTGGTATTTCTCTTTAAATATTTATGTCTGTGGTGATTTGTGTTTAGATTTTGGTTTTGTAGGATATTATCTTAACTGTTCTCTTTTCTGTTGATTCTTAGGGAACGTTTAAATTCAAAGCAGAAAGCGACCTTTTCCTTGCTGAGCACCACAAACTTTTATTGTATGATGGCAAACTCTCTAGTGCCATTGCGTTCACATACAATCCAAGGGCTACAGATGCCCAGCTCTGTCTTGAATCGTCCCCTAAGGATAACCCTTCAGTTTTTGTTCATTCACCACATGCCCTCATGCTTCAGGTACTATGATCTTTTAACAGTATTTGTGAGTATAAGTTTTGATGTTTTATTTAGGTGTCTTTGGTAGCAGTGAGTTTGTTTTTTTTTTTGTTTGGTGGTACAATGGTTAAAGAGTGTGGCTGCTAACAAAAGTCAGCATTTGAACCCATGAGCTGCTTTGTGGGAGAAAGATGAGGCGGTCTGCTTCCATAAAGATTTACAGCCTTGAAAATCCTATGGGGGCAGTTCTACCCTGTCTCATAGGGTCGCTATGAGTTGGAATCAACTCAGTGGCAGTGAGTTTGGATTTTTTGGTAGCTTTTATAAATACACGAGATATAATATTTTAGTGGGACGTTGTCCTTTATTTTTTTATTGTTTTGAAAAAGAAATCATTGAAATTCTTATAATGTGTTGTATTTTATAAGGATGTGAAGGCAGTTTTAACACATTCCATCCAAAGTGCTATGCATTCAATTGGAGGAGTACAAGTGCTTTTTCCACTTTTTGCACAGTTGGATTACAGGCAATATTTGTCTGATGATGTTGACTTAACTGTGTGGTGAGTACCTTTAATTTTTTTCTTTAATTTGGTGTGAGAATTGCTTTTATCACTGTTGAGCTGAATGATTATCTTCTATACTTTTCAGGTTTGGTGTAGAGTCAAAAGAGAGAATATAATTTAAAGAAATTTGTGAACTATAGATAGTATCACAAATTTGTACCAGTAATAGTATTAATTTAGATTGTTGTTTATCATAGGAGGTACGGAAACTCCAAAACCTAGTAATGTTTCAGAATAAAGTTAGAAATGGTGATAATAGTGGATTTATTTAGATAAAAATGTATACATTTTTAATTGAAAACAATATTTTAAATTTTATTTGGCAGTTATGAGAATTTAGTTTTTTATATTTTAATTATTTATAACTGAATGTTCATAAATAATTGAAAGCCAAATTTTTCTTTTTAATTGTGATTTGGATGAAAGTTTGCAGAACAAATTGGTTTTCCATTCAACAATTTATACACACTTCATTTTGTGTCATTCGTTGCAGTCCTCACAGTGTAACAGCATTCTTCCCACTTCTTCCCTACGTTTATCATTTCCCTTCATCTTTCTCTCCTATCCCTTCCTGCCTTCTCAGCTTTATCCCTGGGCAAATGCTGCCCTTTCAATCTTGTATGGTTGATTGTTCTAATGAATTTATACCTTCCTGGTATTATTGTTCCCCTTATAGGCCTATTGTTTGGTGGAAAGTTGAGTCAGAGGGTGAGTTAGTTTCTTGACTTGAGGTGCATCTGAGGGCCATAGTCTCGGGGGTTCTACCAGTTTCTGTCAGACTAGTAAACTTGGTTTTTTTTTTTTAATGATTTTGAATTTGTTCTACATTTTCTCCCACTCTTCAGGACTTCCTATTGTGATCCGTTTTAGAACTGTCACCTGTGGTAGCCAGACACCATCTAATTCTTCTGGTCTTGGAGTTGTGGAGTTTGGGGTTCATGTAGTCCCTTAGTCCTTTGGACTAATTGCTCCTTGCATCTTTGTTTTTCTTGATTCTTCTTTTCTTCAGACAGGGAGGACCAGTAGTTGTACCTTAGATGGTGCTCACAAACTTTTAAGACCCCAGTGGCTACTCACCAAAGTAGGATGTAGAACACTGTCTTTGTGAACTATGTTATGCCAATTGACCTCAGTGTCCCCACGATTACAGTCCTGAGCCCCCATGCTCAGTGACTCATTCCCTCAAGGTGTTTGGTTATGACTAGGAAGTTTTCATAACTTTGCCCATATATATATTATTGTAGACATGGATATATTAGCATCACATTAAATACATATGTAGAAATATTCTCTGTCAAACCTATATATATATTCATGGGTGTAGTCCTATTGACTTTGCCACAGCTGTTTAGCTTGAGTGTCTTATCTGTGTATCCAGTTGTTGATTATTGTTATTACTGTTATTGCAGGATTGTGTATGTAATGGTATTTATCTTTGTTCTTTGAATTCTTATGCTCCTCTCAGGGTGTTTCTTTGCCTTGATCATTTTGTGCTCACTCTCCCCTTATTGTATTTTGCATTTACCTTCACCCAACTTAGTAAGTATCTACCCTCTAAGAAAGCCAAGATTTTTGATGGTGCTAGATAAGAGGTAGGAGCTCTGGTGGTGCAGTAGTTATGGCATTTGGCTGCTAACCAAAAGATGGTGGTTCAAAGCCACCAGATACTGTACAGGAGAAAGATGAAGCAATATGCTTCTGTAAAGATTTATAGCCTTGGAAACCCAAAGGTGTAGTTCTGTTCTGTCCTATAGGGTTGTTATGAGTTGGAATCTACTCTATGGCAGCATATTTGATTTAGGTAAGAGATAATTTAGTCTTTTTTGTTATTAGATTGAACATTTGGCCATTTTGTCTCCTCTGTTACAATGTTTATTTAGAAAATGCAGGGGCATATGCTTTCTAGGATAAGTTATAAAATATGGGACAGAATGTCTCAATAAATTTCCCACGTCTAATTTTGAATCTATTTTTTCTGCTGAAACTATTTACTCCAAAATATAATTATTCCATTTACTATTTGAAAATTTTAAGTGCATTTTCTACTCTTCCTTTTTGAAATTGTCTCATTGAATTCTGCTTTTATGTACAATTGGTGTCTACTACCAGGGTACACAGTCGATGAGGGAATATCTTTGGGCACATCATCTTTGGACAGGAAAAGTACTTTTTAAAAAAGGAATGAGGTATCAAATTTAATATTTGTCAATGAAATTTACAATAACAAAAAGAAAATTACCCTTGATATAGTATGCTTCATAGAATTTTTGGTGCCCTAATCTAAAACCTTCATAGCAGTTCCTTGACTATACTTTTGACTTTTTCTGTATCTTTATTAGAATTGCTAGCAGTTAAAAGCACTGTTGGGAAGGAGCAGTTGGCTAATAGCCATTCCCTTTCTTGTGGAAATCTTTCAGAGCCTTTCAGAAGGAGGTAACAGCTGACTTTGTTCCCTTCCCTTTTAGTTACCTCTAAAAGTTGTGACTGGAGCGTGGCAGTAGTCCCTATTCAATTTAAAAAGTTCTTCAAGATTGACTTGTTAATTATAATTTTCTTCTTTGGATAATGAGTAAACGTCTTAAATTAGTATTTGAGGTCCTCAAGTTTGTTGAAAACTTAATTTTATTTTCTTACTTCCTTTTCATGAAGCCCTCTGCTCAATTCAGACTAGGTCAGTCTGGAACCCTAATGCATTTTGAGGATTTTCACTCTTAGTTCTTTTGCTTCACACATCTTTTCTCCCTTTTTAGTTTCTAATTCTCCAAAATTGAAGGAGCTCTGGTAGCACAGTGGCTAAGGCACTTGACTGCTAACCAGAAGACTGGCGATTCAAACCCACCAGCCACTCCTCGGGAGGAAGGTTGGGCAATCTACTTCTGTAGTGGTACTGCCTCGGAAACCCAAGGAGGGGTCACTATGAGTCAGGTCCGACTCGAAGGCACATAACAACAACAACACTTCTCTAAGTTATCATCAATTTTTATGTTAGCCATTCCTATTACTTGTTTTTGGATGTTGCTAACTTTTCTGTATTTTATACGGTTTTTGTATTATTTCTAAATAATCCACTGATTATTTTGTGGTAAAATATATAAATATTTGATTAAATTGTAAAGCATTAAAATTATAGTCCTGAAATTAATATGGAAGCAATTTTGGTAGATTTTCAATGTCCTTTATTAAAATAAAAGAGGCTGCATCTGTCTAATCTATATGTTATAATAGAAATTACATGTTTCAAGCCTTGCCTTCTTTCTTGTTACAGTTCAACCTTGCTGGCTTTTATTATGGAGTTGTTGAAGAACTCAATTGCTATGCAAGAGCAGATGCTTGCCTCTAAGGGCTTCTTGGTAATAGGGTATAGTCTTGAAAAGGTAAAGTATGAAATGCTTTAAGTTTTTGATTCTTAATTTTTAGGTCATAGACTTGCACTGCCGAGTAGTTAAGAAATTCTGTCTCTTTGTAGTTAAGTATTTATAACAATAAGAACAACATTTCTACTTGGTTATATAAAATTAACTAAATTAGATATAACCATTTATTGTTTTATTAGAGCAAATATGATTTTGAGCCTCATGGAATCTTTAACTTGAGCATAGATTGTGGGTCAACTGTTTGCTGGTATTTACAGCCTATAGTTATCTTGCCTTGAGTTGTTAGTGACCCTTGAACTTCTCTTACAGTCTTCCAAATCCCATGTCAGCAGAGCAGTTCTTGAACTTTGCCTTGCATTTTCCAAGTATCTTAGTAATCTGCAGAATGGGATGCCCTTACTTAAGCAATTGTGTGATCATATTCTTCTGAACCCAGCAATATGGATTCATACACCAGCCAAGGTAATATATATTCAGTTTGTTTTACTGTCTTCACTTAGTATAAAATACAAGTTTCTGAGTTTTGAGAAAAGTAGTAATTGTGAGGATTTTCTTTTATCTTTTTGCTCTGACAAATTCATAGATGGTGAGTCAGATGCAATGCAGGAAAGAGGAGTCAGGGAGACCATGAAAAATAACTAGGTTTATTATACAGTTCTTAGAGTATGTGCCAGGGAGGCATAGTATACCATGACACAGGGCTACATAGGAAGTTGTACCTGAGTACCAGGTAACAACAAGCTGGAATTGTAGAAGAGGCCTTATGTATGGCAAGCAGAGTGGCATTAGCTGGGTTGCATGGGCTTTTTGTGGATTGGGCATTTTGAATAATTTTGTAGGCTCAGAGGACCTAGGTACAGTCTGTAGTTGTTGAGTACCTGTCCTGAGACAATTAGATTAGAACATATACATCCTGGTCCTTGAATGTGAGAACTTTATAAAGGGAGTAGTTGGAGAGTGGATTTAATTAACTGTTCAGAAAGGGGAGCTTACTGGCCTCCAGCCAGGACCTCAAACCTGTGTCAAGAGAGCACTTTGAGAAAATGGTGGAGTAAGTTGTACACACTATTAGGTATGGTTCCAGTGGACTGCATTTTTTGACTAAGCATACTTCTTTTTTTTCAGGAAAATTTTTAAGTCTCTCTTTCTCCCTCCCTCTCTCTCTCTCTCTATATATATATATTCTTTATGTGTGAAAAATTGTCAGTATTTTTAAAAATAGAGCTATGGGCTTTATTTTCTAGTATTAAGAAAAGTTTTACTTGAGAGAGGTTTTGTTTCACTAAATGTAGACTTGATGGTTTTAATGTAAATACAATGTTTCATGAATACTCTATTGCAAATATACAGATTGTTTTTGTTTCTTACACGTATACCCCTTCCCATAATGTGATGAACTCAGTTCTGAGTTTCATTCTTACAGATACAGCTGAAATGATAACCTTTTCTTGAAGGATTCCATGATATACTAGTTGCATATAATCATTTGAATTTTATATTAATTCAAATCATACAAAACACTTTATATTTGTCAAATAATTTATTAGTATTAAAACAATAATTTAATTACATGTAAGTGATTGTAAGTAAATTTGTGAAAATTATATGAAGAAAACCTTTGATCAATTCTAATGTATTGAAAGAATGTAGAAATTATTGAACAATATGATTAATATCACATGCAAGTAAAATTTTGCTGAAGGTAATTCAAAAATGGTTGGAGCAGTTTATGAACAGAGGACTTCAGAAATTCAAGGTAAATTCAGAAGAGGACTTGAAACAAGGGATATCAGATGGATCTTGCTGAAAGCAAAAGAATACCAGCAAGATGTTTACCTGTGTTTTATTGACTATGCAAAGGCATTCAACTATGTGGATCATAACAAATTATGGATCACATTATGAAGAATGGGAATTCTGGAACACTTAATTGTGCTCATAAGGAACCTGTACATGGACCAAGAGGCTGTCACTGGAACAGAACAAGGGGGATACTGAATGGTTTAAAATCAAGAAGGGTGTGCATCAGGGTTTTAGACTTATTTGCTCTGTATACTGAGCAAATAATCTGAGAAGCCGGACTTTTTTAAAGTAGAATGTGGAATCAGGATTGGAGGAAGAACCATTAGCAACCTGAGGTATGCAAATGACACAGCCTTGCTTGCTGTAAGTGAAGTTGACTTGAAGCACTTGTTGATGATATCAAAGAGTACAGTCTTCAATATGGATTACTCCTCAACATAAGGTAAACCAGAATTCTCACAACTGGACCAAAAAGCAATATCATGATAAATGGAGAAAAGATTGAAGTTGTCAGAGTTTTCATTTTACTTGGATCCACAGTCAACACCCATGGAAACAGCAGTCAAGGAATCAGACGTTGTATTGCACTGGATGAATCAACTGCAAAAGACCTCTTTAAAGTTTTGAAGAGCAAAGATGTCGCTTTGAAGTGTAAGGTTCACCTGACCCAAAACATTTTATTTCAGTTGCCTCATGCATGTGAAATATATTGCACTGAGAAAATCTGATGCAAAAGATCTCTTTAAAGTAGTAAAGAGCAAAGATGTCTCTTTGAAGACTAAGGTGTGCCTAACCCAAGCCATGGTATTTGCAGTTGCCTCATATGCATGTGAAAGCTGAACAATGAATAACTGAAGAAGAGTTGGTGCTTTTGAGTTGTGGTGTTGGCGAAGAATACTGAAAGTACTATGAACTGCCAGAAGAACTAACAGATCTGTCCTGGAAGAAGTGCAGCCAGAATGCTTCTTGCAAGTGAGAATGGCCAGACTTTATCTCACCTACTTTAGTCATGTTGTCAGAAGGGACCATTACTTGGAGAAGGATATCATGCTTGGTAAAGTGGACGGTGAGCAAAAAAGGGGAAAGTCCTCAATGAGATGAATTGACATGGTGCCTGCAACGATGGGCCAAGGTATAGCAAGGATTGTGTGGTTGGCACAGGACGGGGCAGTGTTTTCTTCTGTCATACATAGGGTTGCTATGAGTTGGAGCTGACTTGACAGCACCTAACAACAGCAGTATATTAAAATATTATAAACAGAACATGATATAGAGTAATTTTTTGAAATCACACAATTTTATTTTTTTCTGCACTTTTTGTTAGAAATTATTTTATTTCAAACTCATTATTTTCCTTTCTTCCCTGACCCCCACCCCTACAGTTGATCTTTTTGCCTTGTATATTGTTGTTTACGTTGGAATAACCAAAACTAAAACCTAGTGCCATTAATTCAATTCTGAGACCTATAGGACTGACTAGGACTACCCCATACGGTTTCCAAAGCTGTAAATCTTTACAGAAGCAGACTGCTTATACCTTTCTCCTGCAGAGTGGCTGGTAGGTTTGAACTACTTGATTTTCAGTTATATCTGCTGAGTGCTTCACCACTGCACTACCAGGGCTCCTTTAGATTGGAATAGCACATACTCATTCTCATTGTCAGACAAAAATATCTGCAATATTTTTGCTTTTCTTGATTCATAAGATCTTCTTTTCAGCTGATCTTTTCAAGTGCTAAAGAGAAAAACAGCTGCTGACTCTGATTGCCATTTGGAAATAATCAAAGGAGGCAGTTGGAGGTTGTAGCTTTTTATCTCCACGTTCAAATTTGACCTTTTTCTATTCTGTGACCCTCAGCCTTATTTCTTTTCAAGGATTGTTTCCAGTTACTTTTAAAACCGTTTTAGTAGACACTTCTTTGTCTTCCTAACCAGCGTATTGGTAAGGCTTTTGGTCTCTTTTGATGTGGTTAAAAAACCTTTTATTAGCTACTTATTTGCACGGGAATATTTTTCAAAATAATTCACATTTGAGTTCCATTGGTTCCTAGCAGTTATTACACCCTATTTCTTCTCTTGTATTTGTTAATAACTTTCCTTAATTTCTTTTTGGGAATTTACAATTGATTTAATAATATGGAACGTCTGTTTCAGCTGTCTCTTTGTATCTTTGAGAGCTTGTATCAGCTTTTATTTATTTATTTTTTATTAAGGTAATTATATAACAAAAAGCAGATCCAGTTTGGACCTAAAGCTTTTATGATTTGGACAGAGGATTCTTTTTTAAGAAAATGAATACAATACAGTGGCTGTGAAAATGGGCTCAGGTGTCGCAACGATTGTAAGGATGGTGCAGGACCAGTCAGTGTTTTGTTCTGTTGTACATGGGGCGCCATGAATTGAAACTGACTTGATGGCACTTAACAACAACTTAACAACATTAGATTTAGGGCCCTTGAAGGACCATGTGGTGGATAGTTACAGAGTTTAAGCTTCATCTGCTTCATAAGAAACACACCGTTGGTTAACACAGTAGAAAGTATGAATGTATGAATTGAAAAACCGTGCTTGCTTACAAGTGATTTATAATTTCCATTTGCTCAGAAGTCTTTCTTCTTTATGACCTAACCAGATCAACTCAATGCCATTGAGTTGATTGCAATGCATACTTATGTCCTTTCAGGACAGAGTAGAACTGCCCTGTAGGATTTCCAAGGCTGTAAATCTTTACGGAAGCAGACTGCCTCATCTTTCTCCTGCAAAATGGCTTATGGGTTTGAACTGCCAACCTTTTTGTTAGCAGTCAAATACTTTAACCACTGTACTACCAAAGCTCTTTTATGACCTAATAGACCTAATGAACTTTCCTGTCTATAGTGGTCATTCATTTACTTTACAAATATTTGTTGAGTGACTGCTTTATGCTGGGCACATGGATATGGTGGTGAACAAGACTGAACTGATCTCTGCTCTTACAGGTTTTAGGTTTAATAGGAAAGACAGATGTTAACACATAATTTCTGTGGTTATTAAGATTATATATTGCACAGAAGAGGGGATATTTGTTCATTTGTAGTATATGGGTAATCTTGAGGTCTTAACTTTCATCAATTTCAATATTTGTTATTAAATCCTATTTGTTTTTCCTTTACCACATTATCAATCACAGTAAATGGATTTCCTCCATTTTTCTGTTGCTTTGTCACTTTTTTTTTTGCCAGAATTCCTATATGTTAATGTATCACTCTTATCAGATCATTTTCTAGTCTCTGAAGTTTTAATTATTTCCCACTGAAGATGTTTATTATCTGGCATTAAGGCTTTTTTATCAAGTCTCTCAGGCCTTTCTAAGTGTAAAACTCAAATATCCTCAGTGGCCACACAGGTACCAAAGGTTTCCCTGGAGCAGCCATTCTCAATCTTGGCTGCCAATAGAATCAATCTGGGGAGGATTTTAAAACAAAATATAAACAACAAGATCCTTTTCTTCTAGCCAAAATTTGGATTTAATTGGTCTGGGGTGGATCCCAGGCATCAAGGTATTTTTAAATATTTTCCAGGTATCTTTATGTACAGTCAGGATTGAGAACCATTGCTCTAGGTCTAGAGAAACCTTTTTTATTATTTACTGTTTACCCTGTCTGCAGTTTTCTCTCTTCTGTCTACCTACTCTAATTCTATTAATTTTCAAAGGGAGCTCTGGTAGCATAGTGGCTAAGACACTTGCCTGCTAACCAGACGGCTGGCGGTTCAAACCCACCAGCCACTCCTCGGAAGGAAGGTTGGGCAATCCTACTTCCATAGTGATACTGCCTCGGAAACCCAAGGAAGGGTCGCTATGAGTCGGGTTTGACTCGACGGCACATAACAACAACAACAACTTTAATTTCTGTTTTGTTAGTGAAACTTTTCTTGATTTCTTGACTATTTCAATGTAATAGTTTTCAGGGCCTCTGAATTCATATTATTTCATAGCTGTATACCACTCACTTTGCTATAAATTACATATTATCTTGTAATCTTTTTTATGTTCCAACTCAGTGGTAGTGAGTGGTAGGTGTATTTATTGTTTGCTTTTTCACTTAAAGTAGTTTGTATTTTGTATGTATTAGACTGGATTTTAGCTACTGAGAGATAGTGTCTATGTTATTATGTTCCTATAATATGTTATTGTTGTTGAATGTAGTCCATTCTGACACCTAGTGACCCTGTATGACAAAGTAAAACTGCCCCACAAGATTTCCTAGGCTGTAATCTTTACAAGAACAGATTACCAGATCTCTTTTCTTCCATGGAGTGTGCTATGTATATAACCCATTGTTGTCCACTCAATTCTTACTCATAGCAACCCTATAGGACCTAGTAGAGCTGCCTTCTAGGGTTTCCAAAGGCATAATCTTTATGAGAGTACACTGCCACATCTTTTTCCCATGGAACAGCTGGTGGGTTTGGACTGCCAACCTTTTGGTTCCTAGCTGAGTACATAACCACTGTGTCACTAGGGTTGCTTGCTTTGTATATAGGTAGATACAAAAAAATAACCAATTGAACGGAATCAACCAGAAGAAGAAGGTAAATTGTTAAGATTTTAAACAATGTCATAGAAAGGATTGTATTGCTTCAGTGACAAGTAGATGAGCCCTATCCATTTGAATAGCAGTAAAAAAAGCCAAAACAAAACTCACTGCTATCAGTGGGATCTGACTCATAGCGACCACTCCTTAGGTTTCCAAGGCAGTATCACTGCGGAAGTAGATTGTGCAATCTTCCTTCTTCCTTCTGAGGAGTGGCTGGTGGCTTTGAACCACCAGCCTTCTGGTTAGAAGTCAAATGCCTTAGGCACTACGCTACCAGAGCTCCTTGAATAGCAGTTGTTGTTGTTGTTGTTATGTGCCCCGACTCATAGCGACCCCTCCTTGGGTTTCCGAGGCAGTATCACTACGGAAGTAGGATTGCCCAACCTTACTTCCGAGGAGTGGCTGGTGGGTAGCTCTATCAAAATAATGTTATCTTCTAGCAGTTCAGTTGGTTAAAGCATATAAATGTTTTTTTTTTTAAATTATAATCTTATACTAAACCCCAGTTTTAAGTGGCTCAGAACCTGTCCTCTTTAATATGTGTGATTATTGGCTGAGGTCCTAATTCATTTGGGCTTGCTTGTTTATAGGACATCTGGAAGATAGGCTCCTAATTTTGGTTCTTTGAAATTGCCAAGCAACACTAGGTACCTTGCAAGGTTGAAAATGCAAATGTTATCAGTGTCCACAAAAGATAAATATTTAAAACAACTAGTTGAATATTATATAGAGTAATTTGATATATGATCATATTGGAGATTATTTATATCTAATTTGTAAAATATATTGACTAACATTAACAAAATGAAAATTTCTTGGTATTGACACAAGCGTAGAGTGAAAATGGGCCTTATTTTGTGCTGCCGTAAGAACTGGAGTATAGTTCTTAGTGAACACTGGAGCTAAATTTCTTGGAAATCTTGGGTGAAAGTCAAATATACAGTGGAGGATAGCATGTACATTAATTTTCTTACATGGTAAGAGCTTGTATTTGAAAGTTAATAAACCCTTATCTGTCTTACATCAATCTTTATGCATTCCATTTCATTTTTGACAACTTCCAATTTTCCTAGATTCATACTTCATGCATTCCATGTTCCAGTTATTAATGGATGCTTGCAGCTGTTTCTTCTCATTTTGAGTTTTGCTACATGAGTAAATGAAGGTCCTGGAAGCTTTATTCCATCCTTGTCATTAAGATTGACTCTGTTGTCAGCCGGCATCTCTTCTTCAGTCATATTTTGAGCACCTTCTAGCCTGAGGGGCTCATCTTCGAGCACTATATCAGAGAGTGTTTCACTGTTATTTGTAAAGCTTTAAACGGTCATTTCTTTCAGAAGTGAACTGCCACGTCTTTCTTCCTAGTCTTTGTCTAGAAGCTCCACTGAAACCTGTCCACCTTGGGTGACCCTGCTGGTATTTGAAATACAGGTGGCATAGCTTCCAGCATCACAGCAACATGCCAGCCACCACAGTATGACAGACTGACAGATGAGTGGTAGAGATAAGAGTTTATTAACTTCAATCATATCATTAATGTCACATGCAAGTAAAATTTTGCTGAAAGTAATTCAGAATGTTACAGCAATAACTTCACAGGGAACTGCCAGAAATTCAAGCCGTTTTCAGAAGAGGCCATGGAGTGAGGGATATCATTGCTGATGTCAAGTGGATCATGGATGACAGGAGAGAATAACAGAAAGATGTTTACCTATGTTTTATTGACTATGTCAAGGCAGTCAGCTGTGTGTATCACAGAAATTACGGATAACCTTGAGAAGAATGAGAATTCCGAAACACTTAGTTGTGCTCATAAGGAATCTGTACATAGACCAAGAGGCAGTTGTTCAGGCAGAACAAGGGAATACTACATGGTTAAAATCAGGAAGGGTGTGTGTGAGGGTTGCATCCTTTCACCATACTAATTTAATCTTCATGCTTAGCAAATAATCTGAGAAGCTGTACTATATTAGGAAGAACACAAATGGCATCAGGTTTGGAGGAAAGCTCATTAACAACCTGCTATATCTGCTAACCAGAAGGCTGATGGTTCAAACCCACCAGCCACTCCTCAGAAGGAAGGTTGGGCAATCTACTTCCATAGTGATACTGCCTTGGCAACCCAAGGAGGGGTTGCTATGAGTCAGGGCCGACTCAATGTCACATAACAACAACAACATATGCAGATGACATAGACTTGTTTGCTCAGAGTGAAGAGGAGTGGAAGCACTTACTGATGAAAATCAAGAAAATAAGACTGTAGCCTCAACATAAAGAAAACAAAAATCTTTACAACTGAATCAATATGCAACATCATGATAAATGGAGAAAAGATTGAAATTGTCAGGGATTTCATTTCACTTGGATCCACAGTCAATGCCTGTGGAAGCAGTAGTCAGGAAATCAAAATGACGTATCACAGTAGGCAAATCTGCTTCAAATCACCTTTTTAAAATTGTTAAAGAGCAAAAATGTCACTTTGATAACTAAGGTATACCTGACCCAAGCCATGGTATTCATGTTGAAACTGGACAATGAATAAGGAAGACCACAGGAGCATTAATGCATTTGAATTACGGTGTTGGTGAAGAATATTGAATATACCATGGACTGCCGGAAGAGTGAACTATTCTGTCTTGGAAGAAATAGAGCAGTAATATTCCTAGAGGTGAGGATGGTGAGACTTGGTCTCTCATACTTCAGTTCTTTTATCAGGAGGGACTAATCCCTGGAGAAGGATATCATGTTTGGTAAAAGAGAAGGTTAACAAAAATGAGGCATGCGCTCAACTGGGTGGATTGACACAGTATCTGCAGCAGTGGCCTCAAGCATAGCAGCTATTATGAGAATGGTGCATTATCAAAGGGCATGGGAGCAGCATCTTCCTCTGATCTCCTCTAACTTCACAAGACAGAATCACCATCAGCAGCCCAAGGCTGATTTTTGTGAGGCCAGACATACTGCCACTCTCAAAACTTTTTACCAGTTCTCATACCAACTGTTCCTTTGATGGCACTCACTACTTCTCTGCTGGGCGCAATAATTCTTTACAGTGGCCACACAGAACTCAGATAATACTCTGGATTATGGGGTTTATTAGGGAAACAACAGGTTACAATTCTGGTTCAGGAGTGTTCAGGTACAGTTCCTTCATCAAGATAGCTTCCCTTTGGCCATGCTTCAGGACTGCCTTTGGCCCTCAGCCTCTTGGCCTTTCTTGCGCAAGTGTTACAAAGCTCTTTTAGCTCTGCCCATAAGTGTACCTACGTGCTCCCCACTCCACCAGCAAGCCTCTTGCCTAAAGGTACTCAACTTTCTCACTCTGTGGGCTTGTAAGCCTGCCACTCTGTCTTGTGCCTCTTGGTTCCCCTTCTACTGTATATCTCTGCTGAGTCTCTGCTGTTGTCTCAGTGCAGGGATCTCGGGTCCAAGGACATACTCCACTTCTGTCTTCTCTCTTGATGGCATTGAGATTCCCCTTTCTGACTCTGGCAGGGCTCATTTTAAGCCTAAAGATATGGCAGAACTGACCAATCCCCACATTAGGGCTCCATACACTTTATTTCTATGGTCCCACCCACACAAGGGTGCAACATACCTTATTTGCTTACTAACAAGTTATCCAGTCCCCTTGGTAGGACATAAAGCACTATACATTTGCATAATTCCATTGGGCGATCTATTTCTGTAGTGATACCACCTCGGAAACCCAAGGCGGGGTCACTATGAGTTGGATCCAACATGATGACAGTGAGTTTGGTTTTGGTTTTACCCAGTAATCTGGTGGGAGTCACAAAGACCACGTTTATAAGAACCATACTAAGTAATTCTATGTGTAGGACTGAGTAGTGTTTCATTCTGTTCTGCACAGGGTCACTGTGAGTGGGAACTGACTTGACGGCATCTTACACAACAACAAATCCTTATGTTTGTTTGGACAAGTTATTTAGAAATGAGACTAATAAAATCCTTTCCTATTGCAGGGACAGAGCTGATATATAAGTTTTGAGACTGTGTAATGTTATAATTAGAATGGTACATGAAGATCTTTTAATAATATGCTGCTACAACAAAATTCTGTTTTTTTCTAATGAATATGTGTGTTGTGTGTTTCAGTGATATGCATTATTTAACATGGATTTGATTACTATGCTTACATTCTTTCTTTTTGTAACAAATCCGATCCAAGTAAAACAGGCTGAAGATGTTACTGCTCATGAATAAAATGCTAGTGGTCTTTTTTGATATAAATTCTTCATTTTAATTTTCTAGGTTCAGTTAACACTCTACACCTACCTGTCCACGGAATTCATTGGTACAGTCAACATATACAATGCAATTCGGAGAGTTGGAACAGTGCTTCTCATCACACACACACTGAAGTACTACTACTGGGCAGTGAATCCTCAGGATAGAAGTGGTATCACTCCAAAAGGATTAGGTATATTACCTCTGTTTATATGTTGTATTATTTGTGTAGCGAATCAGGATTTCATTTATATTTTGTTTTAACAAATACTACTATGTTAACTCTGAAAGTTTTGTATGTCATTATGGCAAAATTGTATTCATAATTTTAAGATTTTATTCTCAATTTTGGTTGACAGAGTGGACTCACTGTTTTTACAGAAAAATTGTTCTTGTGTTGGTATGAATTGTTTCGGAAGCAAATATGACCAAGATCGTTATTTTAAGGCACTGAATCTGAGAAGGAATTCTTAATTAGCTACTGGTGTTGATGTTGAGGGTCATTATCACAATAAGACCCATTGAAAATTCTTTTCCATAGATAATAGCTTTTTGTGGGAATGGGGTTTCCTCGAGAAATAGAGGATATTTGTGTGTAATAAAGATAAAATTATAAAATGTCAGTAATTATATTCCTGCATAATCAGGTCTTACTTAATGGAAGAATGATTGGCACTTCTCATTTTAACAGTTTCTGAGGGATCAACTTCATATCTTCACAACTTTAAATTCAGTAAAAGAGCATTTGCCTTTATGAAGGTTTCTAGCAAAAAAAAAAAAAAATTCTTTTCATATCTCTTTGGTTCTGATTAGATCATGCACCAATAAAATTGAGGGCTGTTGCTTAAAATCAGCATGTCAGGGAGTCAGATAGCTTACATTCTGATTGTAGTTGAATGGCTGTTTAGTGATTTACAAAGACAAGAATTTTTATTTGTATAATACTTTTTATATCACTTTCAAATAAACTCAATTTATTTTCAAAGAATATGATATCTATAATGTATAAAACTGTCAAGACACACAGAATTTATATGATGTATTTAAGGCAGTGTTGTGGCAGATCTAGAGCCAGGTCAGAATTTCCTGATGATGACTTCATGATGTTGTAGGTAGATCATGTACTATCTTGGATGTTAAGTTTTGTATTCTGATCTTGATTTGTAATTGACTAGTGACCTTGAGAAAGACTCATCCTTTATGTGTCAGAGCTGGACAAACTATATGATTCTATTCCAACTCTGTAACCTATTCTTTGTCTAGGAATCATCATGTGGAACAAATTTTAAACAATTTTCCTCCTATTCTAATTGATCTGTTCAGGGTCATGGTGGTCCTATGCCTTGGGTGGTCTAGGAACTAGCTGTAAATAGTGATTAGTGGGAGAAAAATTGTAGAATATGTGAGGCAAACAGGTACCACATTTAGGATCTTAAAACAATGGGTGTTTGGTTTCAAAAACTTTCTACTTGGGGATTATGTGTTTGAGACATGAAAATTGACTTAATGTGAGCCATGTGTGACCACAGAGTTTTTCAAAGGGAGGAGGAGATGTCAAAGGTAGTGAACATAATGATTCCCTTTTCATGAATGATACTTTGTGGTTAGGTGTGCTTTTGAGATTTTTGTATTAGCTTTTACACCGGTAACAGTAAAGAGACATGTTTTTTCATACTCAATTCCCATGTAATATCATTGATCAAATTTTAGATTTTTGCTTTGTGAACTTTTTATACTAATACTCTTCAAAAATCATTTGAAACAAAATGTAAGTGCTTGTTATGTTTTGAGTATGTGTTTTATTTGCTACCTCATTTTTATGTTTTGGAAATCCTGCAACTTTATTTAAAGAAAAAACTTCTTCATTGTAATTTCAGCATAAACTCTTTTGTATACTTGAGGCATTTGCATATTCAATTAATTGCATGTGAGAGTGAATGCTTGTCTTTCCAGAGGCATAAAAGGGAGGTCACTTTGTAAAAGACTGCCCTTTCTATTTCTTATAATGAATGGAAATAAAATATTGTGAATAGGAAATTAAATAGCTTTGATTTTTTAAAAAATACTAAGTATTTGTGTGTGTATTTTTTTTTAAAAGATGGACCAAGACCTAATGAAAAAGAAATACTTTCTTTACGAGCTTTCTTGTTGATGTTCATTAAACAGTTAGTGACAAAGGTGAGTCCATATTGTTACCATGTAGTATGCTGTGTGTGGTAGCCTGTGATTTCATATTATATACAATCTCAGTTTAATTACTCTGCTCTGTTACTAGAGTATACATAGGGAATCCTTTGAAAGAGGCTTGTTTGCTTATTTTTATTCTATTTCTGGGGTCATAAATAAATACCAATTATTACGAAGTTGGAGATTGATAATTTTAATATGTTACATGAATTTGAGTTGGAGTTCAAGTATATTCATTCTTTCATTCAGCAAACATTTACTTAGCTTCTGTTAGGTACCAGGCAGTATTCTTCACATTGATGATGCAGCAGCTAGCAAAGATCATCAAGGACCTTTTGTTTTTAAGGGGCTCTTTATACCTGACATTCATATTTTGAGAAACAGTATTCCTGTGTAAGTGTACCAGATTGTTGTATCAGCCTTTGGAAATGATATTTTGTCTCTTTGCATTCTATTATGTTGTTGTTGTTATGTGCCGTTGAGTCAGCCCTGACTCATAGTGACCCCTCCTTGGGTTTCCGAGGCAGTATAACTACGGACGTAGGATTGCCCAACCTTCCTTCCGAGGAGTGGCTGGTGGGTTTGAACCGCCAACCTTCTGGTTAGCAGTCAAGTGCCTTAGCCACTATGCTACCAGAGATGAAGTAAAATTAAATATTATGTTTGAAGAGGAGTTTTGGTTTTATAAGACAAAAATATATAAACATATTTGATGTCAATGTTGTACTTAATATTTTTCTATATTGTTTTATTTCTTATTGTTTACAATATAATGCTTTGCTAATTGTCACAAAAAATTTTGTCACGTGGACCTAACTTTTAGTGTACCTTTCAGATTCAGATTTTTTCATTTATAAATTTTTCTTCCTTTGAATTTTCTCTATATCTGTATCTTTCCTCAGTGTGTATTTATTTTTTACTTCTGTGTCCTAATTCTCTTTCGTATTGTTCTTTTTTGGGATTGTTGCTTTGTTTTATGATTAATAAATTGATAGTATAGATTTAAGGCTTTGATAAAATTGTTGCCTACTTCAGGATTCTGCAGGTTTACAGGATGTTCATATTATATTATAGAAGGTGCCAAAAACAAGATATTGATGTCATAACTCTTTTGACTACTGCATAGTCTTGTATACTGTATACCAAGTGATTCCCTAAATTTCAATTTTAAATTCAGATTCTACATGGTGCTTTATCTTTTTATATTTATAACAACTGATTAAGTTGATAAATGTATATGTATAATTTCCATTTTAAAAAAATATAGTTTTTCATATGCAAACATAAGATATAGACATACATGTATTATGTTTTAAAGGATTCTGGAGTGAAAGAAGATGAACTACAGGCCATTCTTAATTATTTACTCACTATGCATGAGGTAACATTTGAATTTTGTATTTTGAGATTTTATTTTTTTGAAGCTACACTTTTGGATTTTGTTTTAAAGTAAAAAATTAATATTCCCTTAATGATATATGAGTATAATCAGCATAAATTAGTCTATTTAAGAACTAAATCTTAACAACCATCATTTAAGTATCCTTTATTACCACAAGATGGCTCTGCATTGGCCATAATCATGAAAAGCTTTAAAGAGTTAAAATAAAATCTCATTAAAGTTATAATAAAGAACACCAAAACATACTTACATTGTGTTTCAAATAACCAGTGTTACAAATGGAGAAAAAGGTTATAAAACTGACAGGATAGAAAGATTATAAAACACAATCTTTCTACTGGTTTTCATGTGAAAATACTGTTAAGAAACTCATTTTTAATAGTATTTAAAATTATGCCTTAGAAAGGGTGGTTAAAAATTTAATAGGTTGAAATGATTATGTATGTGTGTGTCTAGCCTGTAGGACAGGTAAATATATGCCAGATGTAATTTAACTGTATAATCTGATTAAATATGTTATAGATGTGTTGGGAAATTAATAGAATTTCATATAAAACATAACATTTTAAGTGACAATTTGCATTCATATGTAATTCATATGTTGTGAATTAGTCAGTATTTGTTGTACTCTAGAATAGTGCTGTCTTTAGTCATTAATACATAAGAGATGATATTCATGTGTATATTTGCTAAGGGAGCTCTGGTAGCATAGTGGCTAAGACACTTGCCTGCTAACCAGACGGCTGGCGGTTCAAACCCACCAGCCACTCCTCGGAAGGAAGGTTGGGCAATCCTACTTCCGTAGTGATACTGCCTCGGAAACCCAAGGAGAGGTCGCTAAGAGTTGCGTTTGACTCGACGGCACATAACAACAACAACAACAACAACATATTTGCTAATTGGGGCAGAAAAGAATGGATACATTTCTTGATTGTATTATATTTGACTCCAGCATTAATGGTCATGATTTTTTTTCTCATTTGAGTAGGATGTTCTGTAATTATTTTGAGATGTTTTGCCCCAATATAATATTTGAAGATTTTTCAAGTCAGTATTATAGGGACCTTCTATTTTCTGTTTGTTTATTTTTAATTAATCCTAAGTGATTGAAATACAAGATATGAACTGGATGTCACAGTGATCCTCTCTCTTCCCTGGGATTTTATTAATTCAGTGACCTTTCAGGTCTTCTAAAATACTGCTTGTCCAAAGGCTCAGTGTCATAGCTCCACATTATCAACTTAGTTTATGAAGAATTATGTATTCAAGTAGCTTTCATAGCAAAGTGTAACAGTAGTGAAGACGTAGGGCAACAAAGATAACTAACCCCTAATAGCTGCTTCCCTTTTCCTTTTTTAGGGCAGTGTTGCCCAAAAGATGGCCCTTAATGATATATCCATACTCTCTGTAAAATATTTTCTTGAAGAATTTTTGTGGTTCAGAACTCAGATGTGCCTCTGTGTTGATATTCTATTAAATGTTACTAAATTGAATCAAATACAGTAGTATGTTGAATTAATAAACATTTGTTGACCACCTGCATTTTTAATAATGAGAACAGATAATGTATGAGAACTATGTAGTTGTCATTTCTCAGAAAGTATTATTTTGTAAGTTGTTTCTCTGGAAGCTCAGTGAACAAAATGTTCCAGGTTAAATAGATTTAGTAAATGATACATCATATGTTGTCCATACTACAACATATATTAGCATATTGAAGTTCTTAATAAGTCCTGTGGTAATAAAAAAGAACAACTTAGTTTTTTCTAGTTTCTTAATGCACACATAAACATTCATTAACAAAACTCATAAAAATCTTATTATATTGGAACTATTCTTTAGCAGAATATGTTTCAAGAAATCTTAAGTATAACCTAAGAGGGATTTTGTTTATTTGATTAAGAAATTGACCATTTATATCATCTGGATTTTGAATTATTACATTGTTGTTCTTGTTAGGTGCCGTCAAGTTGGTTACGTCTCCTAGAGAAGACCCTACGTAGAACAGAATGAAACATGGCTAGGTCCTTAGCCATCTTCACAATTGTTGCTATGTTTGAGGTCATGTTGCAGCCATGTGTCAATCCATCTCATTGAGGCTCTTTGTTAGCAAAAAGGAGGAAGACCCTCAACAAGATGGATTGAATTATTTTACGAGTGAATATGTATATGTGAGAAACACACATTGTTAAACACCAAATGTATATTGTAGATATAGCTATTTCTTTAAAGTTGAAATTTCTGTTGTTATCTGAAGTATTCAGTGTTCAAATATGTTGTTTTTCCCCCTTTTTTAATTTTTAAATTTCTAAAATGATTTTAGGATGACAATCTAATGGATGTCCTACAGTTGCTTGTTGCATTGATGTCTGAACATCCTAATTCTATGATTCCTGCTTTTGACCAAAGGAATGGGTTACGGTAAGAGTCAAGAGTTCTAATAAGTTTGAAAATATGGAAAGAGTATTACATTTGGCAAATACAATTAAATGTGTTAAGATTTTAGACTGACTTAGTTCATGCATTATATTTTTTGAATGAATATTTAATTATAGAGTGTTACTATTTTTTCCTTATAATTTATTTTTTTGTTAAAAATATACACAGCAGAACATACGCTGATTCAGTAATTTCTACATGTACAATTTAATGACATTGAGTACATTATTCGAGCTATGCAGCCATCCTTCCCAATTAACATAAACTTACTGCTCTTTAAGTTTCTTGTCTGATCTTTAGAGATACTGTTGTCAATTTGATCCTGTGCAGATATATTTTGAAAGGGCATAATGCTCAAGGCAGACATTGCTAGTTAAGCTAAACTATTACTTGGTTTTAAGAAGACTTCAGGGAATATTTTTTAAGGTTTAAAGATTATTTTAGGCGAATAGTTCCAGGGGTTCATCCAGCCTCCATGACTCCAGAAAATCTAGATTCCATGAGAATTTGAAATTCCGCTCTGCATTTCTTTCTCTTGACCATGATTATTTTATGGCATCTGTGATCAAAATTTTCATTAACAGTAACTGGACATAATCTAGTTCTTCTGGTCTTGTGGCAAAGGAGGCAGTTGTTCATGGAGATAATTAGTCATACATTGTGTTACTATTTAATTGATGCAAAGAGGTAAATGAGTCAGTGTTTTGTGTAGTGAGTGCTATGATAGAGTAATTGTTAAGTTATGAATTCTTTAGCAGAGCTATCTTTAAGTCCTAGAACTCACTCAAACTCACTGCCATTGAGTGAATTCCAACTTATAGTGACTCCATTGGGTTTCCAAGGCTGTAAATCTTTATGGAAGCAGACTGCCTCATCTTTGTTCCATGGAGTGGCTGGTAGGTTCAAACCACTGACCTTTTGGTGAGCAGGCATACCACTACATTACCAGAGCTCCTAGGACAGTATTGAATTGTGATCTAACAGAAGATCTCTATTCTTTTTATAAAATATCACTTCTCCCAAATGCACCTCAATCCACAATTATTATTGTTGGTAGGTGCCATTGAGTTGGTTCTGACTCATGATAACTCTATGTACAACAGAACAAAACACTGCCTGGTCCTGTGCCTTGCTCACAGCCATTGCTTTTGGAGTCCATTGTTACAGATACTGTGTCAGTCCATCTTGTTGAAAGTCATCTTCTTTTCTGTTGACCCTCTACTTTACCAAGTATGATATCCTTCTCTGATATCTGATCCCTCTTGATAACTTGTCCAAAGTGTGTGAGACAAAATCTTTCCGTTCTCACTTCTAAGGAGCATTCTGGCTGTACTTCTTCCAAGTTAAATTTGTTTGTTCTTCTGGCAGGCCATGGTATATTCAGTATTTGTCCACACCATAATTCAGTTGCATTGTTTTCTTCATTGCTTTTCCTTATTCATGGACAGCTTTTTTTTTTTAAATTGTGATTTGGGTGAAGATTTACAGAGCAAATTCACTTTCCATACAGCAGGTCACATATACTTTGTCTCATGACATTGACCACAGTTTACCACAATGCAACAGTTCCCCTCCCACTTCCTCCCCATAGTTACCTCTTCCTTGTATCTGTCCCTCCATGGACTCCTGCCCCCTGAGCTGTCTTCCTGTGCATAAGCAGCCCTTCTTTCTCCCATAATTGTTCTCTCCAAGGAGAGTATCTACTTGAGGTAAATGTTCAACTCATATGCCTATCTTTTGTTTGGCTGGAAACCACAGGTGTGGGTTCAATTCCACACCTGAAGGGCAGTTAGGAGCCATAGTCTCAGTGGTTCCACCAGGCTCTATTGGACCAGCAAAACTGGTCCCCCCTCTTTTTTTTCCTCCAAATGATTTTGAGTTTTGTATTACATTGTTCTCCCTCTCTGTCAAGGGATAGATCCCCTTCCAAGTGGATGACATTGGTAGCAGGGCACCATCTAGTTCTGGTCTCATAGTTGTATAGGCTGCAGATCGGATGGTGTACCAGTCTCTAGGACTAATTGTTTCCGTGAATTTTGGTTTTCTTTATTCTTCTTTGCTCTGGATGAGGAGAGACCCATCGTTGCATCTAGATGGCAGCTTGCTAGCTTTTAAGATCCCAGTTGCTACTTGCCAAAGTAGGAGGTGGAATGATGGTTTGTATGGTATATTATGCCAATTGAGCTTGATTTCCCCTGCGACTATGGTCTCATGGGCAGCTTTTGAGTGCATATAATGTGATTGAAAATACCATGGCCTGGTCAGGTACACTTTAATGCTCAATGTAACATCTTTGCTTTTTCACATTTGAAGAGGTAATAGATTTGTCCAATGCAATATGTCATTTGATTTTTTTTTTTTAAATTTTTATTGTGTTTGGGTGAAAGTTTACAGAGCAAATTCACTTTCCATAAGGCAGCTCACATATACTTTGTCTCATGACATTGACTGCAATTTCCCACAGTGCAACAGCTCCCCTCCCACTTCTTTCCCATAGTTACCGTTTCCTGTGTCTTTCTCTCCCATACACTCCTTCCTGCCCTCTGAGTTGTCTCCTTGTACATACACAGCCTTTCTATTCTCCCATGATCGTTCTCTCCAAGGAGTGTATCTACCTAATGTAAATGTTCA
>NW_006921884.1:3051283-3052728 GCF_000298275.1 Orycteropus afer afer | reverse complement strand
TCTTCATTTTTCTTTGCTCTGGATGAGGAGAGACCCATCGTTGCATCTAGATGGCTGCTTGCAAGCTTTTAAGATCCCAGTTGCTACTCACCAAAGTAGGATGTGGACCAATGTGTTTGTGTAATATGTTATGCCAATTGAGCTTGGTGTCCCCTGTGACCATGATCCCAAGCCCACATGTCCAACTACTTGCTCCCTCTGGGTAGCTGGCTGTGGCCAAGAAGTGATTACAAACTTGTCTCTTGTCAGCTCTACTATATACCTGGTAATTGTTATAGAACATACAAATACACTTGTAGAAACATTGTCTGCCAACCTTATACATGGTTATGAGTACACTGCCCCTTGCATAGACAGCAGTATGTCATTTGATTTCTTAACTGCTGCTTCCATGTATGTTGATTGTGGATACAGGTAAACTAAAATTCATGACAGTGTCAGTGTTTTCTCCATTTCTCATGCTTTTGCTTTTTGGTACAGTTGTGAGGAATTTTGTTTTCTTTATGTTTAAGGTATAATCCATACTGAAGGCTGAAGTCTTTGACCTTCATCAATAAGTGCTTCAAGTCTTGCTGACTTTCAGCAAGCAAGATGTGTGTCATCTGCTCATGATAGGTTATTAATGAGTCTTCCTCTGTTTCTGATGCAGCAGATACAGGTTGAAGAAGTATGGTGAAAGGATACAACCCTGAGACACACTTTCCCTGATTTTTAACCATGTTGTATCCTATGGTTCTGTTCTAACAACTGCTTCTTTGTCTGTGTGTAAGTTCTGCATGAGCACAATTAAGTGTTCTTTAATTCCCATTCTTCTCAATGTCACCTATAGTTTTTTATGATCTACAGAGTCAGATTTCTTTGTATAGTCATAAAACACAAGTAAACATCTTACTGGTATTCTGTAGTTTCAGCCAAGATCCATCAGACATCAGCAGTGATATCCTTGTTCCATGTCCTCCTCTGAATCCAGGTTGAATTTCTAGCAGTTCCCTGTTGATGGTCTGCTGCAACCAATTTAGAATTATCTGTAGCATAATTTTTTTTCTTGCATGTGATATTAATGATATTGTTTGATAATATCTGCATTCTGCTGGATTTCCTCTCTATGAAGTGGGCATAGATTTAGGTCTCTTCCAATTGTTTGGCCAGGTAGCTCTCCTACAGATGTTTTGGCATAGATGAATGAGTGCTTACAGTGTTGCATCCATTTGTTGAAACATCTCAGTTGGTATTCCATTAAATTCTGCAGCCCTGTTTTTTGCCAGCACCTTCATGCAGCTTGGACTTCTTCCTTCAGTATGATTTGCGTTTCATCATATGCTATCTCCTGAAATGATTGAATGTCAACTATTTTTTTTTTCCCGTACAATGACTGTGCATTCTTTCCATGTTCTTTGGATGCTTCCTGTGTCATTCAGCTTTTTGCCCATAGGATCCTTCAGTAT
>NW_006921884.1:3040899-3049433 GCF_000298275.1 Orycteropus afer afer | reverse complement strand
TCATGTCTTCTGGCCATTTTTTAATTGGATTGTTTGTCTTTTTGTTATTGAGGTGTTGGAGTGTTCTATAAATTCTAGAGATAAGTCCCTTGTCAGATATATTATTACCAAATATTTTTTCCCAATCTGTAGGTTCTCTTTTGACTCTTTTGGAGAAGTCTTTGGATAGAATTTTTTTTTTATATACAATTTCATTATAATACTTTAGTTTGTCCTTTCTGCCCTTTAAATCGTCAATTCATCTTTTTACTTCATTTTTTCTTTTCACTTTAGCAGTACTAGATGTTCAAGAACAAGTTGTAGAGTCTCTTCTTACATTGTTTTTGTTCTTTTCTTTTCAATGACCTTTTGCTTTCTTCATGTATAATGTCCTTGATGTCATCCCACTCTTCTGGTCTTCAGTCATTAATGTTCAGTGTGTGAAATCCCTTCTTGAAATGGTGTCTAAATTTGGGTGGTGTATACTCAGTGTTTTACTGTGGCTCTTCAGAGGTCTTGTTTTAATTTTTTTTCAGCTTCAACTTGAAATTGTATATTAGCATTTCATGGTCTCTTCTATAGTCAGTCCTTGGCCTTGTTGTGATTGATGATATTGAGCTTGTCCATTGTCTCTTTCCACAGATGTAGGCAATTTGATTCCTGTGTATTCCATCTGCCAAGATTCACGTATATATTTGCCATTTATGTTGTTGAAAAATGCATTTGCAATGGATAAGTTATTGATCTTGTAAAATTCAGTCTCCCATGTTGTTTCTGTCACCAGAGCCGTATTTTCCAACAACCAGTCCTTCGTGATTTCCAACTTTTGCATTCCAGTGAGCAGTAGTTATCAATATGTCCTGATTGAGTTTGATATATTTCAGACTATAGAAATTAGTAAAAAGTCTTCAATTTCTTCATGTTTTACATTAGTGATAGGTGCATAAATTTTAATACTTGTCATATTAAGTTGTGTCTCCTTGTAGGTTTGCAGATATTTTCTTATCACTAACAGTGTTGTATTTCAGGATAGATGTTGAAATGTTCAATTCGACGACGAATGAGACATCATTGCTATGCAATTTGGCACTTCCAGCAAAGTAGATTGTGTGATTGTCCAATTCACAATGGCCAATACCAGTCCATTTTAGCTCACTAATGCCTAGGATATTAATCTTCAGGCATTCCATTTCATTTTTGACATTTTCAATTTTCCTTATTTCATACTTGGTACATTTATTTGTGTTTTGATTATTCATGGATATTCCCAACTGGTTCTTCTTGGTTTGATTCATGGCACATCAGCAAATGAAGATGACCCTGCTAGTATTTTAAATACCAGTGGCATAGCTTCCAGTATCACAGCAACACACAAGCCAAAATAGTTAGGCAAACTGATAGTCTAGTGGTTGAATCTCAAATTAAGATCAGCAAAACCAGAATAACTTTGTTTTAGGAGTTATTCTAAGTCATGTTTTAAAGCTTTCAAACTGGCCAGTAATACATTTGTGTCACCTAGGAACTCCTAACGTATACAGTAACTTGTGTGAAGAATGAATTAAATAATGAAGCAAAGATGAGACTTGGGAACTTAGCATCTGGTATTGTGAGCACTTTCCTTGAATTCTGTCTTATGTGGTTTAGTGCTGTGATTTAAGGGGTATATTGTAAGATCCCTTGCTCCTAAATTTTCCCCATGCTGATGAAATACGATTTTTACCTCCTCCTCCTCTCCCTCTTTTCTCTTCCCTTTCTTCAATCCATCCTTCTCACCCTTCACCTCATCCTATCATTATTGTAGCTTTCCACAGGAACTTCACAACACAATTTAATTAAATCTTTTCAACCAGCCTGCAGGTGTAATGTCATCATCTCTATTTCATGGATCATAGAACTGATGTTTAGAGAAAATTCACCTTTTCCAAGGTCACACGATCACTAAGTGATGCGCTTGACCTGGAACTAAGGTTCATTCTACTCCTAAATTTCTTCTTCCTTTATACCGTAATGTCTTCCTTAATTTTGTTCTACTTCCAATTCATTCCACATTTAGTGATTTTTCTCTTGTCAGGCACTGTACATTGGTGTAGTTCTTTCCCTCTTAACTTTTGAACCTTGGTTACTGGGGGTAAAGTCAAACAGTTGCATTTGATGATAACTTTGATTTAAAAAGTCAGATACTATTCTAGTTACCTAGAGCCACTCTAACAAGAATATACCAGAAATGGGATGCCCTTAACAAAAAAGAGTTTATTCTCTTACAGTTTGAAGGCTTTAAGTCCAAGTTCAAAGTGCCAGGCTCTAGGGGCTGGGTGAAAGCCCCTCAACCTTGGGTTGCAGCTCTGCCTCCTGCTCCCGGCCCACTGAAGCTGGAGGCTTTTCTTCACTCAGCTGGCTGCTGAGGCTGACAGACCCAGGGTCAACAAGTAAAAAGGCATGGTCCTGATGTTACTAAACCACATGGCAGGCCATTAATTCAAGTCTATGGTAAGTCCCAAGGTCGGCAGAGCCTGGCAGGCTGCTGAACAATGACACGGCTCCATGCAGGGTCCAAGCATGCCATAAGCTAGAGACCATTCCCAAAGCTGCTGCTTATATACAGGAAGCAGATCACATAACCAAAGCAGCTGCTCAGCTGGTTGTGGTAGATCCCACCATGGAGTTTATTGCCAGTCTCATCATGGGGAATAACTACCACCAGCTGCCCAGCCAACTCAACGAGGCCCAGCCAAGTTGACACACAAACATAACCACCACAGACACGCTTTTATCATTGCTGGCATTTTCTTTCTTTATTCCTTCAGATAACATTCCGTATTTTTATTACTCTTCACTGTTACTCTTAGTATCAGATAATTTCATAATCATCTTCATTAAAGCTATTAGGAGTGGATTGTGTCAGTGTCCATCTTCTTTCCTTAGTATTCACAGAGGTATATGTTGGAATTCATTCTTATTTGATTATTTCTAGTAGTAGAGGAAAGAGCTCTGGTGGTGTAGTGGTTAAGGCATTTGACCGCTAACCAAAGGATCAGTGGTTTGAAGCCATCTACCTCTCTGCTGAAGAAAGATGAGGCAGTCTGCTTCTGTAAAGATTTACAGCCTTGGAAACCCAAAGAGGGTTCACTATTAGTGAGAATTGAGTGGATCGCCATCAGTTTGGTTTGGTTTGGTTTGAGTAGTAGGGGATACGGCCTTTCTTTTTTCCTTTTTATGATTGTTTTTCCATCATTGCTCTTCATAATATTCATTTCTGTTACTTTTCATTACTTTCTTTCGTGGACTCTTCCACAAAGATCTGTTTTATGAGTAAAATTTCATTGGGATACAGCCACTCTCATTCTTTCCTGTATTGCCTTTGCCTGCTTTCTTGGTACAAGAGTCAAGTAATTGTGACACATCATATGGCCCACAAAGCTTAAAATAATTACTATCTGGCCTTGTACAGAAAAAGGCTGCTCACTGCTGACTAGTTTGAATCTTTCTTTTCCTCTTGGGTATTATTTCATGGTTGTGTAAGCTGTAGCAAAATGCATCTTTATGGATATGGGAGTTAGGCTTAGGAGTTTTTCCTTTTGAATTGTAATGTATTATCTTGACATTTACTTAAGAGATAATTTACTACCACAGTAAAAGTATTTGACTAAATGTAGCTGTTATTAAGTTTTGCCAGTATCATTATTTTTAAAAGCTTTATTGTAGTATATTTGACATACAGTAAACTTCATGTATTAAAAGGGTGTAATTTTATAAGTTTTGACATATGTATAAATCTATGAAATTATATGTCAAAGGAAGGATTGTGAGGATGGCTCATGACTGAGCAGTGTTACATTCTGTTGTATGTAGGGTCACTGTGAGTTGGAGCCAACTCGGCGCCACCTAAAACCTGAAATCATCACCATAATCACGATAAGGAGCATATCTTTAACTGCCAAAAGTTTCCTCATGCTCTTTTGTGTTCTCTTCCTCATACTGATTCCCAATCAGACACTGCTTATTGTCACTATAGATTAATTGACATGTATTAGAATTTCATATAAATGGAATCATATAGTACATACCCTTATTTGTCTGGCTTTTTAATGTTGTTACTTGTATTAATATCTCATTCCTTTGTGTTGTTTAATGGTCTATTATATGTATATATCACTGTTTTGTTATTCACTGTTGATGGTTATTTGTTTCTAGATTTTGGCTATTATAAATAAAGCTTAATGTGAACATCCTATACAAGCCTTTGTCTTTGCCCATATACTTTCATTATCTTAGGAGTGGAATGGTGGGTTAGATGGCAGTTGCCTTTGGCTGGATTCTCTAGAAGAGCAAAACTAATGATATATGTAAACATAAAAAGTATCAATATATAAAAATATCAGTGTTGTTGTTGTCATGTGCTGTCAAGTCGTTTCTGACTCAGAGCAACCTTGTGTGTGACAGAATGAAACACTGCCTGGTCCTGTGGCAGCCTCTCAATCCCTATTATACATGAGCCCATTGCTTCAGTCACCATGTTAGTTCATCTTGTTGAGGGCCTTTCTCTCTTTTGTTGACCCTCCAGTTTACCAACCATGACATCCTTCTCCAGAGAGTGGTCCCTTCTCATAATTTGACCTATGTAGATGAGAAGAAGTCTGGCCATTCTGACTTCCAAGGAGCATTCTGGCTGCACTTCTGCCAGGACAGATTTGTTAGTTCTTTTAGCAATCTGTGGTACTGTCAGAATTTTTATCAATACAATTCTTATCAGTAAAAATATATAAAAACTAAGCATACTGCCATTGAGTTGATTCTAACTCATAGTGACCCCCATTGGATTTTCAAAGCTGTAAATCTTTACAGGAGTAGATTGCCTCATATTCCTCCCCTTGAGCAGATAGTGGGTTTGAACGACCAACTTTCTGGTTAGCAACCAAAGGCCTTACCCACTATGCCACCAGAATATCAATATGTAAAAAGATCAGGATCAATATATAGATACAGATTTATTTCAAGAAAATGACTCATGCAGTTGTGGAAGTTGGCAATTCTAAATCTGTGGGTCAGGTGGCAGTCTGGAGGCTTCTCCTGAGTCACATGGTTGAAGTTGCTGACAAACTCTAGATCTGCAGGTCTGGTAGCGGGCTGTTTGCTCACAGGTTGTGGAAGCTGGCAAATCCAAAAATCTGTTGGTCAGGTAGGGCTGCTGATTCATGTCCCAAGAATTGGAGGTCAGAGGTTGAAGAGAGAATGCAGGATTGAGAGAGTGCTAACTTTGCCAGAACATCCATAGATATTGGGTGAAGGCCACACCCCTGTCCAGTGTACTGTTATAACTGATTGGCTACTCTCATTAGATCACAGAATGGAGGATGATTGCATAATGTGTGCCACTTCCTCCCTATAGTTACTTCTTTCCTGTGTCCATCCCTTCATACACTCCTACCCCCTGAGCTGTCTCCCTGTGCATAAGCAGCCCTTCTTTCTTCCGTGATTGTTCTGTAAGAGCTTTGTTTGATTCACATTATTTTACTGTGTGTGATCAGTCTTTAATTTTGGTTCTAATGTGTGTTTCTTTAATGACTGTATTGAGCATGTTTTCCAATTGCTGTGTGTATATGTTTCTGTATTGGAATGGTCAATGTTTTGTCCATTATTAAAATCAAGGTTTTTTTTCTCCCCCCTTGCTGTTATTAAGTTTTAAAAGTTCTTTATATGTTCTAAGTACAAGTCCTTTATTTGGAGTATGCTTTGTAAATATTTAATTTCAGTCTGTAGCCTTTTTTTTTTTTTTTTTTCCCCCAGCCTTATCTTTCTGTGTTCTTGATGGTCTCTCAAAGAATATAAGTTCTTAATTTTCTGTTATGGCTCAATTCTTTGGGGTCACACTTGTGATATTTTGTCTGACCTGAATTCACAAAATTTTCTACTGGGTATTGAGGAATTATGCTTGACTTTGAAGTCTGTGTTACATTTTGAGTTAATTTTTGTATATAAGATGTGGATCAAAGATCTTTTTTCTGTTTGTAAATTTCATGTAGTACTCTTAAAAGCAAGGGGCATGATGTGCTGATTGCACCTTCCATGTGAACTACATGGTAAGGATCAGCGTGAATCCAATTCCCACCTGCATGTAGAATTAGTTCCTGCATGTAGAATTAGTTCCTGCATGTAGAATTAGTTCCTGCATGTAGAATTCTGTGTTACTGGCCCTTTTCTTTCTTCATTTTGAAATAGTCTACTCTCTTTTGTTCTCTAAGATTTTTTAATGAGAAATTCATGGTTATTTGAATCTTTGCTAAATGTAATGTGCTATATTTTTACTTTCAAGACTTTTTTTTTAAGCTTTTTTCTTTACAGTTTCATTATGTTGCACTGATTTTGATGGTTTCTTTGTGAGCACCGAATTTGAGAAATATTGGGTCATTATTATTATTGTTATATAATTGTTTTTTTCACCTATGTTTTTCTCATTTCATTTTTGGTCTCCAGTGACAATAATATTAGAGCTCTTTGATAGCATTACACATTCCTCAGTTTTGTTTGTGTCTTATGCTGAGTTATCTAGAGAAGCAAAACTAGTGAAGGGTATATATATTCTCCTACAAATTGCTCACTTTGTTTTGGAGGCAAGTAAGTGCCAAATCCACGGGACAGGTGTCAGGCTGGAGGCTTTTCTTGGCTCATGTGGTTGCTGCGGCTGACAAATCTATAATTGGCAGGTCAGATAACAGATTGTTAGCTAAAGATCCAAGAAGTAGAAGGCAGATGGTGATGGCCTGGATGCAGGATCCCGAGCAAGGTGGAGGCTTTGCCAGAGCATTCATGTATATACTGGATGCAGGACACACCCCCAGGGTAAACTCCAGTTACATAAGAGTAAGTGTGACTTAAAGGAGCTCTGGTAGCGTAGTGCCTAAGACATTTGATTGGTAATGGGAAGGCTGGCAGTTCAAACCCACCAGCCACTCCACAGAAGGAAGACTGGGCAATCTATATCCATAAAGATTTACTGCTTTGGAAACCCAAGGGGGTTGCTTTTAGTTGGAATTAACTAGATTGCAGTGAGTGAGTTTTGGAAGTGTGACTTAATAATGGCATGACTTGAGTAAGGGTGTGATTTGAGGAAGATTGTGGCACTTGAGTGAGGATGTAACTTGAGTAAGGGTATAATATAAATGTGTGACCCAAGACAAACTCCACAGTAATCTTGCCTCATTAACATATAGAGGTTTGGAGTTATAATACATATAGTGGCGGATAGTTACATAATATCACAAATCGTGGAATAATTATATCTGATCATAAAACAGGGGCACACAGTTGGGAATCATGGCCTAGCTAAGTTGACACATTAACCTTCACAGTTTGTTTCAATCTTTTCTTTATTCTTCAGATTAGATACTTGCTATTGATATGTTTTCAAATTTATGGACTCCTTTGTCCTTTCTAAGAAGCTCTGGTGACATGGTGTCTAAGGCATTTGACTGCTAACCAGAAGGTTGGTGGTTCAAACCCATCAGCCACTCTGAGGAAGAAAGGTGGGGCAATCTACTTCCATAAAGATTTACTGCTCAGAAACCCAAAGGGGGTCGTTTTGAGTTGGAATCAACTTGATGGCAGTGAGTTTGGTTTTTGCCCTTTCTATTTAATATAGAGCCCATCTCATGAATTTCTTATGTCAGAAAAGTTATATTGCAAATCCAAAATTTCAATGTGGTTTGTTTTTATAGTTTCTTTCTTTGTTTTCTTAAATGAGAACTTCTATCTTTTGATTTGTTTAGATTGTATTTACCTTTTCCTCCTTGAACATAGTTATAAAAGCTCCCTAAGAATCTTATGTGATGATTCTAACGATTTGTCCATCTCATTAGCATCTGTTGGATCATCTTTTCCTATGAGAAATGATCACATTTTCCTGGTTATTGGTATATTGAATAAATTTCATTGTACCTAGGCATTATAAGTATTATCTTTTGTGAACTCCATTATATTCCTTTAAGGAATTTTTTGTTTGTTTTATTTTAATAAGTAGTGAACTTCGTAAGTGTCAGACTGTAATTTTATGTAGCCTGTGGGTGTTGTTATGTGCTGTTGAGTCGGACCGGACTCATAATGACCCCTCCTTGGGCTTCCAAGGCAGTATCAGTACAGAAGTAGGTTGCCCAACCTTCCTTCCGAAGAGTGGCTTGTGGATTTGAACTGCCAGCCTTCTGGTTAGCACTCAAGTGCCTTAGACACTACACTATCAGAGCTCCCTAGCCTGTGGGTGGTGGTTACAATTTCACTTAATTTTCAAAGCTTTACATATGGTTTTGAGTCCTTTTCATACCTGTATCACTCAAAAGATTACTGTGAGGACTGGATGGTAATTAAATTGGATTTCAATTTATATAACTTTGGCTATCTGATTTTATTGTGTCCTGTGCATGTGTGCCTTTTGGGTGAGTTTAGGACTTTTGTAGGTTTTTACACAGATTTAGGGGTACTGTCTCCCTAGCTCTCCTATTCTGGATTCTCTGCACCCTCTCCACCTGTGGGGATCTGTTTTCCTAATTCTTTTTTTTTTTTTTTTT
>NW_006921884.1:3028774-3040799 GCF_000298275.1 Orycteropus afer afer | reverse complement strand
TTATCTTCTGTGTCTGTGTTAATTGGTTTCCCTTTTCTTTGTTGAAGAGGGTCTTTGCAATCCTTCTGCCTAGTCCGCCATCTTGCCGGAACCCCCTCCTAATTCTTCTGATGAGAAAAGCAAGTTTTTCTAAGAAGTTAGTCCCCTGAACTTCTAATGCCCAACTCTGTGACAAAGGCCCACACTAGGGCCAAATCACGTGCGAAAAGAAAAACATGACAGTCTTGTCTTTGTAAGGTATTATCTCCAAATTTTAACTCCCCTTCTCATTGCCCCTGCTTTTTTTTTCTTTGTTTTAGTGTTCAGGGTTTAGTATTTGGTAAAAGGTTGCTTTATATGTATTTATTTTCCTCACATAGTTTTTAGTTGTAATCTGCAAGTCAGAGAGGCTGTATTAGGCTTATTCCATCTTGTTCAAACCAGAAACCCCTGTTGATTTAAAAAATATCTTTTTCCAGGTATTTTTTTATTTAATTATTTCACATTATTGTTGTATTTCCTTCCACATTGATGGCCTTAATTGTTTTCTTTTTTTTTAAATGCATTTTGTTGAAATATAATTTATGTACAGTGAAATACACAAAACTAAAGTGACATGGGTCAATGCTTTCTTTTTTTTTTTTTTGTAGTGTTCCTTCCCCTCCCCTCCTACCCCTGGCAACCAACAAAGAAAGTTTCCCTCCATATATAAACCTTTCCTTGACCCTCCACAACAATGAACTAATACTGTATTTGTCCTTCTGTGATTGACTTATTTCACTCAGCATAATGTCCTCCAAGTTCATCCATATTATGTGGTGTTTTGTAGACTCTACATTATTCTTTAGTGCTGCATAGCATTCTGCTATGTGTATGCACCATAATTTGGCCATCTACTCTTCTGCTGATGAGCATGTAGGTTGTTTCCATCTTTTTGCTATTATAAATAGTCCTGTGATGAACATGAGTGTGCATGTATCTGTTCCTATCCTGGCTCTCACCTCTCCAGGATATATACCTAGTAAGGGGATTGCTGGGTCAAATGGTATCTCCAGTTCTAGCTTTCTAAGGAATCGCCATACTGCTTCCCACAGTGGTTGTGTCACTTCACAGTTACACAAGCAGTGTATGAGAGTCCCAGTCTCTCCACATCCCCACCAGCATTGTTATTTTCTGTCTCATTGAACCTTGACATCAGTGCTGGGGTGAGATGGTATATCTCATTGTTGTTTTGATTTACATCTCTCTGATTGGCAAAGATTGTGAGCATCTTTTCATGTCTTACCCCACCTGAATATCCTTCTTGGTTAAGTATCTATTCATGTCTTCTGACCATTTTTCAATTGGATTGTTAATTCCTTTGGTGTTGAGGTGCCTGCATGGTTTCTGTCAAGAAATCCGAGTTTAGTCTTATTGGTTGCCCCTTGTAGGTAACTTTTCATTTTTTCCTGTGTTGCTTTTAGGAGTCTGTCTTTGTCTTTGGTTTTGGTGATTTTGATGATAATATGTCTTGGTGTTTTTCTTTTGGGGTCTATCCTGTTTGGGGTTCGTTGGACTTCCTGAATGGATATATTCTCATCTTTCATCATATGAGGGAAGTTCTCCTCTAACAATTTTTGGACAGTTTTCTCAGTGATTTCATTTTTCTTTTCCTGTTATGGAATTCCAATCACATGTAGGTTATTCCTTTTGATGGTATCCCACGTGAATCTTAGGCTTTCTTCCTTTTATTTTGATCTTTTTTCTGATTGATCCCTTTCCAAAGAATTATTTGTTTTCAATCTCATTAATTTTATCTTCCATTTCATCAATTCTACTCCTTTGCTCTTTCAGTGTGTTATCTATTTCTTACAATTTAGTATCAGTCTTCTGGGTTTCTATCTGTAGATTTAGAATCATTTCTAATTTTTCATTTATTTTGTCACTTTGTTCTTGTATTGTCTTCCAAAATTCTTCTAGTGTTTTGTCTGTGTTTTCCTTGGTCTGTCTCTCAATCCTTTGAAGATACCTAAATATAATTCTTTTGAATTCCTTATCAGGGAGTTCCAATGCTGCATCTTCCTTAGGGATGTGCTTTGGGTCTGTATCCTGGTCCCTTGTTTGTCCTGCTTTATCTTGCTTCTTTGTGTGGACTGTGATGCTCTGTTATCTCTGAGGCATTGTGACGTTTTTGTGTTTATATTTAATTGGCGATTATATGTTGGAGTGACTTCCCCACAATTTACGTTTTCTTTGTTTTTTTTTTGTATATTATCTATACAGGCAGGGTACTGTGCTGTGCTCCTCTATTCACTAGTTGACAGCACTTATACACTCACCACCTGTATCTTTTCCTTTGTCAGCCTCTCGTATGTAATTGCCAACCCTGGCAAACAGAGCCTGTTCTTAAGTCCCTGGAATCTGAATGAGAATGCTATCACTTTAAAATCCAAAATGGTTGCCACTTGTAAACATTCAAAATGGCTGTACCCTTGGTCACTTTAAATATCCAGAATGGCCACTGCTTGTAGACATTCAAAATGGCTGCGCCCTCAGTCACTTTAAATATCCAAAATTGCCACTGCTTGTAAACATTCAAAATGGCTGCACCCTCAGTCACTTTAAATATCCAAAATGGCTGCCGCTTGTAAACATTCAAAATGGTTGCAGTCACTTTAAATATCCAGAATGGCTGCCACATGTAAACAATCAAAATTGCTGCACCCTCTGGACAGCAGAAAGTCCACAGCTCAGGTTGTCTCCCTCCTTGCTGTTTCCCTTCCTAGTCATAGGCCACCAGAACAGTTTCCCTGCAGCCCTTGGTGACCTGGAGTGATCTTTAGGTCAATTCTCAGGTCCCAACACCACTTGGAAATATTCAGGCTGTTTGGTCTCGTCAGAGTAGCTTACAGTCCGCAGCTCTGACTGTTTCTGTACTCACTGTTTTTGTTCAGGTTTTTCCACTAGTTGATGCCTAGTCCACTTCTGTATAGTTCCGTTCAAAGCTCAGGGTTCCAGGATTATTTTCTGTATCTCTGTCAACTGGTTTTTCTTCTCTTTGTTGAAGAGGGTCTCTGTCGCTTATCTGCCTATTCCTTCATCTTACCGGAAGTCTCCTTAATTGTTTTCTTGTAAGGCAGTTTGCTAGCGTTGAAATTTCTTTGCCTTTGTTCATCTCACAGTGCTTTTATGTGCCTTCACTTTTGGAGGATAGTTTCGCTGGATATGAGTACAGTTAATTTTGTTAGCATTCTGACTATCATTCCAATAACTTTTGGCCTTCATTGTTTTTGATGAAAAGTAAGCCATTAGTTTCATTGGTATTTCCCTGTATGTCAGGAGTTATTTTTCTCTTTCTGCTTTCAAGAATTTTTCTGGTTTTTTTGTATCACCGGTTTGACCATGTTGTGTTTTGTTGTAGTTTTCTTTGTTTTCATCCTATTAGGGTTTAATAGAGTCCTTGAATTTATGTTAATGTTTTAATCATATTTGGAAGTTTTGCCTTTAATTATTTTTGTTGGCTATTCTTATTACATATATGTTGGAACACTAAACATTGTCTCACAGGTCTGAGAATTTGTTAACTTATTTTTCAATTTTCTTTCCTGTGTTCTTCAGATTACATAGTTTCTGTTGATAGCTCTTTAAGTTCACGGATTTTCTGGTGTCTGAATTGGCTGTTGGATACCTGCAGTGCATTTTTTTTTCAATTTTTTTTATTGTACTTTTCAACTCTATAATTTCCCTTCAGTTTTTTTTATAGCTCTTCTATTTTGAGATTCCCTATTTGTTACCTCATTATTAACCTATTTTAAGTATTTGAACATGTTCTTACTGTTATTATTTGTTATACTTCCTTTGAAATCTTTGTTAAGTTCAGCATTTGAACTCAATCAGTTTTGATTGCTTATTTAATGAGTATGTATAATACTTTTCTGTTTCTTTTTATTTTAATTTTTTTTTGTTGAGAACTGACCATTTTGGGTGTGTGTTATAGTTGTTCTGTACTCCAATATATACGTGTGTGTGTATGTGTGTGTATTTTAAATAACTTGCCTTGTCCAATCTACAGAATCTGTTTTCCCCACGATTTGCAGCTTGTTATTTTTCTGCTCAATAGTTTCAAGTTTTCTTTCTCTCCCTTTTTTCCTTTTTTAAAGCAAGACTCTTCTTAAGGCCCCACATATTTCTACATATCTTAGAGGTCATTTGGGCAGAGATTATGTTGGAACACCTTGAGCCCATAAGGTTTACACCCTCTTCTCATTGGTCAGTGTGTGGGTGAGAGTGCCTTCAGTGTCAATTCTCAAGTCTGTCTTGGCTTTCATTTTTTGCTGGGCTCTTCAGATCTCCCAGTACATAATGTCTGCTAAGGATGCCAAGAAAACTTTTCTTTTTTTTTTTTTTTTCCCTCTTTTTAAAATTTTATTTGTTTATTTTTTTAAAATTGTGATTTGGGTGAAAATTTACAGAGCAAATTCACTTTCCATGCAGCAGTTCACCTACACTTTGTCTCATGACATTGACCATAATTCACCACAATGCAGCTCCCCTCCCACTTCCTCCGACAGTCACCTCTTCCCTGTGTCCATCCCTCCATGCACCTCTACCCCCCTGAGCTGTCTCCCTGTGCATTAACAGCCCTTCTTTCTCCTATAATTGTTCAAGAGAGCTTTTCTAAACCTTACTCTGACTCTTTTATGTCTAGCATCTCCCTGTAAATTTCTGACTGGTCTGCTGCTCACCCTGAACTGTGAACACAACTTGGGTGTAGCAAAGTTGCAAGTTTTTCCCATTCATTTGTAACCAAGTCTACCACTTTTAGCTGGAGTGCTGTTATTGTCATCCTTACCCTGAATCAGGTCCACCCCGTCTGAAAGCAATGCTGCTGATTTTTCCTTGTGGCCCTAAACTAGTATTACTACAGTTCTCATTAACTAAATTGGGGTAATAGCAATTGGAGTAGTCCTACCAGGAAGATCACTGATTCCTGTTTTTCTTACCTGAAACTCTAGCAATTTTTGAAGAAAAAGCAATTCTCAGTTTCTTGTCTTCTGGTCAATTTTCAGTGTCCTGAAATGGTTTCATAAGATAATTTTGTCCAGTTTTATACTTATCTTTTTTGGGTGGAAGAAAAATGTTGATCTCTTTATGTTGCCATTAGGGAAGTTCTTTGCCTTTGTTTGTTTTTATAGTATATTTTACTTTTTGGTATTTTCCTAGTCTTTAATTATTGCTGTAAACAAATAAAAAGATATCCAGTTTGGGCTAATAGATAGAAATGTGAAAAAGTAGTGCTATCTGAATGAAATTTAGTTGCTTTTGAATACTGGGAAAAAAGATTCCCTAAATATTTATGTATATAGATTAAAAATAATTTGAGAATAATGGAATGGAGTTAAAGTTCTTTGGAAATATTTCTTAGGCCTAAAGATTCATAGGACATTTTTAAAATTTTGGGTTTTTTTTTTGATAATGTAAAAAGAAGAAAAGAAAAAATTTAAAGTGAATATCGCCGCACTATTTCAATGTCTGTTTAGGTTTATAGTGGTATACCTAATGCATGTACTGCCTTCGAATCGGACCCGACTTATAGCAACCCCTCCTTGGGTTTCCAAGGCAGTATCGCTACAGGAGCAGATTGCCCAGCCTTCCTTCCGAGGAGTGGCTGGTGAGTTTAAACCGCCAGCCTTCTGGTTAGCAGTCAAGTGCCTTAGGCATTATGCTACCAGACCTACCCATGGCATCAATATAGTACCATAATTTTTGCTATGAATGTAAATCAGTTCCATGGTATCTAACAACAACAGCATGAAAAGAACAGAGGTGGATTTACTGAAGATTTCGTATTAAATGAAAGTCAAATGAGGTGCTTTATAAACAAAAACATACTTTGTTCAAGTTTAGAAGGAGAGAAGAAAATCTTTATTCGCACAATATAATATAGTAAGGACAGGCTGCATTGTAGTAGTCAGTAGCATTTTCAAATCATGAGTATATTTTCCAGCAAATGACAAATTTTTATATTTATAATGTTTACTATAAATTGTTTTATCTTCCCAATAATTGAAACATTGTCTTCAATATTACTTAATTCACCATCTTGGAACACTTATCCATCATCGGAATTGACCATATTTTCTGACTGTATCAATCACATCATATGCCCTGCTTAAAATTGTTATAATTTAAAAATTTTTAGATTATACTGTCTTGAGGTTTTATAATATCTGTGAACAGATTGAGATAATTTGTTACTATTCCGGTTATCTTTTTGTTTGTTTTTATTACTTGAATTATAGACAGTCCCTGGTTATAAATAAGAGCCAATCTTAACGGTGTCTGTAAGACAGTTTTCAGGTCTTTGAACCAGTTCTTCTTGATTTGGTCATGGCATCCTTGGAACAGACCCAAACTTTTAAAGTTGTATTGAGACAGGAAAATAGCTGGGACAGGAAGAATTGTGGACCAAAGCCTTGCTAGAAACTTAATTCCTCTTGTGTAGAAGAAAGGGAATGTATGCGTTGTTTAAGAACCAAATCTCTTCCCTCAGATTTTGAGCACAGTCTGAAGTAGCACTGTCCTGTCCAAAGACTGTGGCTGACTGTGCCACTTTGAATGTGTGTCACTCTCGTATATAGTCCTGCCAATAATAAAGTGTCACGTATCAGGCTTCTGAAAGGACTCACTTTGCCTCTTCTGAGTCTCCCACTTGAAGGCTTCAACCTGCAATTTTTCCTACTCCCATGCCAAATCAGCCAAATTGTAAAAGTTCAACTCTGTTCCTTTTGCTTCATTGGCCATGCAGAATTGGTTTATAGGGCAAGTGGGAGTTCCGGTGGTACAGTGGTTAAAGCATTTGGCTGTGAACCAAAATGTCGGTGGTTCCAACTCACCAGCTGCTCTGTGGAAGAAAGATGGGGCAGTCTGCTTCCGTAAAGATTTACAGACTTGGGAACCCAGTAGAGGTCACTATGAATTGGAATGGATTCGATGACAGTGAGTTTGGTTTGGTTTGGTTTGGGGGAGTTTTCCATAAGTAGGACATTTGTAACCTGGGAACTGCTTGTATATTTTCTTCATTGGAAATTCCATAAAGCATATACTATAGGGTGTTCCAGTTTAACAACAACAAAAAAAGATCTATATAGAATGTCTATACATATTTCTTTATATGTATGATCAGAGTAAAACAGATTATGTGGGAACAGTCCCAAATTTTAAATGTTACTCATGGATTACTTTTATTATCATCTCTATACTGTTCTCTTACTGTAATAGAGAAATTTGCATATATTTATAAATCTCTTAAATTATAAAAATAAACATGCCATTAAAGTGCTACATAATTTTTTCCTCTGTAATGTAAGCATTTTTTGTTAAATAAGGAATAAACTTGCTCAAAAAGCAAATTGGTTCAAATATCTTTTAAAAAGTTCACTGCTTATGATTAGCAGGTAAAATAAACTAATTTGATTCTGCTTTAGTTAGAACTATTCAACACTTAAAAATTACGGTGGGATACATATTATGTTTATAGATGCAAGTCAAGGCATTTTGATCTCACATTGTTAGTCCTAATAAGACATTATTTAAAAATAATTAGACAATGCATTTGTAGTGTATCTTTTGATTAAATTTTTGTTAACTTAAGCTATAGCAGGCATAGTTTTTTTTAATATCTTAAAATATTCCTTAGTGTATTGTTTGTAACTTATCTACCACTCATCTGTCAGTTTAGCATACTGTGATAACTTTCATGTTTCATGTGATGCTGGAAGCTATGCCACTGATATTTCAGATACCAGCAAAGTCACCCATGGTGGATAGATTTCATTGGAGCTCCCAGACTAAGACAGACTAGGAAGAAAGGCCTGGTGATCTGCTTCTGAAAATTAGCCAACAAAAACCGTATGGATTAAAACAGAATATAGTGCTGGAAGATAAGGTTTCTAGGTTGAAAGGTACTACCTAGGCATAACAATGGTCTCAAACATAGAACCAATCATCAAGATGGCATAGGACTGGGCAACGTTTTACTCTGTTAATACATAAGGTTGTCATTAGTCAGAACTGACTCAACAGCAACTGAAACCTATATTAATGTTTATTTTACAAACTATTATTTTTATTTTGCTTGATAAATGCACCATGATTAAACATTGAGGAAAAAGAACTTACTAACAAGATAGTAGTATTGCCCTAATTATTGACTTTTACAGATGGCTAGTTAAAAAATATAAATTTTTTTATAGATGTTATCACAAAAATTTCTGGTTTTTGTTGTTAATCGAATTTATGAGGAAGGAAATGCTTCACTTGATTTAACTTTTAGTATATGTTATTAATCTCAAATCAGGGTGTATAGCTATAGAGATTTTATTTTTAAATTTAATTATATTGCAATCTGGTGTTTGCAAATTAAATGTGTTACTTTATTACTTTATTCTTTGGAATGGATACATATTTGTACCCATTCCAAAGAAAAATGATTCCACAGAATTTGGAAATTATCAAACAATATCATTAATATCACATGCAAGTAATATCTTACTGAAGACAATTCAAAAACAGTTGCAGCAGTATATTGGCAGAGAACTTCCAGAAATACAAGCTGGATTCTGAAGGGGACATGGAGGAGGGATATCATAGTTGATATCAGTTGGATCTTGGCTGAAAGCAAAGAATACCAGAAAGATGTTTACTTGTGTTTTATTGACTGTGTAAAGCCATTCAATTGTGTGGATCATAACAAATTATGGATAACATTGAGAAGAATGGGAATTCCAGAACATTTAATTGTACTTGTGAGGAACCTGTACATAGACCAGGAGGCTGTTGTTTGAACAGAACAAGGGGATACTGCATGGTTTAAAATCAAGAATGGAGTGTGTCAGGGTTGTATCTTTTCATCATACTTGATCAATCTGTATGCTGAACATATAACCCAAGAAGGTGGACTATATGAAGGAGAACGTGGCATCAGTAAGGAGGCTCATTAACAACCTGTGATATGCAGATGATACAACTTTGCTTGCTGAAAATGAGGATGACTTGAAATACTGTTAAAGGTTAAAGACTTACAGCCTGCAGTATAGATTACACCTCAATACAAAGAAAACAAAAAAATCCTCACAACTGGACCGATAAGCAGCATCATGATTGATGGAGAAAAGATTGAAGTTTTCAAAGACTTCATATTATTTGGTTCTACAATCAATGCCAGTGGAAGCAGCAGTCAAGACATCAAAAGACATATTACATTGTGCAAATCTGTTGCAAAAGACTTCTTTCGAGGACTGAAGAGCAAAGCTGTCTCCTTGAAGACTAAGGTGTGCCTAACCCAAGCCATGCTATTTTCAATTGCTTCCAATGCATGTGAGAGCTGGACAATGCATAAGGAAGACCAAAGAAGAGTGGATGCTTTTGTGTTGTGGTGCTGGCGAAGAATGCTGAAAGTACCATAGACTGCTAAAAGAGTTAACAATCCTGTCCTGGAAGAAGTCGTCTCATCTACTGAGGTCATGTTGTTATAAGGGACCATTTTCTAGAGAAGGATGTCATGCTTGGTAAAGTAGAGGGTCAATGAAAGAGGAGAAGGCCTTCAACAAGATGGATTGACAAAGTGGCTACAGCGATGGGGTTAGGTATAGTAGGGATTGTGAGGCTGGCACAGGACTGGGCAGTGTTTCGGTCTGTTGTACGTAAGGCCGCTATGAATAGGAGAGATGACTCGTCAGCACATAACAACAAATAATAGCAATAACATTTTTAGTGGTCATTTGTCTTTAATTTTTGTTTTACTTTGGTAATTATTTCTGATTATCATTCATTACCAGCTTGTGCTGTCATTAAACAAAGAGTTATTTAAATTGACTTTCTTTTTATGTTGTTGATAATGTACAAAGAGTGTTAGTAAGCTTGTAGCAAAGCAAAAAAAAAAAAAAAAAAAAGTTCTTTCAAGGTCAGCTTCATGCTACACATTTTAAAATGTTGTATATGGAAAGTTTCCAGTAATGTATCAGACAGCGTTTCACTGCTGTTCATGAGGTTTTCACTGGCCAATTCTTTGAGAAGTGGATGGCCTCTTCCTTCTTCCAAGTTTGTCTTAGTCTGGGAGCTCTTCTGAAACCTGTCCACCATGGGCAATCCTGCTGGCATTTGAAACACCAGTAGCATAGCTTCCAGACTTACAGCAACATGCAAGCACTACAATATGACAAACTGACAGACAAGTTCATCTCCCTTAGTTGGTCCAAACTGCTCCACTCACTTCCTGGTCTCCCTAAGGTGTTTCAAACCCTGCTGGCTTGCTTCCTGGTCTCCTTTAACCAAACTGCCACCGCTCTCTTCCTGGTCTCCCTTAGCTGTTCCAGATTTTCACTGGCTTGCTCCCTCTCTTTTTGTTGTTGTTGTTATTTGCCATCAAGTCGGACCCAACTCATAGCGACCCACCCCTTGGGTTTCTGAGGCAGTATCACTACAGAAGTAGATTGCCCAACCTTCCTTCTGAGGAGTGGCTGGTGGGTTTGAACTGCCAGCCTTCTGGTTAGCAGTCAAGTGCCTTAGGCACTGTGCTACCAGAGCTCCTATAGCATTTTAAAATCATTTCTCCAAAGTTCTGTTTCTTCCCCTCAAACACCTGAAAGAATGGTAGTTGTTCCAAATTGTCACCAGCTTGCATCCTGGTTGCCTCCAGCATGTGAGAGCTGGACAGTGAATAAAGAAGACTGAGGAAGAGTTGATGCTTTTGAGTTGTGGTGTTGGTGAAGAATACTGAAGGTACCATGGACTTTCAAAAGAGCTAACAACTCTGTCCTGGAAGAAGTGCGGCTGGAATGTTCTTGGAAGCGAGAATGGTCAGATTTTGTCTCACCTACTTTGGTCATGTTGTCAGAAGTAACCATTCCCTGGAGAAGGATACCATATACTTGGTAAAGTGGAGAGTCAGTGAAGAAGGGGAAGGCCCTCAACAAGATGGATTGACACAGTACCTGCAATGATGGGCCCAAGTATAGCAAGGATCATGAGGTTGGCACAGGACCGGGGGCGGTGTTTTGTTCTGTTGTACATAGGGTCACTGTGAGTCAGAGATGACTCGATGGCACCTAACAACAATAACAACATAGAAAGTTACCATTTTTCCTAAATTTCCTGTCCTATGCTCTGGAGTGATAAATTATTCAATTGAAGCACTACATACACATATAAATAAGAATATACCTAAGTTAGCTCAATGCGCACGTTATTGAAATTTTTAGAAAATTAGTTTCTGATTGTTTTCATTTATTGGTCTTCATTCAAAGAATTATAGCTAGTGTGAGATTAGTGAGTTTTATCTTACTTGAAACTTAGTTTATAATATTAAAAAGTATCTATATGTATAACTTAAATCCTTACTTTTGAAATATATACTTAAGATACTGTGCTTTAAATTTTCACTCATTTAGGGTCCTTTATAAACTTCTGGCATCCAAAAGCGAAGGAATCAGAGTACAAGCTCTCAAGGCAATGGGCTATTTTTTAAAACACCTGGCACCAAAGTGAGTATGCATGAAATTTAAAATGGACTGTAGTTTATTATTTGTTTTATAAATTCTTAGAACAGCATTTGTGTTTTGTAGTTTTTCTCATCTTTCCTTCCTTTATTTTTAAAGTGCTGAATAAATAATATCCACTGTGAGCAGGAGTATATAGTTTGTTTTATATGAAAATTATTTAAATTATTTATTTATTTTATGTTCACCATCAGAATAAGTTTGGATAAACTGAGTTGTAGAAACTTGTGGAAGCTTCATTTCTGGTGATTATCATTTCCTTTACCTATCTTATAAAACTGATGTTTTAACCAGAATGGTTGCCATACCATGTGCTCTACTATATGTATAACTTAACCGAAACTCACCTTAATAATTTTTCTCAGCTGTACACACTCATACTCTCCCCATTCTTAGTGGTAGCAGAATTGGTTTATTATGTGTGTGTGTGTTTGTGTATATATACACAAATGTGTGTGTGTGTTTGTGTATATATACACAAATGTGTGTGTGTGTGTGTGTGTGTGTGT
>NW_006921884.1:3015738-3028674 GCF_000298275.1 Orycteropus afer afer | reverse complement strand
GTGTATATATATATATATATATATATATATATGTATGTATATATAATTCTGTAGAGCAGGGGTTGGGAAACTGTGGCCCTTGGATTGAATCCTTGAATCCAGATGGCTGCCTGTTTTTGTAAACAAGGTTTACAAGGTTTTATTGGGATGCTGCCACAATCATTTGTCTATGACTGCCTCTGCAATACAGTGACAGAGTTGGGTAGTTGGGACTGACACCATGTGGTCCACAAAACCTAAAATATTTACCATCGAACCCTTTGCATAAAAGTTTGCTGACTCCAGAGATAGTAGAATTAAAAGTTGTGATTCTTCAGTTTCTAAATTTATATGCAGAAGTTAAATTTTTGAATATACAATCTTTATAATATTCATACTCTTAAATTCTCTTAGATTTCTTCTATCTTTTCTTTTATATTGCTTTTCTACTTAACTACTTACTATGCTATAGATTATCCCCAGTAAAGTCTCACTGAGTGCTGGAGAATATTGGCAACTAAATTAGTAAATAATTGCTCTGAAGATTTTGATGGGAGCTCTCTGCTGTACTATGGCTTAGCAAATCTTGTGATTTTTTAAAACCTTTAGCTGTTCTTTTATTGTAGTTAGTATTTCTTTCGTTAAACTTTTTAGCCTCACTGATTCTAGGTGGAAGAAAATTGGGGAGAATATTTGAGTTGGTATTTATTGATAATTATGAAAAACTTTGTGTCTACTTTATCTAACATCATTCCAACTACTATGGAATAGTATTTCACATGGAGGAAATGCAGGACACACAGGAATACATAACTATGAGGGGCATGAGGGGAAGGGGGTTACTGGGCAGGGAGGGGAGGAGACTGGTTTAAGATTGGGGATGGTAAATGGGGAGTGAAACACATAATGTTGAATGTAAAACAAACTCTGCTGTGTAAACTTGCACCTAAAGCACAATTAAAAAAAATATATGAGAAGGACTTTAAAATACAGAGTTCACCACAGACTTTCCACAAATGGGCAATGAGCACATGAAAAGATGTTCAAAATCATTAACCATTTTCGTTGGTGTTAGCAGCTGTTGAGTTGATTCTGACTCATGGTGACCCCATGTATGCAAAGTAGAACTTCTCCATAGGATTTCCTTTCTTTAATTTTTTTTTTTTAACTTTATATTGCGATTTGGGTGCAATTTTACAGAGCAGCTTGGTTTTACTTTCAGCACTTGAAACACAGTTTGCTTTGTGACACTGATTACATTCCTTGCAGTGTAACAGCTCTCCTTCCACTTCCTCCCCCTGGCTGCCCTTTCTCTGTGTCTTTCTTATGTATGCATTCCTGCCTCCCTAGCGTTCTCTCTGTGCAAATGCTGTTCTTCTGATCTGCCATAGTGGATTGTTCTAAGGAGTGCCTCTCCCTGGTGTAATTCAGTTCCTACGTCTGTTTATTATTTGGCCAAGAATTAAGCCATGGGACGGGAGTTCAATTCCAGGCCTGAAGGGTGACTCAGGGCCATAGTCTTGGGAGTTCTACAAGTCTCTATCCAACCAGTAAACCTGGTGTATGGGGCACAGCTGTGAAGCTGCCCCCCCCCCCAAATAAAATAAAATACTATAGAATAAAAAAGTACTATGTTTGATTATTTCTTTCCTCTTAATTGTAGGAGAAAAGCTGAAGTCATGCTTGGGCATGGATTATTTTCATTGCTAGCTGAAAGACTCATGCTTCAGACAAATTTAATAACAATGACCACATATAATGTCTTGTTTGAGGTAGGAATGTATTTAGAATTTAATTTTGCTAATTTATTTGAAGGTTTTATTATGAAAACACCTATGTTGATTGAGCTGATATTAAGTTTCTGATCTAAAATTTTGTGATTACTATATAAAAGAACTTTGCCTGCATTTTTATCTTTTAATCTGTATATTATTAAACAATGTGGAAATATATGTTTTAGTACATTGCACATTAGATAGGTGATTTCTAATTTAATAAGTAAAATTGAGTTATGATCTAGAAATTCTTAATTTTATATTCTGAAGAACATATTTAACACGATACTGATGATTGTCTACTAGATTTTGGTTAGTATTGTACTAAAGTAGAATAGTGCTAACACTAATGCAGTGGTTAAACTAATTAAATCTGTTGTCTTCTGTAGATCCTTATAGAACAGATTTGTACTCAGGTGATACATAAACAACACCCAGATCCAGATTCTTCAGTAAAGATACAGAATCCTCGTATGTATCTTATAGACTTTTAAAGAACTGTTTTGCTACTTGAAAAAAAAAAGTCACTCTGAAAACCCTAAAGTTGATGTTGTTGGAAACAAGTTATTAGATGCATTTCTTATTAAGGGGAATGATATAGTACTAGTTTATTTGTGTTTTATGTTGAATATAATATCCACTTGACTTTAGGCTATATGGAAATGTTTATAAAGGTTTCGATGAATTATATGCATTAAACTGAATTAATATTTTGTAAGATTTTCAGCAAAGCTCTGACTGTGTTACTTTTAAGCATTTGTACAGAGTGCAGGTTTTCATTTTGCCTGTTTAAATCATGTCATTAAAATAACAGGTTTATAGAATTTTTGAATTTGATTACTTTTTATATAGTGAGGTGTGTTTGTATGCATACTCAATTTAAGGGCTAGTTTTAAAAACACATGGCTCTATAGTTTAAATTTTTCTCAGCCTTTAGTGAGATTCATATCATGTTAGAGAGTAAGAAAAGGAGGAAAGCCTTGAAATTTATATATGCATCTATACACACACATATACATACATACATATAGAGAGAGAGAGGGAGAGGGGGGAGAGGGAGATAATACATGATAAACCAAAACCGAACTCAATTCCTGTTGAGTTTACTCTGACTCATAGTGACCCCTCCTTGGGTTTCTGAGGCGGTATCTCTTCAGAAGTAGATTGCTCAGTCTTCCTTCTGAAGAGTGGCTGGTGGGTTTGAACCACCAGCCTTCTGGTTAGCAGTCAAATGCCTTAGGTACTGTGCCACCAGAGCTCCCATATAATGATAATACGTTATCCACGCACATAAATTATAAGGAGGATGACTTACTGAAGTAAGAATTTTTGAATGTATTACCTACCTACTATACCGTCTCAGAAAAGAGACAGTATATATATGGTAGGTGAAGGTTTTCTGGGTAGCGCAAATGGTTGGCGCTTGTCTGCTAACTTAAAATTTGGTGGTTTGAACCTACATAGTGGCACCATGGAAGAAAACCCCAGGAATATTACAGCCAAGAAAATCCTATAGAGTAGATCTACTTTGTAATGTGGGGTTGCTATGAGTTGGAATCAACTTTTGACGGCAGTTGGTTTTATTTGGTTATATAGGGTGGTTAAAGTATATGGGCTGCTTGGGTTGGAGTCCTTGCTACGTGTCTAGTTTGTAGCTCTGTGACTTTGGGTAAATGACTTAATTTCTTCGTGTCTTAGTTTTCTTATCTCTAAAAAGGGGATACTAATATCTATCGTTATGTAAGGATTAAATAAGTTAATATTTACTTTCTTAAAATGGTGTTTCACAGTAGTATGGCTACAAATTTAGTGGTTATTGTTGTTATTATTATCATTATGATGATGATGGTCATTGTAAGCATTACTCAGCTAGAGAAATTTTGAATTTGTCATCAAAAGAGTTTAGAAATTGTACCATTAATTTTATGACAAAGTATCTTCATATTCTCTATTATAAAAATAAAGTATTGCTTTGGGATAACCACAATCCTTGGCAAAAGCCTGGTTTAGAATTCCCAAATTTTCAATTTAGTTGAAATTTGATACATTATTTAAGTTTAAATCGAAGGTTATAACTCTCTTTTGTTTCTTATCTATAAAGTTCTAGATTGAAGTATATATTTTAAAGGATTTTTTATAAAAGCTAAGTAAATTTAGACAGTTTTATACTAAGACCATTGCTATAACAGTTTTGTTTGACTTTGGTAGGGGATTGAATAGGTTTTTAATTTCCTTTGGGGTTTTTGCCTCTAATTTTACTTTTTAAATTACACAAGAAAATCTTGACAGCTTTTAAATTTCACTGTGATACAGGAAAGGTATGTGCGTAGCATAAATTATGTTAAAAGCACTGAGAATTTATTCTTTTTCTGAGATTTTGGTTGCAGTATGCTTTTTTAGATCTTTACTATGTAGCAGAGACTATGGAGAGTTGTCAGAAGTTTCATCATTGGTTAATTCATTTATAATTTGACTTGCTTTATTTTAACCTTTTAAAATTTAGCTTTATTTTGCACAATGAAGACATGGAATAAAAAAATATCCATTGTTTATAGTGCTTGCCAATAAATGTATTGTCATATGGATGATAATTTTTATAATGCTAAAGACAGTGTTTTCAGTAGACATTTAATTATGTTAGGAAAGCTAAAGAAATTGAAATGTATTGGTGATCTTCCATCATGAACTTTTGTTGTAGTTTGGTTTTTACTTATTTATAAACTGTCTTGCAGAGATACTAAAAGTAATTGCGACCCTGGTTCGAAATTCTCCCCAGTGTCCAGAGAGCATGGAGGTTCGCAGAGCCTTTCTTTCTGACATGATTAAACTTTTTAATAACAGTAGAGAAAACAGGAGGTAAGCAGAATCCAAAAGGATTTATTTCCAGTATTCAGGTCTACTTTTGTAGGAGCCCAGTTTTTCTAAGGAGAATTACTTTAAAAATACTGTGAAATGAATTTTCCACATGCTTATTTCATTAAAGGCATGCAAATAATGTCCCATACAGTTAGAATTTTCAGTACCACATTGTTTCTTTTGAATGCATAAATATACTTTGTTTTTGTCATTTATTTTGATTTAAACATTTTCTTTTTAGAATCTTTTCAAATGACCTTTCTTCTTTTTTAAAATAATTTGGCACCTTCTTGTGATTTTCAGGAGCTTGCTACAGTGCTCTGTATGGCAAGAATGGATGCTTTCTCTCTGCTATTTTAATCCTAAGAACTCAGATGAACAGAAGATAACAGAAATGGTATATGCCATATTCAGAATCCTACTTTACCATGCAGTCAAATATGAGTGGGGTGGCTGGCGTGTATGGGTTGACACGTTATCAATCACACATTCAAAGGTAAGTTTCTTTATGAAGGTATATTTTAGCATTTTAAATGTCTATTATGTAGATTTTCTTCATTAAAAAAAAAAAATCCCTGTATTAAAAACCAACGTAAAAGAGGTTATTTTGTGAAAGTGAGGTGAAATGAACAAATGAATAAAGGAGACACTGAAAAGAAATACTGAGTGTTTGCATCTTCTTCAAACTCAAAATGATGTTTGCAAATGTCAGTTTTATGTGTACTTGAATTAATAAAGTGAAACCTTATTCTACAGCATAAAAGAATTAAGATTTTCACATTGTTTACAGACATGTTTCTGTGAATCTTCCAGAGAGCTTTTGAACACAAGGTGGCGTACTACATTCAAAGATGAGAAATTCTTTAATGATGTAAGGTAGTTGAATAAACAGAAAAGTCTTGCTCATGTTTGTCCTTTGCTCATGTTATAACCAATTTAAAAATTGGTTTGGAGGAATATACTAGTTTGATTTTTTTTTTTTTTTTTTTGAGTAAAGCCAATGTAAGTTCGAAAGTTCCATGTATATAGATTTTGTTAAAATTTTTTTTGAAATAGTCTTCATATACAAAAAGTTTAAAGAATGGTACCATTACCACTATTTTGGAGACTGGGCAACTACTTCCATAAAGATTTACTGCCTTGGAAACCCAGTGGGGTTTGCTATGAGTTGGAATCGACTTGATGGCAGTGGGTTTTTGTTTTTTCTCAATTGCTTGGTCTATTATTCCTTGCCCCTGCCACTAACTTGAATGTAGTAAAATGTTGTTTCAATTATAGTCTTAATTCTTTTTTATATAAAACACTTTCCTTACTCAAAATTAATAAAATGTAACTTTCATGTAAACTTTTCTTTTTCTTTAATTTACTAGAAAAAAGAAAGAATAAAAATGATAAATTTGGTATACTTTGAATGTTTTATTTTGTTGACTGTCAAAGTGGTTATTCTGGGATATATTGCCATTCTATTGAAAGTATGTGGCTATTTAAAGATATAGGTAGGTGCTTTCTTTGCATAGCTTTTTATTATTTGAGAGTTATTAATTTTGCCTCCTGTTTTCTCAGTGAGAGGAAGGTGTGCTATTGTTGCAAAGGTTTAAAAGGCTATCTTAAAGAGTCCTGGTAATGCTGTAGTTAAACACTTGACTGCTAACTGAAAGGTTAGGGGTTTGAAACCACTAGCTCCTCCATGGGTAAAAAGATCTGGTGATCTGCTCCTGTAAAGGATAGCCTAGGAAACCCTATGGGGCAGTTCTACTCTGTCTTATTGGTTGTTATGAGTTAGAGTTGACTCACGGGCACATAAGAACAACAACAACAAAAGTAATAAGGATGTTTTAGAGTGGAAGAAACCAAAGTAGTTGCCATTGAATTACTTGTGACTCATGGAGACCCCATGCATGTCATAGAGTTTTCAGTGGCTGATTGTTCAGAATCAGATTGTCAAGCCTTTCTTCTGAGGTACCTATGAGTGGACTTGAACTGCTGACCTTTTAGTTAGCAGCTGAATGGACTTGTGTCACCTATGGACTCCAGGTTGGAAGAATCACCCTCCAGAATTATGTTGGAATACAATCTGCTGAAAAAGAAGAGTAAATCTGATTTTATAAAATGGCTTTACTCACACTTTTCTAGGGATAATACATTGAGTCTAAGGTAGTGTTTGGCAGACTGTTGACTGAGAGCCATATCTGGCCTCTCCTGTTTTTGTAAATAAAGTTTTATTGGAATACATCTATACCCATTCATTTATGTATTGACTGTAAATGGTTTTGCTCTAGAAGAAGGGAGTTGAGATATTGTACGGTTTGCAAAGCCTAAAATACTTACTATTGGTCCCTTTATAAAAATGTTGCTACCCTGAGTCTAATCTCTATTAGTTTGTGCTGATGCTCAGCTCAGTGAGAACTAGATTTTTCTCTCAATTCGTTGCTTCTATATACGCCTTAGTTTGCTCAAGTCCTTAAGAATGATGACTAGAATAAATTTTAGAACAGTGGTTCTTAAAGTGTAGTCTGAAGACCTCTGGGGGGGGTGGTCCAGACGATCTTTTTAGGGGGTCTCCAAGGTCTTCATTTCCAACTACATATTTATGTGAGGGTGGATTTTCTTCATACACTTCAATCAAAACAATATAATACCATAAATTAGATGTAGACATAGATATGAGATACTACTGTCTTCTATTAAGCCTTTGAAAAGATTTGAACAATGTGATATAATGGCACTTTTCACTTTTTTTTTATAGGTATCTAAAAAATTTATATTAATGTGTAATGGGGTTGTTGTTTGTAAATGAATTAATAAATGTTTATAAGAATTTTAGTTTTAGTATCTGTAATACAGTAAATATTGAAACTTATAATCCACATAAACAAAAGATCTTTGGGTGCTTCAGTAGTTTTTAAGATTGTAAAGTGTCCTCAGACCAAAAAGGTTGAGAATTGCTTTAGAAAGTCATAGGGTGTTTATAGCCTACTCTCTGAATTTTCTATCCACAAAATAAAAAGAGGTTGGAGTAGGTAATCTCTCAGGTCTATGAGCTTTTAAACATTTATGACTAAACATTTACATCCAGTTACCAGTCCATTTATGTGAGTAATTAATAGAACATGGACTTTGGAGACAAGAAAGTCTTGCCTTTGAATCCTAATTTGTAGTAATTATTAGTTGTATAAAGTCAGCCAGGTTTTTAAACTTTTCTTAACTATCACTGTTTAAGCTAGAAATGGTAAATGTCGTGATACACACACGTGTGTGTGTATGTGTGTTTGTGTGTGTGTGTGTATATATATATATATATATATATATATAATATTTTGAAGCTAAGAGTTAATGAGTGAAATCACAGAGAATAAAATTAATGCTCACTGGCTGTTTTCCTTTGTTATAGCTATATCACTCATCCTATTTCAGGCCTCAATCACTTCTTGTTTTCATTTAAATACACCGTTTAAAATAAAGGGTTAAGTATATCCAAGACATTTATGTAACATACATTCTACGAAGTGTTAGAAGAGAAGAACTGTGACTCTACTAACTCTACTACCCAAATTATGAATGTGCTATCTCTGTGATTTTCCCCATCCATCTCCCACTGAGCTTCACCCCAAAGATAATCACCATTCAGAATTTTGTGTTCATCTTTCCCTGCTCTTAGGAAAAATTAAAAAATGTATTCCTAAATAGTAATTTGTCTAATTTTGCCCATTTTAAATTTTATAAAGATGACGTCAAATTGTCATTCTCTTACTTAATTTTTCTCTTGTCAAAGCTTTTGTTTCTAAAATTTTCTTTTATTGTTACAGGTGGCTTTGTTTCATTCATTTTCACTCAAGTGCTCATGGGCAAAAGTTTTTCTAGACTATATGTTTTTCAAATTTCCTATTACTGTGACCCCCAGTAAGAAATTTATTGTGACTAGGTTTGTACACACAGTGTGTACAAACAGGTTTCAGACAATACTATCATTTCTAAACTATGTGTATATAGTGATATAGTCTGATATTTTCTATTTTTTTTTTCTTTTAAGTGCTGCCAATAACCCAACAAATTGATTCCTTAATCCACTAATTGGGTAGTCTACTGTTTGGAAATTACTTCTCTAAGAAATACAAGTAGAAATTGAATTGCTAGGTCATAAGTATTGTTTAACCCTCTAACCCTTGGTACTGTCAGACTTATTTTACAAATATTATTTCTTTAAAGAATGATTTTTAATTCTTTATACATATTCAGATCACTTCTAATATGAGTATTTGTAATAGTCTCTATCCTTAGGTATTACTTTCCTCTAGATTTATTAGAGTCCCTGGGTGGTACAAATGATTATCATGCTTGGCTGCTAAATGAAAGGTTCTAGTCTACCAAGAGAGATTTTGGAAGACAGGCCTGGAAATCTACTTCTGAAATCAGCCATTGAAAACCCTATGGAGCACAGTTACTTACTCTGACACGCATGGGTCGCCAGGACTCAGAATCAACTTGATGGCAAATGAGAATTTACTAAGTTAAAAATGATTTATATGATACAGCTACTCTACATGAGAATCCCTGGTGCCACAGTGGTTAAGTCCTCGGCTGTGAACCAGTTCTGGTTACCTAGTGTTGCTCTGACAGAAATATACCACAAATGAGATGGCCTTAACAAACAGGAGTTTATTCTCTCACAGTTTGGGCTAGAAGTCCGAGTTCCAAGTGCCAGGCTCTAGGAGGTGTGTGAAAACCCCTTGAACTTGGGCTTCAGCTCTGCCTCTTGCTCCCCAGCCCACTGAAGCTAGAGGCATCTCTTCACTTAGGCAGCTACTGGGTGCTGAGGCTAACAAGCCCAAGATTGACAAATAAAAAGATACAGTTCCGATGTTAGCAAACCACATGGCAGGCCATTAATTCATTATACCTATAATTTTATAGGTATCTAAAAAATTTATATTAATGTGTAATGGGGTTATTGTTTGTAAATGAATTAATAAATGTGTATAAGAATTTTAGTCCCAAGGTTGGCACAGCATGTCAGGCTACTGAACAACAACACGGCTACATGCAGTGTCCAAGCATGCCATAGCTAGAGACTATCTCCAAGGCTTCTCCTTATATACAGGAAGCAGACCATATCCTAAAGGCAGCTACTCAGCTGCTTGTGGTAGATCCTACCGTGGAGTTGATTGCCAGTCTCATCATGGGGAATAACTACCACTGGCTGTCCAGCCACTCAACCAGGCCCAGCCAAGTTGACACACAAACATAACTACCACAATTCCACTCCTTGTCTTCTTAGCATCTGTACAGATCTCCTTCACTGGGTGGCTCTAATCCCTTAGATCCTGAGTGGCAACCTCATGTCCTTGGCCTGGTGGACCCTGTTCTTCTCCCTCTTGGACATGGCAGCCCTGCCCCCTCACTCTTGGGCGGCACCTATGGTTCCATTGCACTGGCCCACATGAATGACCAGCCCCACACTCCAGACCCAAGTTGGTGAAGGCCTGGCTCTTTGAAACCTAGGGGGTTGTGGTCGTTCCACCCTCAGAGGCCATGGTCCTGCTCTTTCAGGCTGCGTCAGCTCTGCGTCCATTTCTTTGGTCTCTTCACTTCTGCCAATTAATGCCAAAGGCAACCCACTCCACAGGAAATCTTTCTGCCCTAAAAACACTCATCTTTCTTGCTCCATGGGCTGGCCAACCTGCTACTCCGTTTCGTGCTGGTCTTCATTACCAGTTAACTCCCGAAGGTAACCCACTCTACCAGGAAGCCGTCTACCCAGTGGCACTGGGCTTTATCCTTTGTGGGCTGGTAAGCCTGTTGCTGTTTAATGCTGGTTTCTGGGCTCTGCTCCTGCTGTCTCTCATGCCCGTCTCTTGGCTGTGCTCCTGCTGTCTCTCATGCCATATTCCGGGGTCTCTCTGCCAGGGGCTTGGGTTAAGGACACACTGCACCCCTGTTTCCAGATTTTAGGGATCTGTCAGAGCAGCACCCCAGTCTCTCGGTACCATATTCTGTTCTGGTTACCTAGTGCCATTCTGACAAGGAGTATACCACAAGTGGGATGACTTTAACAAATAGGAGTTTATTCTCTCACAGTTTGGGAGGCTAGAAGTCCAAATTCCAAGTGCCAGGCTCTAGAGGGTGTGTGAAAACCCCTTGACCTTGGGTTTTATTTCTGCCTCTTGCTCCCTGGCCCACTGAAGCTAGAGGCATCTCTTCACTCAGGCAGCTACTGGCCCAAGGTTGACAAATAAAAAGGCACAGTGCTGATGTTACCAAACCATATGGAAGGCCATTAATTCAAGTCTGTTGTAAGTTCCAAGGTTGGCAGAGCATGGCAGGGTGCTGAACAACAACATGACTATGTGCAGGGTCCAACTGTGCCATAAGCTAGAGACTATCCCCAAGGCTTCTCCTTATATACAGGAAGCAGACCACATCCCAAAGGTGCTTGTGGTAGATTCCAGCATGGAGTTGATTGCCAGTCTCATCATGGGGAGTAAGTACCACCAGCTGCCCAGCCACTCAACCAGGCCCAGCCAAGTTGACATACAAATTTAACTACCACAGAATCAAATTGATGGTGGTTCAAACCCACCAACCACTCTGTGGGAGAAAGGGCAATCTGCTTCAGTAAAGATTACAGCCTTGGAAATCCTATGAAGGCAGTTCTCCTATGTCCTGTAGAGTCTTTGTGAGTCGGAATCAACTCAGTGGCATCCAATAGCAGTAACAGCTCCTTTGCTGGGAGCAAGAGGAACAGGCAGAAATTATTTTGTGGAAAAAAAAAAAATAATTCACCTTTTATAAGAAGAGTTGAGTAAACTTTTTATAAAATGAATGATATTTTTGTGCAAAATAATTTCTGTCCCCTTTGAAAAACATAATTTTTACTGAATCCTCCACTACTTCCCTTGACCAAAATCTCCTGATTAGCTGTATGATTCACCTTTTCTAGTTTATCATGCCTTGTTGAATCTTCCATTTTGTTTATTCATGGCATGCACTTTGTAAGTATAAAGGATACTTACTCAAATCCTTTGTAGTTTTCACAACTTAGCTGAATCACTTTTATATGAAAGTTTTCCTTACTTTCAGAACAAGCATTAATTTATGTTGTTGTTGTAGTTGTTATGTGCTGTCGAGTCAGACCCAACTCATAGCAACCCCTCCTTGGGTTTCTGAGGCAGTATCACTACGGAAGTAGATTGCCCCATCTTCCTTCCGAGGAGTGGCTGGTTAATTTATAGCACTTAATATTTTAATATTCTCTTAGTACTAAGTCTTTCCCCCATAACTCACATCCCTCCTTCCTCCAATCTCCTTTTCTCCCTCTTTGTTCTTTCCTTTCTCTTTCCCTACCTCCTGTCTGTTAGTGTTAGTTTGGATACCTGTTGAAGTCTGTGCCTTCTGTCACTGCCTGAGTAACTCTTTCCCTTTTTGCCCATGTCTGTCTGTCTTTTTCACCACTATCTCTTTCATTCTAATCTCTCTATTCCCTCCAACATCCCTCCACTCATTCTTTCTCTGTTGGCTTCTCCCTCTCCACCAACCCATTATTCTTTTTATCTGTCTTTTCTTCCCTTGGTGAATCTCTGTTTGTCTCTGACTTTGAATCTATCATTTTTTTCTCCCCTCTCAAGCCCTCCCCCCCATTGGACAGATACTCAGTTTGTGTCTCTCCATAAATCTCAATCACTGTGTTTCTAGGTCTCACTCTAGCTGCCCACCTTTTTTTTTGTCCTCCTCCTCCCTTTTTTATTTTTATTCCTTTTCACTTCTTCCTTTTATTTCTTCCTGTCTTCTTTGGTTTCAATGCCTTCTGGTTACTGTGAAAGATGGCAGAATGAATGAGGAATAAATTTTATCCTGAAAGAAGTTACTTTATAATATGAGAGTTAATACATGTACTAAAATACAAGGTAGGGAGCAATAAGTGTCATAGAAGAAGAGATACACTGAAAGCGGAGATGACTTCTACTTGAAGTCATCAGAGAAATTTGTGGAGTAAATGTCATTAGACTACAACCATGAAGAATGAATAATATTTCGACATACTGAGATTGGGAAGATAGGAATCCACATAAGCAAAGGCATGGAATTGTTGTCACTGAGGAAAAAGCATGGTGAATTGCTTGTTGGCTTGGGGGTGTATAGCGTACATGACAAAAGTTAATATAGCAAATAATAGATGGTTATATATGTATATATAATATAGTTGGGAGCTCTGGTGGCATAGGGTCTAAAGCACTTGACTGCTAACCAGAAGGCTGGTGGTTCAAACCCACCAGCTACTTCTCGGAAGGAAGATTGGGCAACCTACTTCTGTAGTGATACTGCCTCGGAA